>NW_020954599.1:4860285-4897242 GCF_900497805.2 Vombatus ursinus | reverse complement strand
TGGAGGCAGGGAATTCCCATCATTGGCAGTTTGTTGCCAAGGCTGGTTTGCCTCTTGGTGGGTGTATTGTAGCGGGAATCCTTCTTCAGGGGTATGACTTCTGAGGTCCTTTCCAATTCTGAAATTTTGTGGTGCTTTGAAACTATTGTGAATTGTTATTGGAAGGATAGCCATCAAAAGGATTATTCTATAGTTAAAGTGGGTGTGGGTGTGGGTGTGGATGTATGTGCTCTTGTGGTCCTGAAGAATTTACTAATGATTCTTCAGTATATTTGTTAGTGCCAAATACATACAGTAACTCATTAGTGACTAGTTGACTAAACTCAGGTCCTTGGAACTTTGTTTATACTGTGGATTTGTTGCAACAAGTTCTTTTTTTTTTTCATAGACATTACAGAGATATACTTAACTTTTCCTCCCCCATCCAGTATGAAATGCCCCAAATTTAGCATTTTTTGAGACCCTGATTATAGTAATGATGTTTGACTTCATTTTCTCTCTGTACTAGAAGATAGATAAGAAGTCATTTTGTTCTGGGCAGGGGGAGAGGGGGCTGCCACAATTAGATTTGGACCATAGACAGATTGTCAGGAAAATATGCATTGGTCATATGCCCATCATAAAAGAAAAAATTTAATAAATCTGTGACCTCACACTTTCTCAGCTATAAAATGGGATGGGCTCTTCTAGAAAATTTCAACATTTCCTTCCAGCTCTGGTAGTCTTATCATTTAAGAAATGCAAGTTGATTACTCAAAGAGGGCTATGACATTCTTTGTGTTTTGTAAGTATGATTTTCAGTTTTTACCCACAAGGAACATTTAAACATAGCCGTACTTACCATTAAGAAGGATAACATCTAAATCATCTACACCTTTTTTGGAAAAACAAATGAAAACTGAGCTTGTTCAAAGAATAAATGACTGTTAATAGAAGATGAATACATAAAGAGCAGACTTAAATAAAAATGCTATTCAAAGAAATCATTGAATTCAATTCAGCAAGTATTTCAAACACTGACTGTATCTAGCATGGTGTAAAGTGCACTGATATTTTTATAGGTGCATTTAGTATTTAAATGAGTTACTCACTTTATATTATACTATATTAGCCTTGCCCATAAAAAGATTCCTCAGCCCCAAAATATTTTTAATATTTATTTTTTAACCAGTAAAAGTCCACTGTATCTCCCCCTCCTCCCACCCTCATTGAAAAAAAAAAAAAGAGAAACAAAACCTGTGAGTCCTTCACCTCTCTTTCAAGAGGTAGGTAGCTCATTGGTTGATTATTGCCTTGATCAGAATTACTCAGTCTTTCAAAGTTGTTTGTCTTTACAGTATTGTTGTTACTGTATATATTGTTTTCCTGGTTCTGCTAACTTTACTCTATTAATACATACAAGTCTTATCAGGTTTCTCTAAAACCATGTCTTTCATCATTTTTTACAGAACAATAATATTCAATCACGTTTATATACCATAACCTTTTCAGCCATTCTCCGGTTGTTGGACACTCCCTCGGTTTTCAATTCTTTGCCACCGCAGACAGAGCTGTAAATATTTTTCAACATCCTTAAAGTTTGTTTTGCTTAGGACTAATCCCTTCCATGACCTACCCACCCTTTTAATTCTCCTTCTCTTTTCTTTCCTTTCCCCCCTCCTCTGTTGGATGAAATATATCTCTGTTCCCAACTCTGTGTGTGTGTGCATGTGTTTGTGTGTCCTTTGACCAGTTCATATGAAGGAAGTTCAAGTACCGACCTTGCCCCCCTACCTCCTCCTCCTTGTTAATATAGATTCTACTTACATACCCCACTTATGTCAGATAATTTCCACTAACCTTCCTCTCTTTCCTCTCCTAGTTGGTTCCTCTTGTCTTCCTTTTCTATTATTTTTTAAGATTATTAAGACATATTGGTACCACTCTCAGGTATTTTGTCTAATTAGACTTCTTCTGTGACCCCTGATGATGATAGATTTCAGAGGGGACGTGTGTATCATCATCTCCTCATATTAGAATGTGTTTTATCTTGTTTAGTCCCTTATGATTATTCATTCCTGTTTGCCTTGTTATGTTTCTCTTGACTATTGTGTTTGCACTCAAAGTATCTGCTCAGCTCTGGTCTTTTCATGGGGAATGCTTAGAAGTCCTCTGTTTCATTATAGATCCATTCTCCTCCACCTCCCTATCAATAGCATTATACTCATTTTTGCTGGGAAAGTTATCCTTGGTTGTGATCCGATATCCTTCATCTTCTAGAATATTGTATTCCATGTTCTCTTCTGTGTTTGTGTCTTGAGTGCCTCTGACCCCATAATAGCTTTTTAATGTAGGCATCTTTTTTTTTTTACGTTTCCTCATTCTTCCAGACGACATCCTGACATTGGACTTTATATTTGGGCTACGTCCTGCGCACTTTTGGTGGTATTTTCTGAGCTTCTGGTCCTCTTGCTACTTTCTTGGGGCACTCAGTATTGTGTTATTTCAGGATCTCAGGGCAGCTCAGGCTTTGGACCTGTAAGCTTTTAGCACTCTCAGAATGATCTGATCCAGGGCTAAGTCTGATTGCTGCCTCCAGCCTGACTTCTGCAAGTTCCTGACTTAGGTTTGGGTCCGAGCAACGGCAGGCCTGTGGACTTGCCTTGTTGGGAGTTTAGGTAAGCTGCTGCTGAACTTAGAAACCATCAGCCAGCTGGAAAGCTCTGCTAGTTCAGAGGGACAGAATGGTAGGCTTCTCTTTGGTCTGAGATTCCTGCCCTGATTATTCTTGGCGTTAGACAAGGTTAGAAACTGGAGCTGAGACCGAGTTCCACTCCTGGAGTCCCAGCTACACAGCTGTTGCTTGCTTCTGAACTTGTGTGCTGATACATCTTAGAGCCCATCACCTGCTTTTCATCCTGGAATGCTTCCGCAAGTCCCCTCCTCAATCCACCCTACATAGATGACCTGGAACTGGTCAGTAGAGCTGCGAGGAGGTACCTGGTCCTGCCCCCTGAACAAGTTTAGGCCCCTCTGTGCTGGGTCTTCCTGACTCCAGGTCCAGCACTCTATCCACTGTGCCACCTTGCTGCCCCAACATCTTGGAGATAGTGTTATATAAAGTTAAAGTAAGAGATAGACCCTACCCTCCAGGAGCTTACAGTCTAATAATGGACTGACACTCCTAAATACTTATTGACAATGTGAAAAAACCACCTAAATTGGTCCTCGAAGGAAGGGTTTTCAATAGATTGGCAAAATGGCAAGATCCTTTTCCAACCAAGAGAAGACAGCATGAGCAAATGTAGGACATAAACAGGTTATAATAAGTATATCCAGTCTATCTGGGTAGGTTGGAGTAAAGTTGAGTACAGGATAAGGAGTTATGTTATTATTTAATAGATACTCTGGAATTCCTTAAGGTTGTTGAGTAAAGAAGTAAAATTATAAGAGTAAAGAATAGAATGGAGAAAAGAAGAACACTTAAGAGGCTTCATGGTAAGGGAGTATAAGGGCATGAAGTGACCTATTTGAAGTGAGAATGGAAAGGACAGTACAAATGAGAGAAATGTTGTCAAACAGGACTTAGCAACTGTGTGGAAGCAGGGATATGAATTAAAAGGTCAACGTCAAAGATAACTCTGCAGTTTCCAGCTTACATGACTCAGATGATGCTGTCACAAATAAAGATAAACAGAATGCAAGAAGTTGGAGGGAGGGAGTGTCAGGTTTTGAAGGAAAGATGACTACTTCAGTTTTGCACGTACTAATTTTGAGATTCTGGTGAAGAAATATCTAGTAAGAAGTTAGAAATGCAGGACTAGAGCTTTGGAGAGAAAGCTAAGGATGGATCTCAGAGTTACCTGGATAGAAGATGACATTGCCATGGGACAGATTGTAAAGAGGATAAAGGACTGTGGATCCAGTCCTTGGAAGACAGCCACATTTAACAGGCAAAAGAAGGTATAAATAGCCAGCTAAGGAGACACTTATGTGAGATAATATAAATTTATCCTGGGCATATAAGCAACAGGATTTTGTCTTTTTCTCCAATAGCATTCAGCTGCTTTCAGGTAGAAGCAAGGATGAGGTGGAGGGTCAGCATTAAGCCAAGTTAGGGATTAAGAGGATGGGAAAGACAGAATGTCCTGATGAGGGTCAATAACAGCGCTGAGGAAAGAGAATGAGAAAAGACAATCTTTCATGAGTATGAAGACTGACAGGACGATATTAAAAGTTGGTATTCTTCTAGAACCCATTTTGAAAATAACAGCTCACATGAAGTTTTTTTTTTTTTTTAATAGGAATTTTCTCCCAGAATAGGATATAAAACATGGAGTGTAAGAATAAGATAGGGTTGTGGATAATAGGAAGGGAGAACAAAAGACAAAATTTTGTCTATTTCATCATTTCTTTCCCTAAAGTAGATTCAGTTAACAGCACAGACTTGTTGTTATTTTACGATTTGTGTGTAGTCTAGAAAAGGAGTTCTGGTCTTTCTTTTGAATAGCCATAGATGGTTTCATTGAGATCATTGCTGAAGAACACAGAACAACTAGGTAGACAGAGCATCCAGAAATTAAGGACAGATTGATTACCAGGCTAAGGTAATCTGAGAGCATTCATGGTATCTGAGGAGGATCTGAGAGGAAAAACTATACATCTTCTCCACAAAGAAAAGAGAGAAAAAGGAAAATCAGATCTGAAGAGAGAAGAAATGAAACATGGTCAGGATTTGAGAAAAAGGGAAACAGAAAGGCCAACTTCTTAGGGTGGGTGGGGAGGGATGAGACAGGGAACTTTGAAATGTTGGGATTTGAGTAGAGAGAGGGCAAAGGATTTAGTGAGAGATGTAGAATACTGTCTTGATTCAGGCTATGATCAGCAAGGAGAAACATCTGAAATGATACTTTCTCTTTCCCCAGGCTGACTCAAAGGTTAGCCTAACCTTTGCTCAGCCACCAGCCTGCTTCCCCACAGGGCCCTGACACATGGATTCTCCAGTAGCATCCACAACAAAGCAAAAATTCTAGCAGGTTGTATTGTGCTTGGAAAAGTTGCAATGAGCCATCCATAAATAAACAGAAATCATTCAGATATCTTATCCCTTAATATTTTATTCATATTGTCAAGTTATGCAATGTGGAGGGATTACATTTTATGATATGCTTGACAAATAAGTAAAAATTTCCTATGTCTCTGACATAACTTCCTTTTTCATACATAATACTGTTTATATAAACATCTTTCAAATGAGTGAATTTGCTTCCATTAAATACGCTAGCAGCAATTTCATGAAATGTTAAAATATTTTCCTAGGTCTTAATAGTTACCAAATATGAGATTCTTGGTTATGTCATGGACTCTCTTTAATTAGTAGTTATTCATGAACCACTTGTCTTACTTGTTGTCATGGGAGAAAAATTCATCATAGAATAGAGGTTTTCTTCTGAGTCAGGAAAAGAAAGGTTCTGCTAGTATTCTGTTGGCTTACTTGTTAAAATAAGACTCATGTTCATATAGTTATGCTCATGTAATTGAGGGGCATAACTTATTTAAGTCCTTAAAGATGATTTCATATCTCTTCCATTTTTTCCGTCTCCTTTGACTATAAATTTCTTTATGCTCTTTCCTTAAAAAAAATCTGTTGTCATGGACAGAAACAGAAAGATGTGGAGTAAATATATGTACCTTTCTTGGATTAAAATGTAAGCAAGAACTTGTCCATTCTGATTTTAAAGTCATGGAATTATTCTGTATTGGCAAATGCTCAAATTATCCACTGAAAACCTTCTTACTGATTTCATGGAGCTGTTCACATCACTAGAAAAGCTTTGCTTTGTTTTTATTCACAGTTGTTATTGTCCTTTAACTGTGCTGAAAATTTTCCTTCTGGTGTTCAGAGTAGCAGTTGTTATAACATCTTAAAATAATACCAACGTTATGTTTTCTTTACTGGTATGTACACAGAACTCCTGATTAACCTGACTTTCACTTAAAATCCCTGCTGTTGTCAAGAAGCGAGGGGACTTTTTAATTATTAGTAAATGTGCCCATGGGGACATGTAACCCACTAAGGGAGCAGAAGCCTTGACGCAGGTCCTCTCACATGTGCTAGCACCAGGCTTACATGTCAGGCCATGTGATAATTGTTTCTTATTTAATATTGAACATGTATAATCTTGGAGTTTGTTTGCAATATATACTGTGGTTTCTTCATTCTAGGAGTGTATTTTTGGGGGTTACATATTTGGTTCTTCAAAAAAAAAAAAAAGAAACCCAAAAAACATTTTATTTTTGCCTTCTTTTTAATGCCATTTTTCTCTTTTTTCCTTTTTTGTTTTATTTTTAATTTCTTTTTAGTTTTATTCTTATTTTTAGTTCCAAATATACTGCCTTCTTCAAGCCCTTCCTCTACCCATTGAGAAATACAAAGCCCATTACAAATATGAAATCATGCTAAATATATTTCCATAATAGCTATGTTCTAGGGGAAAAGCAAGAAAAATAAAGGAAAAAGAAAAAAATATGCTTCAGTCTGTACTCTGAGTCCAACAGTTTTTAAATATGTAAAGAACTGAGCCACATTTATAAAAATAAGAGCCATCCTCAATTGATAAATGTTCAAAGGATATGAACTGGCAGTTCTTTATGCTGATGAATCTAAAATCTATGGGAGATGATGAGATCAGCAAGTGAAGTAATATAGAGGAAGAAGAAAAAGAGGACCCAGGACACCTATGGTTAGAGGGTGTGATGTGGAAGAGGATCCAGCAAAAGAGTGATCAGAGGGGCAGCTAGGTGGCACAGTAGATAGAGCACCAGCCCTGGAGTCAGGAGGACCTGAGTTCAAATGCGACCTCAGACACATAACACTCACTAGCTCTGTGACCTTGGGCAAGTCATGTAACCCCAATTGCCTAATAGCAAAAGAACCAGGAAAGAAGTGGTGTCCCAAAAACCTGAAAGAAGAGAGTGTCAAGGAGGAGAGAGTGATCAGCAGTGTCACAGGCTACAAAAAGGTCAAAGAGAATGTGGATAGAGAAAAGGCCAATTAAGTAAAAGAGTAACAATCAAGAGAAAGAATTCCTATAGTAATTTTAAAAGTTAATATTTGCTGTAAATTTTTTTCAGCGGCAAAACCCGTACCACACTTGGGTCCAGTGATTTAAGCTCTATAAAACAGAAGTTATAGCAGCTGCTAAACCGAAGTGGGAAATTAACAGTCCATGGTGAAGACAAGGGCCCTCTCTGTGGCCTCAGAGTTGTTCATGCTGTCACCATACTCTCCTTGTACCCTAGCCTTGCACTGGGGTCCTCTCAGTAGGTCAGTAGAACAATAGCTCCAGAGTCAAAGAAAGTTTGAAGCAAGTGTCAGGGAGAATACACAGTCACTAAAAGTCTTCACTATTGTCTCAAAGACTATTTAACATCCTTGCAGGGATACCATCTTTTACCCCAAACTACAGCACAGCACTGTTGACTCTGAATGGCAGTCAATCAAGGTTTGAAACTCATTATAGAGCAGTGGCCAATCACTACCACTTCTAGTGTCTTTAGACTTTGCAGCACAGAGAAATTCTGGAGTTAGAACTACGCAGGACGTGGGTAGGGAACCAACAGAAAGATTGCAGAAATAACAGCAAAAGAAAATTTTTACAAAGAAATGTTCTGGGGTAAGAATAAAACTCCAGAAGGAGTCAATAATTCTGTAACAACTATAAATGAAATCCCAGCAAACAGCATGGAATGGCTGCAAGAACCATGAGAGAGGTTGTAAGACTTTATAAGAGAACTTAGGTTAAAAAAAGGGAGTGAGGGGCAGCTAGATGGCGCCGTGGATAGAGCTCCAGCCTTGGAGTCAGGAAGAACTGAGTTCAAATGCGTCCTCAGACACTTGACACTTACTAGCTGTGTTACCCTGGGAAAGTCACTTAACTCTAATTGCCTTACAAAAAAAAAAAAAAAAAAAAATTAGGGCGTGAAATAGACCGGGGGCAGAGGTGGAGTGGAAAACCTCAGCATCATTATACACTTTAGAGGAAAAGAAATGGAGGAAACAACTAAAAAACTCAGTATTGCAATAAGAGATATTAGGGCAAAGTCAAAAGATGGCAATATTAGAATATATAGGATAGCTGACCTGGAATATAGCACACAGAGAAATGGCCAGATGTAGAAATGACATAAGAATCATAACGACCCCAGAAGTATTGGTAGGTTGGGTTTAGAAAGTGGGGAATTTCATGAATTTCACTCTTATCTACATTTGGCAGATCAAGAATTTCTAAAAAGAAAGAAAAAAAGAACAAACAAACTCTGTAGACTATTGAGGAAGAAATGCAATGTGATTGGTAAGAAATTAGGCTGAGAACAAGAAGGGGAGGAAAAGGTTTCGAGAAGGCAAGTTGAGTCAAGAGATCAATATTAAGCAGAACTAAAATTAGATAAGGATGATTATGAAAAAAAATGAACAAGATACTTATTCAGACTTGGGCTTGGAGAATAGGAGGGGGCATAGACTCAGAGGTGAAAGGGACCATAGAGGTTCATCTAGTTCAGCCTCTTCATTTACAGATAAGGAAAATGAGGTCCAGAAACATGAAGCCATAGTAATGCTATAAATACAGTAAATTGTGTTAATCAAAACCACATGATTATATCAACTTTCACAGAAAAAATGCCTTTGACAAAATGTACTAATTTATGTACTGCTAAAGAGCATTAGGATAAAGTAATCTTTCATACAATAAGCAAAATTATGGCTAAAATCTATAGCTAATATTATTTGGGGCAGATAAAAGTTTTTCCTGTAAGGTCATGGGTAAAGTATGAATATGTATTTTTTCATCATTATTTGATAAAGTGCTAGAGATGCTAGCTATAGTAATAAAAAAAAAAGACCTTGAAGAAGTAAGCATAGACAAAGAAGAAGCAAAATTATCTCTGCAGATGAGATGACGGTTTCCTTTTCAATATGCAGAGATTAAATGAAGCAAATAGTACCTTCAATAAAACCTCAGACTATCTAATAAGCCCACAAAATTAATCAGTCTTTTTGCATATTATTGACAGTAACCAGCAGAAAGAAAACAGACAGAAACCAGCAGTAACCAGCTAGAAAGAAAAGTTGCATTGAAAATAACAACAAACATGGGGCAGCTAGGTGGCACAGTGGATAGAGCGCCAGCCCTGGAGTCAGGAGGACCTGAGTTCAAATATGACTTCAGACATCTAACACTAGCTGTGTGACCCTGGGCAAGTCACTTAACCCCATGGCCTAGCCAAAAAACCAAACAAATAAAATAACAAAAACCAAGTATAAAATATCTGGTAGTTTATCTAAACCTTCAGGACCTATAAATATAACTGCAAACTCTCTTGAAAGAAATATTGGAGACATATTTTTTGTTCATGAGACATATTCATTGTTTATGATTCACTATATTAGGTCACTCCAATATAACAAAAGTAGTCATTTTAAAAATTCTAATTTAATTTACAGACTTAGTATTATGCCAGTCAGGTAACCAAGGGGTTACTTTATTGAGCTAGATAGCAAATTTCACTTGGTCAAGAATCAAAAGAGAAGTAGAGAAAAAAATTCCAGCCTCAAACTATATTATAAAGAAGTAATAAGGGCAACTAGGTAGCGAAGTGGATAGAGCACCAGCCCTGGAGTCAGGAGAACCTGAGTTCAAATCCAGCCTCAGATGCATAACACTCACTAGCTGTGTGACCCTGAACAAGTCACATAACCCCAATTGCCTCACCAAAGGAAAAAAAAGAGCCAATAGTATGCTTCGATCTGCATCCAAACTCCATTGTTCTTTCTTTGGATGTGGACAGCATTTTCCATCACGAGGCCTTTGGAGATGCCTTAGATCCTTGCATTGCTGAGAAGAGCTAAGTCTATCAATGTTAGTCATTGCACAATGTGGCTATTAGTGTGTACAATATTCTCCTGATTCTGCTCACTTCACTCAGCATCAGTTTTAAAATGGGATAGACTTTTTTTTTTCCTTCTGTTTTGTTTTGTTTCCTCTTTCTTATGGTTCCTTCTGTTGGTTCTAATTCTTCCTTACAACATGACTAATGTGAAAATATATGTAATAGGAATGTATATGCAGAGTCTGTATCAGATTGCAGACTGTCTTGGGGAGGGAGATAGGGAGTGAGGGGGAGAAAAATTTAAAACTCAAAAGCATATGGAAGTGATTATTGATAAATCAAAATAAATTAATAAAAATTTTTAAAAAGAAGTAATAGTTAGATCTATTTGGTACTGTTTAAAGACTAGAAAAGCAGACAAATAGAATAGAGTAGAAAAACAAGAGCCAGAAATAATAGAACATACTAGCCTAATGATAAGTAATCCCAAGAACATGAATTACTGGCGTAAGGTTTCTCTTTTGGACAAGAACTGTTGGGAACCGGGAAAGCAGGTTGACAGAAATTATGTGTAGACCAGCATAGTATACCATCTACAAAAAAAAAAGCTCTAAATCAATAAAATAAATCAACAAAAGGTCACGTTATATAGAATAGAAGCTATAATGCCTTTGAAAACTGTGTTTGGGGGGAAATCCATCATCAAATGAAGGATAGAAGGGACCACAAAAAACAAAATTTTAAACAGCAAGATGGCGCAGTAGCTAGCTAGTGTTAAACTTGGAGTCAGGAAAACCTGAGTTCAGATCCTACCTCAGACATTTATTACTAGCTGTGCAACCTAGGGCAAGTCACTTAACCTCTCTCAGCCTCAGTTTCCTTATCTGTGAAATGAGAATAATAATAGCACCTACCTCCCAGGGTTGTTGTGAGGACCAAATGAGATCAAGTGTGCAGCTTTTTGGAAACCTTAAAGCAGTAGTACTGGATCCAGCTTGTACCAGTTCATGATTGTTAAATTTTCGGTGTCAACATTTACACCCCAGAAATTGACAAATGCTACAGTACTAGACTTATTGTTTGGTTGATTTTCTAAGCCTAAGAAAATGATGAAGAAGAGGGTAACAATGCAGATTAATTAAATTTTATAAAGTGTTGGGCATACAATTTCCCACCCCCCGCCCTCCCCAGGGAGCCAGTTGTTAAACATTTACCAGCACACAGTTGCCTGAAAGCATGATATAAATGTTAGTTGTCATCACCATCATCATCATCATCATCATTGCATTGCAATTTAAGAGTTTTATGTGGAAAAATATGAATAGAATTAAGAATAAAAGTTTTGGATGGGCAAGAAATCTTTGCATCATTGCAGATACAAGGAGAATAAACATAAATATGACACCAGAGAGGCAGCATGGTGTGGTAGAAAGTTAGCATTGGAGTGAAGAAGACTTGACTTCAGATCTTGCTTCTGACATATACTGACAGTGTGATCCTGGGTGAGTCACTTAACCTCTAAGTGACCAGACAGATCTCTGACTAAATTGAAAAGGAGTTGTGTTTCTGCATCAGTATAGGGAATTTCTCCCTAAGAATTCCCTGTGCCTAGGAAATAATAGAGATAGAAAGAGAGCAAACTTTCATGCCTTCACTTGGCCACACTGTTAGAACTCACTCATCAGGGTTTTAGGGAGATAGGAAGAATTCTGGTGGACAAAACACATCCCTGCCCACCCCCCCCCACACACACACATACACTGTACACTTTAGTTTCTGAAAATACCAACACTGAGATTCCCAATTAACAAATCATTCAGATGAACTCTGTTAATTTAATCAGAAGTATTAATGAAGTGTGACCCTGTTGAGGCAATCAAGAACAACAAAAAAAGAAATATTAATTAAGTGGAAGGCAAAGAGAATAATAGCGTAGTCCTACCCACAAGTCTAGGACGCACTGTTGTATGCAACAGTGTGAAAGGAGTGACCACAAACTTATAGAATGATAGCGGAAAGGCTAATGCATGGGAGATGCGAGACCATCTACAGCCGTCCTGATCTATATCTGGACACTGGCCCAGATGGCTCCAGAAGAGAAAGTGAGGCTGGTGACTTTGCATAGCCATGCCTCACTTAAATCCAATTCACTTGCATGTCACGGCATCACCTCCCTGATGTCATGGTCTTCAAGAATGAAGGACAAAGTGGCACAGTGGATAAAGCTCCGGCCTTGGAGTCAGGACGACCTGAGTTCAAAAATCCAGCCTCAGACACTTGACACTGGCTATGTGACCTTGGGCAAGTCACTTAACCCTGATTGCCTCACCCCTCCAAAAAATTAAAAAAAACAAAACAAAACAAGAATGAAAGACAAAAAGCAAGCAAGCATAGGAGATACATATGCCTGGGGCAACCCATAACTCTAGACAAGAGGACGTGGAGTTCTTTTGTCATCCCCAGTCAGTCTCTGCAACAATTCACTGATTCTCTGCTGGTTGATCTACTCTGACCTCTCCTCTTTTAGGCTGCCTAGGCAGTATTGTGCTCTTTCAGCAAAAGGAGAAACCCTAAGCCTAGAATCTGCAGACCTTTTACACGTTGACTCCCATGACCAGGCACTGAAGGGTTTCTACCTCTCAAGCAGTACATGGGAATGAAAGGGTGAACAAAGCCCATCTTCATCCTGTCAGATCTTCCAGGTAGTAGTTGGCAGTACAAGCTTTGAGGTTTCTTTCCGGATCCAGCTGGAAGCATCCCTTGAGATCTGCTCAAGGTCTGAGCTCTTCTATAAATACATATTTTTGTTCATTGCCACGAGTTAGATGAGTTTCCTCACTGACCTCTAGGTCCAAAGCATTATCTCTTCAGTGAGGGAACTCATCTAACTCATGGCAATGAACAAAAATACTTATTTCTGTCATTTATACTATAACTAGGTAATTTACATTGGTCCCACAGTCACCCAACAGTTCTAAGAACTGCAGTTTCCCATTTATTATTACCTTCAAATCCTGCCTCAGACATTTATTACTAGCAGGGTGACTTAAGGCACACAGCTCATGTCACAAGCATATTAAATGTTAGGAAACAGGACGTTTTGGCCATATTTATCCTGAGTAAAGTGCCTTTATTTTCTCTGCTGGGCTGCTTTTCTCATTGTTTTATTCTCAAAGCTGCCCCTGTTTCTATAACCCCTCATCAGCAAAATTGTCCAAATCTGAAAGGGGCACTATCTTACAAAATTAAAAAGTACAAATTATCCATTTCATGTGAAAAAATGCACCAAATCATCTTCTCTTGCCTACTCTATAAGCACACCATTTATCTCTGGCCATTGATACATGACGTTTTTCTTTTTGCTGTAAATATGACAAATGGATTAATGGAAATAGCTCAGAAAAAAGATTTAATATATGTGCTACTTTGGCAGTACATATTCCAAGATTGAAACAAAATGTTTAGCATGGCCCCTGCACAAGGATGACTCAAAAACTTATAAAGCATTTCATATTTTTGAGAGGCAGCATGCTATAGTAGATATGGAAGCAACCTGTCAACCATAAGTACTAAGGTCCCACTTCTGACATATCCTGGCTGTAGAAATCTGGGCCAGTCAACTTAAACTCTCGGGGCTCTAAGGAACTCTCTGAGACTAAGTTTGCAGAAAAGGTGCCTACCTTCACTGGAAAACAATTTCCTAACAGGGAGGGCCCTATACCAATGAAGTTAGGTCTGTTTTTTATCCCTATGCATTTAATTTTGAATCTCTAGTGACTTCATGTTTTGTCCTAGAGGTAAGAGGGAACCACTTAGGATTCTTGACCAAGAGAGTGACATTGTTAGACAGATGCTTTTAGGAAGCATATTTTGGCAGCGGGAGAATGAATTAGAAAGGGTAGAAAACTGGAAGGAAAGAAACCATTTAGGAGGCTATGACAATGTTCCTGATAAGGAGTCGACAAGGGTCTGAACTAGATTGTGCGATTGATGAGGAGGAGTTAAACACAAACTATGTTGTGGAGGGAGAATCTACCAGACTTTGAAATTGACTTGGTAGCGGGTGGGAGTGGATTAGAGAAAATGAAGAGTTGAAGATAATGCAGAAATTTCAAACTTGGTAACTGGAAGGATATTGATGTCTTAAAAAGAAATGGGGAGGTGGTGGTTGTTGTTGTCAATCAATTGTGTCTGACTCATTGTGATCCCATTTTTATGGTGTTTTCTTGGCAAAGTTACTGGAGTGGTTTGACATTTACTTCTCTAGAGTACCCATCTTACAGTTGAGGGAACTGAGGCAAACAGCAGTTAAGTAACTTGCTCAGGGTCACAAAGCTGGTAAGTATCTGAGACTGGATTTGAATTTGGGTCTTCCTGAGCTCAAATCCAGCATTCTCCGTACTGTGCCACCTAACTGTCCCAATAGGGAGATAAAAGAAACAATCTGTATAGCTTTTTAGCAAATTTTTGTTCTGTTGTTTTGTTATTGTTTAGAGAGCTTCATGTGTGTTGTAATAAGCAAAGTCATTTGTTTGGCTTTGTAGGTTGAAAGTGAGTACAATGGGGGGCAGCTTGGTGGTGCAGTGGATAGAGCTGTGGTCTTGGAGTCAGGAGGACCTGAGTTCAAATTTGACCTTAGACGCTTGACACTTACCAGCTGTGTGACCCCGGGGCAAATCACTTAACCCTGATTGTCTCACCAAAAAAGAAAAAGAAAAAGAAAAAAAAAGGAAGTAAGTACAAGTTAGATAGGGAAAGTTTTCCCCAGTTTTTTAACTAGGAAGATGCAGGGTTGCTCCTCGCAGTTATTACCAGATTGCTGTTTGTAATGCCAGAGGATTTAATTGCAGGATCTGATCTGCCAAATCATGGATGGTATGTGATACAGAGCATTGAATTAAGTAGAACTAAACAAACCCAAACCCCTGTGTTCACTTTAATGAAGACACTCTATATCCAATTTAATCTGTGCTCTTAGAGTTGAAAGGTTAGTTGCCAGCAGAAGAAACAAACCGTCTGAAGTTGCAGAAATTTTTGATATTTAGCCTTGGTTGCACCTGTCCCAATTCTTCACGGCCCACATACCAACATTCTCGGCCATTTGGGAAACGATAATGGTTTAATCAGGCCGATTCAACTTTTAATCAAAGAAATGAAAAGAAAAAGAAAATCTTGGATTACTGAATAAATTACACTCCCCACCCCCCAAAAAAGGCTATGTACTTTGCCCCAAGTCTGCCATTTGGCCACTGTAAACCCTGTCCACTTCTGCTGTGTGTCATTTCATACTTGTATCATGAATCATGTGCAGCCACATATGCTTTCCACATAATGAGCTAGACAAATAAAAAGTTCAGACTCTACTGTAACCTGCCGTCTGTTTGTGATGTCTGCAGGAAAGAGAAGACGTCTCTCCTCCTCCTGCCTCTCCTCCCAACCCCCCTTTTTTAAACATCAAAGTGCTCAAACATGTTCGAGTGAAAAATTCCATTATGTATAAGGATGGCTTCCATCCTTTTGAAAACATATTCCTTGAGATGTTAGATTGCAAACTTTTTATCTGTTAAAATGATCAGAAACTTAGTATGAATTAGCCCTGTTATCTACGTATGACTACATTAGCTTCAGTGTTATTTTTTAATATCTTTTTCCACTTGTGCTAGTTATTTTCATGTCGTGGAGGAGTGTTAACTTTGCCATAGTTAGAAACTGCCATCTTCCTAATGGATAGGATGTTGAAACGCGGAAGTTGTTGTTCAGTCATTTCAATAGTGACTCACTGGTGACCTCATAAGTGGTTTGCCATTGCCTTCTCCAGCTTATTTTACAGATGAGGAAACTGAGGCAAACAGGGTTAAGTGACTTGTTCAGGGTCACACAACTAGTAAGTGTCTGAGGCGAGATTTGAATTCACAAAGATGAGTCTTCCTGACTTCAGGCCTAGCACTCTATCCACTGCAGTGCCACCTACCTGCCCAGAGTCAAGAAGAGCTGAGTTCAAATCCTGACCTAGACATTTATTAGCTGTGAATCTGGGCAAATTATTTTACCCCTCTGTGCCTCAGTTTCCTCATCTCTAATATTAGAAGGTTAGATCTGATAGCTTCTAAGTCCTCTATAGTTCTAAATCTCTGATACCTTGTTGCCTATTTTAGCTTGGACTCATTTGCTAAGTGTCACTGTTCAGAAACATCCATTTCTGTTCACACATTATTTTCACATTAAGGATAAAGGATGACAGACTTTTCCAGTTTACTCTCCATTCTCAGTCATGCTATGGCATTTTCTCCATGAGTTTGTTTTGTTTTGTTTTTAGTTCGGAATCAACAGTAATAAAACAGATATGAAGGCTGAGCTGCAGTCGCCCTCCATAAGGTTATGGAGCCACAAACCCAAAAGTTGCCCACTCCTTCCCCAGAGCGACAAATCCTGCTTCATACTATTATGAAGGTCACAGTTTTCAACAACCACTCCATTAGTTGAAAATGATTAAGACAATTTGTACAGAGAGACATTATTTGGGAAAATACCATTTTTGTAGAAAACTAAAATAATCTGATACAGAGGTTTTGAAGAACATAATACCCATTTAAATAAATAATTTAAGTGGTTAATTTAACCTACCTCAGCTGAGGAAAACAGTCCTTAAGTACAGTATGCGAGAACTGGAGATGGCAAGACGAGGAAAAGAAAACACAAGGAGAAGGAATCTAACAGCAACTGCTTGACTTCCTGACAGAGTCGAATTCATAAACCCACAGTAAAGGAATGAATAACTGAGTGAATGACATAAATAAATCAATGAATGAATGAACAAATCAATTGACCAGTTAATTAAATGGATGAATGAATAAATTTTATGTACAAATTTTATAAATAAAATACTAATTTATTATAAATATTTGTAAATAAATGAATAAATCTCTATTTTGAATTCTTACTCTGCCACTCACTGGCTCTGTGACCTTGGGCAAGTCACTGAATCTTTCCAAACTTGTTTCTTCATTTCGAAAACAGAAATCATAAAACTTGAACTACATACTTATAATATGTTATAATAATAATATACAATATAATATTATATATGTTATATTATAATATGTTATAATATTATGTTATAATAAAGCTCCCATGAGTGGTTTGTAAACTGTTGCAACTCAGTGAGTTGATTGTATTGTATAGGAGGGACTTATCTGCATGAATTTCTTTAAAAATGAATTTTAACCCATTGTATCAAAATAATCTATTGTGAACCAGTTGTTTATTTTCAACTATTTATAGTATTCGTCCTGTTTGTTTTAATGTGTCCGTGTTTTCCCACAAGTTTACAGTTGGAGGTTCATGCAACAAGCTAGGAACCTTCCTTGCTTTCTCCTGACATTTCTAGGATACCAGTGGAACACATTATCTCCCACCTTTTTCGTTTCACACATCTTTTTTTTTTTTTTTGCCCATGTTCTTTTTTGATCGATACATTTCTTTGATGGCATCCTTTATTCTAGTTCTTCCTTGTATTTCCTTCTTTTCTAGTACTCATCCCTACTATGTACCTCTCCACTGACCTTGGAGAGAGAATTATTTTTATTTCTTCAGAGACTATTATTTCATGACTTTTATAGCCTCATCATCTCAGTAGAATATTGATATTAAAAAGGGAGAAGTTACAGGCCATTAAAGAAGTTTTGCAGTTTCACAAAGGCAGTCTTCCTCTTCTTTATTTTTGAGTAAAGTTCATTATCCATCTGCTGTCTTTTGAGGCTTTTGCAAATTGCTCCATGGGTAATTATCTTGGATAATCATCGGGACTAAGTAAGAGAGGAACATATCTGAAACTTCAGCAGAAACTAATGGAAGATAGGATTAGCATTTGATGGGCAAAGTGGTCACGGATAGATGACTTATGGCACAAGTGGCATGGGAAATGATTAATGGTGAATTTTGCTCACCAGTGCCCTCAATCCAGTTGCAGAAAAGGAATGTTTGTCTTTGACCTTTTTATTTTCTTATCTTTTCCACCTCCTTTATGTTTCCCTTCTTTTCCATGCCAGAAGAAGTCAATCAATGACCAATAAATAAATATGTGCCAAACACTGTATCAGTTGCTAGGAATAAAAAGGTAAAGAATGAATCCCAATTCTCAAGAATCCTTATTGCATATACCTTCAAGACAGTAACTTTGATGTTTACCTCCTGTAAGCTTGCCAAACATCTCTGACATTTCTGTGGAACTGATGTCTCATTGATAGGGTTGTTTCTTCCAAGGATACAAATTCCAAACCACTGGAACCATCTAATGCTGTATGACTCATGGCTGTTTCATCCTCTAGGTCCTTTTTTGGGGGGGGTTGGGGTCCCTTTAGTATGTCCCCTATGTCTCTTGACATATTATGAATACTAGTTATTGCTTGAAGGTGGAGCTTTGTTTCAAGGAGAATCATGTGGTCATTAGAAGAATTAGAAGAATCAGTGTCAATGAAATGTCTAAATGGAAGTGTCAAAGTCTAAAATACAAGCAATGTACCACACCCTCTGCAGCTCTAGGTTTTTTCATGTTGCTGTTTTTTAAAGAAGCAAAACCAAACTTTATGCATCTGGGAAACAACTCTAACTTTCTAACTTTGTGGTGTGTTTGCTCACAGGATTTAGGTAATTTTTTCCCCAGACCAACATATTATCAATATAACAAAAAGTTATTGCAAGAATAAACTGAGTATAATTTAATCCCTTTTCTATGATTTCCAATCATCACAGTCAAACATTGTCGTTGTTCCGTATTGCAGTAATGCCCTCATGAATTTGATTGAATTCAACATATATTTGTTATACACAAGGCACTGGGTTAAATGCCCATGTAAAAAGTAATAGAGCCTCTGCCCTCAAGTAATTTTCAATCATTAGAACGTTTAGATATGTACACAGATAATTATAATGCAAGTTAGAAATAGATCTTTGCATGCAGAGTGAAAAGAAATTGTATTTAGGAAGAAAGACTTGACTTTTAGTTCTCTTCCCCCAAAATATTAACTGTGTTACTTGGGCAAAGTTACTTCACTAGTGAATGCCATAATTGGCACTCATCTGTAAAACTAGAATATAACCTTTTCTACTTGAAGAAAGAGCAATGAACCATATGATCTCTGAGTTCTGTTTGGTTCCAAAATCTGTGATTCTGGACTTTTGAGTTTCTTTTCATCAAACACAACCACACACCTCAGACTGTAGTGCTCTCTTCTAATTAGTGGATAACATTTAATGTGGGGCAGTGCTACCCTTGGGATGCTAAATTAATGCTGTCTTCTTGATCGGGAGATTTTTTTAATTTGAAAAGGAGAATTGATCGAGTTAGTTTACTTATTTTACTTACTTGTGGTAAATCATTGCTCATGCGCAAAACAAGTTATATAAATAAAATCTTGAAACCTATTATCTTGGTTCTCAGGAAGGCTCAAGGACAGGGGATGCTTTAAGTTTTCAGGAAGAGGTACCAGAGTTGATTTTCCAGTCATTAGTGTTTATGCAGGAAATGTCTCACGTATAACTTGAATCCATGATATTTTATCATTTTTTTCTTGATTACCTAGGGTTCTAGGTCAGTGATTGGTGTGGAAGCAAAGGTGTAATCTCTTATCTCTGCTTCTAGATCTATACTCTGGGGTTTTTAAGTATTATAATAGGTTAATGGGGGCAAAGGAAGAAGAAAAGCAGTCATGTTGGGAGGTGGGTGGAAAAAGAGTCTGCTTTTACCCTGTTACTGACTTTGTAAATTTACTGGGTCTATTCTACAAGAAACAGAGAATTTCTTTCATACACTTAGCTGAATTCTGAAAAATTTACATGATTCAAGGGCTCACTCATGAACATGTTTGGCTATAATCTTACAAGGGGTTTTAGAAGAAAGAAAGGAAGGAAGGAAGGAAGAAAGAGAAGGAGTGAGGGAGGGAGAAAGAAAAAGAGAGAACGAGATAGAGAGAGAGAGAGAGAAAGAAAGAAAGAAGTGCAACTTTGTTCCTGGACTGAATTTCTGACAACTCAACTTTCCTGAGCTACTCCCGAGATTCTTAAGAACCCTCTAGGTATAGCAAAAAGTTAGTATTCACACATGGACTTTTGTTTAGTATGTCATATGTTGGAGTTAGGGGGATGTCTACTCCAAGCACGTAAAGACTTTCCCTGGAGGAATGAGCGGATGAAAAGAATTTGTTCTAATGGTCACAAAGGTGGCTGAAATAGGCATGCTTAGAGATTGGTCAGGCATGAAAGATGCAAAGGTCATCCACTGCTTCTGGGCCTTTGTCAGTCATCTTGACTTTTGTTCTGCCACTAGACTTCAGTGACTCAGGAACAGAGAGAGTAAGGCTGATGACTTTGTACAGCTTTGCCTCACTTATATCCATTTTAAGTGGGAGTCAAAATATCACCCAGTGATGTCATTGGTTCTCTTCGAAAACGAAGAACAAACAATATATGTTGGAATATCTTGCATGTATGAAATGGGCCAACAGGCAATTACTGGAGGGTAGATGGACCCTCCAACAAATACATCAAATTCTCTCTCCTATACTGATCTTTATTTATTTGTGTGTGTGTATGTGTGTGTGTGTGTGTTAATGTAGAATACAGAACAATATTTTCCTAATGGTGTTTTTTAAATTTTTCATCCTTAGCTCCATCAACTGGGAGAATTTCAAACAACGTTACTCCATCTGGAGCAACTGCGCCAACTAGCCCAGGCCAGCCTCAGCTGAATGAACAGGACACTTATGTGCAGAGAGCTGAGCACATTCCAGCAGGGAAACGCACTCCCATGTGTGCCCAGTGCAACCAGGTCATCAGGTTTGTATTAATTTTTACAAATGTCCTCTTACACATCAAAAATGGTTTTAGCTTTAGATAACAGCTAGAATTACCTTGTTATCACTGATCGTGATGATGCTGAAAACTCCTGGACTATTTCTCCATGTCAGGCACTATTTTACCAACTAGAAGAGAGAGATCATGTTGATCTGGGTGATAAGTTTGGAAACAGAGATGGAGCCAAGTTCTTGAATGTCAGGGAAGTCATTTGGATGTAACCTGGCCTGCTAGGGCATTTCAGCCTTTTCGTAGTGAGGACCTCCTCTCTTTCTTATTTGAGGAATAAGGGATTTTTTTGCATAGAACCTATGGTTTCATTGGTTAATAAAATAAAATCGGCTTCCTGTTGAAGAAACTCTCTCTGCCCATGCATGTTGGCACCAGTTCTTCCACTTACTGTCTCAGAGGGTTAATACCAAATAGCCAAGTGATTTGCCCAAGGGCATATGGCTAGTATGTGTCAGAGGTATGACTTAAACACAGCCCCTCCTTCCTCCAGGGTCAACTGTACCCCTTCCAGGAGTGGGGAACCTGCAGGCTCAAGGCCACATGAGGCCCTCTAGGTCCATAAGTGCAGCCCTTTGAATCTAAACTTCACAGAAGCATGCATGCATACATACTTTTCCTGAGATCTTTGATGACAGACTTTCTTTTTTTAAAAATTAATTTATGGAATAAAACAAGCATTTCCATAACATAGCATAATAATAAAAAAAAGATGATCGCACATGAAACTGCAGATAGACTAACTGTATAGTTAAAACAGGAAAATTAATTTTGCAGGTTTATTTCAATGTCTGAAAACTTGGAACAAAATAAGGATATAATAGCATAGAGCATAAAGTTAAAGTTCTTGATCCTTTATGCCTCATCCCAAACACTGCTCTGGTTTTGCCCTAACATGGAGAAAAACAATATGTGCTTGGGCCCAGAGCTGCTCAGGAGGTCCAGGATGACACCAGAATGGTAGCTGGGGTAGGGGACAAGGGACAGTCTAGGGAAGCATTGGGGAATCTGTGGCCTTGAGTCCACATGTGGCCCTCTAGGTCCTCAAGTGCAGCCCTTTGACTGAATCTTAACTTCACAGAACAGATCCCCTTAATAAAAGGATTTGTCCTGTAAAACTTGGACTCAGTCAAAAGGTGGCACCCAAGGACCTAGAAGGCCATAGGTTCCCCACTCCTGGTGGAGGAGAGGCATTTTATACTCTGAAGAAGAATTAACAGCTTTCACATTTTGTAACTACTTTAGGTTTGGTTTTTGTTGGCTCATTTGCTACTTTAGTTTTAAAGTAGGGTGCTAAAAAACTTTTGGAGCACTGATTTCTCTCAGTAAATGACACCACAATCTAAGAAGGGGTTTTCAGCCTTTTTCCTTATACATGTTGCCATCATTTTGTGTTTTCAGTGGAATAAAATCATTTTTTTCAGGGGCGCTTTTAATACTTGAGACATTTTTGTGTTAGTGAGGCTTACTTAGGTTTTAGTGCTCACTTACAAAAGACCTGGAGAACAAGAACTATAAAGTCTGAATGCTGATTGAAGCATATTATTTTCACTTTTTTTTTGTTTTTGTGGCTTTTCCCTTTTGTTCCATTTCTTCTTTTACAACATGACTAATATGGAAATTTATTTCCACGATTGCACATATATAACCTATATCAGATCACTTGCTGTCTTGGGAAAGGAGGGAGAGAAAAATTTGGAACTCAAAATCGTATAAAAATGAATGTTGAAAACTATCCTTACTTATAATTGGAAAAAAATAAAATACTATTTACAACAAAAAACCTAGAGAAGAAACACCTGTTAAGGAGGAAACGGTATCAAGTTGTCAGTGGTATTGTGTGTGTACTAACTAGTTCTTTCAACAACAAGTAAAATTAGTTTGTTGTTTTGAAATATATATTGTATTATATTAGATAGCCAGTACTTCCGTGAAGCTAATATAGTGAAAAAGTAAGAAAAGTCATCGAAATTGTTTCACATTGGCTTTAAAATTTAAGACTAGTCCATAAAGTAATTTTCATGCATGCATAATTAGTAAATCACTGATAGCTAGGATATGCCTGGCCTCTTTTATTGCCCACACATCATCTATTACATTTTTTGTTTTGAATTAGCCATGATTTTGCTTTCAGTTGAGCATCAAAGCTTCATGCACTCAGGAGGTTTTAGAAAGGAGGATTAGCTCTTGTCAGGATCACATAACACTAATTAATAGACCACATTCACCTGGTCCTCTCAGACCTTACAGCACTTTAGGAAGATTAGGGTAGGTTCAGAGTTCATAAGAACATAATTATGGTACACAGCCCCTTGAGTCAGCATTTCTTGGACAAAAGTCTTACAAGTTGGCTCAAGTGACATTCTCACATGCACCTTCTCTACAGTCACAGCTATGGCCTACGATACTGGGGGCTGGCAAACTTTGGAAATTGTTGCTGCATAATGATGCTTTAATTCATACTGTTATTTAATTAATACTTCATTACATCATTCAGTACTACAATACATCACTAGTACTTGATGATTTCAAAACGATGCAAAATTTACTGACATCAGGCAGCAAAGCAAAATTTATTTTTCTGATGAATCTATAAAAATAATGTTTTTGAGAACTTTAGAAATTCAACCACCTAAGTTTTGGTGCTAAACTGATTGCCTCCTTAAAATACACGTAGGTTCCCCAAACCCAACCTCCATTATTTACTTTTTTACATGTGATATTCTGTTAAATGGTTCTTTTTTTTTTTTGCCATATTGAAAAAGTTTCTCCTGAGTTGTACTGCATAGAATTTACTTACCTCATAGCTGTTTTTTTTTTTAATTTGTTTTTGTTTGTTTTTGTTTTTTGGGTTTTTTTGCATTATTGGAATGTTTTAGAGGAGAACCCTACTGAGACTTTTAAAAGTCTTATTGTAACAGTAGGGGCATCCCTTCCTATCCCAAATGAGTGCCTAGATTTACTGTTAGCTTCAGTTCAACAAATATTAGTTAGGCATTGTGATAGGTTTCAGGAATACAAAGACAAAACTGAAATAAACTCTGTCCTCTATGAGCTTATATTCTACTGTGGGGACGTGTGGGTAGGGAATACAATATGTTTGCAGTAAATAAGTAATAAAGTTATTTCAAAGGGCTATTAAACAAAGTGTCATGTAGGAATGTCACCCAAGTTGAAACTTGAAGGGAACAAGTTATACTGAAAGATAGAAACCAGGTTGGGGAGGCCTGAAAGTGCCCCTACAGACAATAGAGAGCGCCTGCAGAGTTTTGAGCAGAGAAACAACGTGGTCAGAATTTAAGAATATAAACAATATAAATGTGGCAGCTATTTGGAAGACAGATTAAAAGAGGACAGAGATTGTGGCTGTAGGAGGGAAAATCTAGTAAATCAAATTATTATATACTGAAATACATTTTGCTTACATCTGGGGAGTGGGGTCCAAATGAAAAATTATTTCCTTGGCTATACAGTTTAACTTCATTTAAATTACAGTTACCAGCAATATTCCAACTTCACTTCTTTCTAGTTCTATGGAACATCAATGAACTTTAATTTTTTCTTCCATATACTATGCCTTTTGGTTGTTTTGTTTTTTTTTTTAACCTGACCTCTGTTCCCATGAAGCTTACCGTGTATCTAGGGGACACCAGAGCAAAAGTGAAAAAATATACCAATTCAGTCATCTATTTGGTCTGAGTACTAAGAAACCCATGTGGCTGATTAATTTCACAAAAGTGCTTTAAAATAAATCATTTGACTAATTCTGGCGTTTTCTAGGCATTGCCTTAATCAACAAAGGAATACAGAAGCATATTAGGGAGTCTGGTGCAGGAGAAGGAACTCTGGGCGTAGTAAAAGGCCTTTAGTCCCAGGATCCTTTGCTTCCTATATTAATTTCACTCACCTTGGAGGTAAATGCGAAAAGATGAGACCATCAAATTTTTTTTTGTTGTGAAAATGCAAAAATTTCCTAAGTCGTCATTTGTAATTTCCTAAAAGGCAGAAATGTGATTCCATGAAAATATATCTTTCTTTGTAACTTGCTTCACCTTCCCAAACTGGAAATTAAATTAATTTTCACAGTCCCCACCATTCCAAACTTTGGGTAGGAAGTAAAATACTTTCCATAGTCGATGTGTTTTTTTTTTAATTTCAAAAAAAGATACCTTTCTGTGTCTACTTTTATTGTCTCTTTTTGCCTATGTATTGTGCTTATGTATCTCACTGCCCTCTCCGCCCCCACATTCTCTCCTCCCCTTGATCTCAGTTTCTTTCTGCATCTTTATCTCTTTGTTCTGTGCATGCCTCACATTCTTCTCTTTCCCCTTCTGTTTCTGGATCAAATGAATAAACAAGCATTCATTTAGCCCTTGCTAAGGGCACCTGGGTGGCATAGTGGGTAGAGTACTGGGCTTGGGATCAGGAAGATTCATCTCCCTGAGTTCAAATCTGACCTCAGATACTTACTGGGCAAGTTACTTAACCCTGTTTGCCTCAGTTTCTCATCTGTAAAATGGACTGGAGAAGGAAATGGCAAACCGCTTTAGTATTTCTACCAAGAAAACTCCAAAAAATTAGGTCAGGAAGAGTTCAACACAACCGAAACAACGAAACAAACATGTGTCAGGCACTATGTGTCATGCTGGGGATATAGAAGTATACATATACACATAAGTACACATATATAAATGTATGTAAGTACACAGAATATATACACCAAGTAAATGCAAGGTAATGGCAAAGGTGCTCAGTACTGGGGAGAATCAGGAAAAAGCTTACAGAAGATGATGCTTATGTAGTTTTGAGGTAAATAAACTAGGAATTCTAAGAGTCAGAGTTAAGAAAGGAGCCCTTTTCAGTATAAATCTTTGCCTGAAATTTTTTTTAAATGTAACACTCTAGACTGAAATATTAACAAAATTTTCCTGTACTGTTTATGAAAAGTATTTTGCTTCCTACCCCAAGTTTGGAAATGTAGGTATTTCTGAAATTCACTCTTATTTTCAAAGGACAAAAACTTTAAATTTCCTGTTTGGGAAATGATATTCCTCTATGGAATAACATCTCTGTCTTTTGGAAATCACAAATGACAGTTTTGGAAATCATGATATTTTCATACCAAAAGGGAAAAGAATGGCCTCATTTTTGGTATGTGCCTCTAGGCCAGCTGAAGTTAATATGGGGGTCAGAAGGCTTAGGGGCCTACCACCTTTCACGACATCCCACCTTCCTGTGTATGGAAATGGGAGGACAGTGTTGGATATGAACCAGTAAATTGAACTGGAAGATATAATTTTTATTATTTGTTGTATTAATTGTATAGAGCTCTGTTTTGTTTTTTAATTTTAAAAGGGGATGAGGAAAACATCCTATGTTTCTTACTCCTTCAGAATAAAAGGTGTTTCGCTTATGAAGCCCTGGATTATGTTTCCTCTTCCATGAATCAGGGGTGATTGATTTTTTTTAAAAGTACACACCCTTGCCTCTGTATCCCATTTCCTTCTTTCATTTTTCTGCCTTCATTCTTAGGAGCCTTTGCTATTTTACTGTATTCTTTCCCTGGTGTGCCTGCCCTTTTTATCATAAAATAATTAGAGGATGGGGGGGGTGTCATTGTAAAAGTTTTGTTTTATGGTTTCAGCCATACTTACAAGTGCAATGAACCAGATTTGCCACTTCTTCCCCTCCCTGAATTTGTCAATCAACAAGTATTTAATTGAGAACTCATAGGGTGCACAACATTCATTGTTGGAGGTAGCTGAATCCCTTCTTATACTTTGTAGATATCCAAATCTATTATTCTTGTGCAAGCAAAGGGAAATTTAATCCTATCTGGAATTACACGAACCTCTTCAGTGTCAGTACTGTGTTAATGAGGACGTAAATTAGTCAGTGCTGACACAGTGGAGAAGAGAGCACTTTGTTCTATGGAAAGGTCTGGATTAGTAAATCTATATATAACTGAAAGGGCCAGGCAGATCACTGTGGTCACTGCAGCCAGGACTACAGGAATCTGAAGTCAGGAGCAGGTAAGGGCATTTGAGAATTATTTCTTAAAGGTTCAGTAGTGCTTTTCACAAAACTGTTTTGTTCTACTCCCTCTAAAAATCTTTTCCCACTAATCAGAATGAAAGGAAACAGTTGGACTGCCCTAGAGACAGATTCTAATAAAGTGGAATTTTATTTAGTTTAACTTTCTAAGTCGGCAGCAACTTCAGTCGAAGTGAGGATTTCTACACTTGCCCCTTTAAGATGATTTTCTTCACCCCACTTTTATGAGATTTCAATCATATATGTTTTCTAAGTTTTACATTTAAATATTATGCCATTTCAGTTTCTCTAGGATGTTGGTTTGGAGAGCAGGGTCAGGAAAGCTTGGCTGTTGTGGGTTTTTTTTGTTTTTTGTTTTTCCCCCAGCCAAAGACAAGTTTTATTAGAACAAGCTTGACTGTTTTTAAAGAAAGAAAGGAAGTAATGTTAATTTCTGAATCCCAAAGAAGAAAAATGTCATGAAATCTTAATACTGATTTCTCTGTCTAGGCCACTAAGTCATCTGCCTAGAAGTCAAGTGTCTAGTGTTTAAATAACCTTTCCACATCATGACTTTCCCCATCAAGGTTTTGATATATTGCAGGTCGGCATAAGAAATGGGAATTTTGGGGAGCTTTGCAGAGGACAGCAGACGATACAGAAAAAAAGTTTAGAAAGTGAGAAATGCATAAAATATATGCACGAATTGTATAATATCAACATTGTATTTTAATACCATAATAATTCATACTTCTTCTCTGGTATGAAAGGAGGACCACAAAATTTTACACAGATTTTTTGAGATCACAGGAGCACCATGCCCCTAACCCCTGAGATATACAGGGATAACTGTATAACCTGTCCAACTCTCCCCCTCTACCATGGTCATTAAGTCAATGCTGATGGTTGGCATGAAGTTCAAAGGCAGTATAATGAACTGGATACAATAAGGGGCTAAGTATCAGGGTCCCCAGGTTCTGGTTCTGGCTCAGCCACTGATGACTTTGATAAGGGGCAGATCATTTGACCTGTCTGTTTGGTCTCCTTGCCTGTAAAATCAGGCTCATAATAACTGCCCTGGTCTATCTCACAGGAATGTTGTATGGGCAAATTACATAACAAATTTAAAAGTACCTTGGAGATAAAGGGCCTCCATCAGTGCAAGGCATTATGTTATAGCTGCAGGAAAAGTACATTATATAGAGGCCTACAGTGGTTCATCCATCCCTGTGGTCCTGATGCCAAGATATGGTTATCTAATGGATTCTTGTTAAGCAGACTAAACCCATCTTATCAGTTTGTGACTGTATCATGCCTAATGGAATAAAACCTCCTTTAAACGTTTGTTCATTTGAAACAAATGTGCAGCGAAGGATATTTCTTTTTAAATTAAATTAAGCCCCCTTTCATGGTGAGTTGGAATAAGCCATAATATATCAGAGTAGTTAATGTACTGTGTGTCCTTTAGGTTGAATGTTCATTTTGGGATAGGATGATTGTGTTTAATAGAGCTGAGAAATAAGTGTTTTGAGAAAAAAATTGAGGAAGGGGGAAAACCAGTCTGCCTCAGAGAGGTAAAGTGAGTTGCATAGGATCATATGCCAGGACTTGAACTTAGTTCTTGCACTCATCATTCCACACTATGACATTGACTACGTCACGCTTATTCCATGACCTTGGGCAAGTCACCTAATCCCTTTTTGCCTCAGTTTCCTCATCTGTAAAATGGGGATAAGAATAGCACCTACCTCTCAGGGTTGTTGTAAGGATCAAAAGAGACAACAATTGTAGTGCCTGGCACATAGTAAGAGCTATAAAAATATTAGCTGTTATTATTATAATTATTATTGAAAGTAGCAGGCATTGTTTAATTAGTATGTCTTGTGCTAGGCATAGATTAAAAAATACAGATATGTACAATGGTGAGCTCCTTGGGGACAGAGACTGTCTTTCGCCTCTTTTTTGTATCCCCACTGCTTGACCCAGTACCTAGCACATAGTAGGCACTTAGTAAATATTTATTGACTGAAAAAATATACAAGAAGAAATGACAGCTTTGTTACTTTTCTGTATCAAGTAATTTTGGTTCTTATCACGCTTGGTCCTCAACATCATCATTTTTAGCTGGGTTGTCTTTTTCTATCACTGAAGTGTATAAAAATATATGTACTCTCTGTGCAAGAGGAAATAAAACACTCAGCATTGGCCTTTTGCAGAGCAATGCCTTAACTGTCCCTTCCTCCATTCTTTTCCCCATATAAACCAACAGAGAGCTTCCATATGGTGGACATCAATTAGCTTTGCATGGTGTAATCTGCCTGGACTTCACATAAGTGCTGCTGACTTTGAATCCTCACTTTTGTGCTTATTAGCTGTGTGCCCCTAGGCATTTCACTTCCCCTTTTTGTTTCTTCATCTATAAAATAATCATGGAATTTTCAGGAACTCTGAGGTTCCGAGGAAAGCGCTGCACAGAGATCCAATCTGAAATTTAAAGACTCAAGTACATTGCTATAAACCCTCCAAGTATGTGCTAACGGATGTTATGTTTCTGAGGAAAATCAGAATTATTTCTTTTGACAGAGGACCTTTCCTAGTGGCGTTGGGAAAATCCTGGCATCCAGAAGAGTTTAACTGTGCCCACTGCAAAAACACCATGGCTTACATTGGATTTGTGGAGGAGAAGGGAGCCCTGTACTGTGAGCTGTGCTATGAGAAATTCTTTGCCCCTGAATGTGTTCGCTGCCAAAGGAAGATCCTGGGAGTAAGTTTGGGAAAGCTTTTTAGAGCACGTGTTTTTGTTTATTCCAAGAATATATTTCTATTTGGAGATGTTCTTGTCCTTTCCTTCTTGTTTTATGCTCTTGTGGCTGGTGGGGGGGGCGGGGCAGAACTGAGCAGAAGAGCCCATCCCCCAACACCTAACCCTCCTGCCCCCCAGATATAGCCTCATGAGACTCAGGAGGATAGGTAAGGCAGCCTGTGGTTTCATCTTGCTGTTTTCCTGTTTGGCTGGTAGAAGCTAGGCCACCAAGCAAAAATAATTTACTGTGGATTCTCAGGGACGTGTGTGGGCTGCCTTCCCGGTATGCTGCTTGCTTAAGAAGAGAGAGGCAACCTGGGTTGAGTCTAGTCAGAAAAGACCACACACATAATAGTTCTCAACATTGACACCTTTACTGTTTTAATTAAATTCCAGCCTTCTTTTAAGACCAGGATTTTTTTTCTACCTGCTAGGGTTCAACCATAGGACCTCATGAAACATTCAAAAAATATGAAGTATATAAATGATGTATTTTTCTTATACATACATAATAATATTTTAAAATATACCTTCAATTTTATGAGACTGAGTAGGTAATGGAAACAGACTTTTGACAGAAAAAGCTAAAACCACACGTTTTGCTGAAAGAGTAAATTGAGGACAGATGAATTCATCAAGGTTTACAGAAAATAGGTGTTATTATTTTCTTCTCTGGAGTTTTTAAAACTGGATTTTGAGGTCAGAGTCTGGGCATTTGCCTTGTTGCCTATGGAGGAATATATGTCTTTTTGGAAGAGAAAGAAACCTCAGTGGCCTGTTTGTTCTGGAAACCAACTTAGTATCATGGGAATTTCTCCAGCACACTTCCTAGAAATCGAATTCCTGTGCCTTTGCCGAATTATCGTACTCTTTTAAAAATATGGTCTTGTCTCACTAACTGGGAAGTAGACCAGTGGTTACTTAGTGTTTTGTGAAACCTAATGAAGTAGTCAACTAAATCATATCTACTAAATTGGTTTCTGACAAAAGAAAATTACTATCTGCCACTTTAGAAATGGCATTAGACCTCTCTATGAAGATATAGCCCAAGCCATTACAACCCAGCTTAGAAGCTTTACTCGCCTATTGTGGTGATGTGGGGCAAAGACAGATGTGAAAATATTTCCCTGGAGACTTAGGACATTCTAGGGAGGTAGACTGATAGAGTGAAAAGGAGGTAATGTTTGAGGTTAAGAGGCCTTGGATTCTAATCCAATCTCTTCTAATTACTGCTTTTTGTTACCTTGGGTAAGTTTCTTCGATTACATCATCTGAAAGATCTAAATCTGTGATTAATCCTGTGATTTATTATCCCAATTTGCTCTACCAGGCATAAAAGCAAATGCAATTGTCTCTTTGTTGTAGATTTCTGACAGCATTCTTTTTAGATCTGAATCACTGCTTTGTTGCTCATTGCCTCCAAATTGCTTTATGTTTATAACTAAGCCATATTAATAATGATGAGATCTATTTATATAGTACTTTCAAATGTTACAAAGCATTTGAGTGCACTTATTGTTATCCCCAAATTATTAGGAAAGAAACTAAGAGTCAGAGGAGTTAGGTGACCTTACCATGATCACAATGGTTAAGGGTTAGAGGCAATTTTCAAACCCACATTTTCTGACTGCTATATCTGCTGTGCTGAAAATTATACCGTGTAGTTAACTTTTATTAGCTAACTATTCTTTGTCATTTTCTTTTCTTTCGAATAAATGTTGATGTCTTTTGTTTTTGTTATTACCATAGTTTCCCCCAGTGTCTCTCCCCTGCTCCATTCCCAGAGAGCCATCCCATTTTTAAAGATAAAAAAAAAGAAAAAGTTTAAAAAATCAACAGAACTGATCAGAATTGATCCTTTTTTTCATTTCCTAACAAATAAATGTAGATAAAAAAAATATACTGCCTTTTTTCATGGAAGTACTTTTTTTTTTTTCTGGTCTACACCTGTGATTTCGTTAGTGTAAGGAGCTTCTTATGACCAACTTCTTCTACCAATGTAGATTAGCAGTTCTGCAATTTATAATCTCTAAAGTTTCCCTGGTGTCCAGTAGTGTCAGAGTTGAGGGCTGATGCCTTGAGTTTTAATAAATATTTGTACTTGCAAATCTTGCCGCTTCTGATTTTTTTCTACACTGATTCTCTGTGAATCTGAGTCATTAGGGTTGGACCAAAAGAAAGGGACCTTGGAGCACTGCTTCCGTTGTTCATGGGGTATTAAAGATGATCCCTAGCAACACAATCCAACCAGATATCCTGCTTCTGATTTGATTCACCTACCAGGCCTTCATGTCCTGAGCCCAAGGTTCCTTATTGGCTCAAATCCATATTTCCTAGTACCATTTTAGGAAGAGTTAATCATTTGTGTCATAAAACTAGCACAATCAAAACAGAATTTTTTAATCTTAAATATTTGTAAAACAAACTAGTTACTGATTACATTATGTCCTTCTCAGGATTAAGGATTGAGTCTATAAATTTACCGGTCTAGGGCAGCACTTCATTTTTTTTTTTTTTACTTTTAGGCGATTGGGGTTAAGTGACTTACCCAGGGTCACACAGCTAGTAAGTGTCAAGTGTTTGGTCTGGGGCTGGATTTGAACTCAGGTCCTCTTGACTTCAGGGCCGGTGCTCTATCCAATGCGCCACCTAGCTGCTCCAAGGGCAGCACTTCTTAAACTGTGGGTCGCTACCCCACATGGGGTCGTGGAAAATTTGGCAATAGTAAAAGGTTTGGGAATGCTCAATGACCAAAAATTAATTAAAAATCAAATGCGTAATGAATCTGAGATGTTTCTGGCAACTCTTGCCTGTGTTGAATCGGGCAACTTCCCTGAAGCCTTGATTCTGAACACAAAGCATGCACACTTTGCACTGCGCATGCTCCCAGGTCACGCAATGCCAACAAACACTGCTGAGAGGTCATGAGTGAAAAAAGTTTAAGAAACTCTGGTCTAGGGACTACTGGATGAGGAAATTCCTTCTACCACGCAGGTCAGCATCTTTCCTGCAATTTTAGAGTGTTTCCCCAGGCCCTGAGAGGTTAAATAACCTGTCTGGGGTTACAGAGAAAGTGTCTCAGAGGTGAGACACTTCTCTATATTATTCCCCCATAATATATAGAAATAAAACCTAAGTTTGTGGTGCTGATATCCTTTTCCTGGGTGTGATGTTTAGGGATAGTGTCCTAACCTTTTCCTAAAGAGTTTCAAGGCACTGCTTGAAATAAAACGGTGCAGGTAAGGATATTTGTGAAATATGTAGTTTCAGAAAAAAGAGTCATAGCATGGGATGTATTCAAATAAAAGAGGAACTGTTTGGAGTGTTTGGTTTGTTTGTATGTGTGAAAAATGCATGCATCCTTTCATCAGTCATAGAAGGTTCCCAGGCTTGTCCTTGTGTGGAGAAGGAAGTATGAGGCTCCCTTCATGTGCCAAGAATGGAACAGTACATATTGGGGAGTGGCACGCACACAAAACAAACCGAGAGTGAGCTCTGCGCTCATGACCCTTCTTGCTGGGGTAGAGACTGTGGCTGTTCTTCTCTCTTTGACCACCTCCCAGCCCTGATTAGACCTCTTTCTTACTCCACCAATGTGTTTGCACCCAGGGGAATGGCACAATCATTGTTCAACATCACATCCTATGCTGGCCCAATCTGAATATTAAAAGAGCAATAATACTATGAGAACAATCTCTTACATATCAATTATATTACCATCTTCTGTCAAATTGTCAAATTGAATTTTTTTTTCACTTTCTGGAACAGGAAGTCATCAATGCTTTGAAACAGACTTGGCATGTTTCCTGTTTTGTGTGTGTGGCCTGCAATAAGCCCATTCGAAACAATGTTTTCCACTTGGAAGATGGTGATCCCTACTGTGAAACGGGTGAGCAAAGTCTTGAGATCAAGCATGATTCTTATGGAGCCCCATATGACATATAGTTAAGAGGAAGAATCAGACTTTATCTATAGAAAAAATTCCTACTATTTCTCAAAATTTGCTTTTTTTTACCTCTTACATTATCTTTTTGAACCATAACTCACCTTGAAGCCATAAAGACCTGAGTTCAAGTTCCACCTTTGACACATAATGGTTTTGTGACTTTGAGCAAGTCATTTAACTTTCAGTGCTCTAAACATCTCTCTAAGGCTCTAAGTTGCAGAAGAGGTACCAGCTTCACCCCAGTAAAGGGGGGGTTTCCTCCCCTGGAATTTCCCTACTCCAATAAAAGCAAAGGTGTGGTGCCACGGGATGGGGAACCTGTGGCCTGGAGGCCACATGTGACCCTCTAGGTCCTCAAGTGCAGACCTTTGACTAAATCATAGAACAAATTTGTTCAATGAAGTTTGGATTCAGTCAAAGGGTCACACTTGAGGACCTAGAAGGCCACACATAGCCTCAGGGCTGCAGATTCCCCACCTTCTAGTCTGTACCCTTAATCTTTTTAATTACTGAACATATTTTTCTCCATTTGGTAAATTTCTGTTAGTGTGCATTATAAATGAGATGTGATAAGAAACCAATTCCAGGTTCAAAATATTGAAATTGTATATCCTTGAGATAGTTTATATTTAATTGTATATTCTTTTCAATTTGAAAAGATAATAAGAATAATAGTTGGCATTTATTTAGACTTATATTGAATTTTGCAAAGCTCTTCATATGTATGATGTCATTTAACCATTACAGCAGGTAAGAGTAAACACAACAGGCGGTAGTATCCCAGATGTACAGGTTAAAAAAAAAAATGAAGCTCAGCTTTCCAAATCCAAGTTTGTATAAAACATAAAAATTTTCTTTTTTGCAGTTTTCTTTATATAAAAGATAAAAAATGGCATTGTTCTGTTAATCTGTGGGTTAAAGTGTTTCGTTTCCAACAGTATTTTTTAAATTCTGTCTTCAATATCAAACTATGCATATTCCAAGGAATGATTTTTTTAAAAAGGAATTTAGGGGAATAATGACATGGCTCTCTCCAAGGCCTTTCATCTATATTTGGTTTTAGAATAGTTTGGAATCCTTACATTTGTATATGATATTTGTTATGTGCTAGGAATATTTCATAGTGCCTCAGAACAGATGATGAGGTCTTTTTATATGAAGCTATGCTTCAGAAAATGCTGAGAAGTCATTAAACTCCCCTCTTTCTTATATCTGCTCTTCATACAGTGGAGAGAGAGCAGTTCCCCTTAAAAATGAGGTAAAGCTCCATCCTAAGCAGAGTTCCATCCTCTCTAAGCTTTTGCTGAGTGCAATGCTATGATTTCAAAGGTTTCTTCCTCCTGGCATGTGGACTTTTTTTCCCATCACAGTTCTTGCTATGCTTTGCAAAAAGAAAAAAAAAACCAGAAATGCTAATAATACTAATAAAGTATTTTAAGTAAACAGATGCTAATCCACAAGGACTTGAAAATGATTCAGATGGAGCACTAAATGTTAAGTGGTTGAGTGAATTTTATTAAGCTTTTTAGTATTTCTGGAGAAAATTGAAATAGACCAATAAAAATATTAGCATTTTTTATTGCTTTCTTATTTTTCCTTTTTTCTTATGTTCTCTTTATACTAAACTCTCAGGACACAAAGGATTCTCAACTTCACAGTGGGGTTTGGGCACAAACACTATTCACTAAGAGTATTTTGCTTGAGTGGGTTATAAATATATATTTTACTGTCTCTCTCACTCAAAATGAATATAGTACATGTTGAAAGAATCATTATGAATTTGAAAGGTTTTGCAAAGCATGGTAAATAATGCTAAACTGATGTTTTTAGCAGCTGCCTTCAATATAGCTTAAAATTCTTTCACACACACACATTTTTTTACAAAGGATGGGCCTAGTTCTTGGTCTTGTCTAGCATTGTTTCCTTAGAAAAATTTATCTTAATATCCTAGACTTTGGTTATATATATATATATATGTATGTATACATGTATATGTATATATGTATGTATATGTATATATACATATGTGTGTATGTGTGTGTATATGTATGTATGTATGTGTATATATGCATGTGTATGTATATATATATGTATATGTATACATATGTATATGTATATACACACATACACACACCCATATATAATCATATATTACACATATACATATATACATATATATTCCATAATAAGTGGGTATACTTATTTAACATGAGCTCTGAATATTCCCACCCCCACTTCACCCTCAATGCTATAAAACATTTTCTATATGCCATTGCTTCTTGGCATTTTTCTGACCTATATCTAGCACCCCCTTTAAACATAAATGTTTTGCTCTCATAATCCCTGTCAAACACATAAACACACAAATGCTTTTTTCGGCTTTTAAATAGCAGCTGTGTTGGTAAAAGAGGCTTATCTAAATGGACCGTATAGGGCAGACCGATTAAATCAGAGGAGCAGTCAGCAGCTCGTTCAAACACTGAGCTGTAGGAGGGCAAGGATGTCACAATTCAGCCAGGTATCTCATACCTTCTCTCTTTCTTCCTTCTTGTTCCCCTTAGCTCCCATGGAATGGGACTACAGAGCTGGCCCCCAGTCCTTTGGTTTCTTTCAAAAAGAAAGGAAGCGGAGCAACTGGGTGGCCCAGTAGACAGAGCAACTGCCTGCAGTCGGGAGGACCTGAGTTCAAATCCGGCCTCAGACACTTGACACTTACTAGCTGTGTGACCTTGGGCAAGTCACTTAACCCTATTGCCTAGCCAAAAAAAAAAAAAAAGGAAGGAAACAAACATTTATTAAGTGCCTACTGTGGGTCAGATATTGTGCCAAGTGCTTTAAAAATATTATTTCACTTGATCCTCACAATTAATCTGGCAAGTAGGTGCTATTATTGTCTTCATTTTATATTTGAGGAAACCGAGGCAGACAGTGGTTAAATGACTTGCCCAGAGTCACACAGCTAGTTAGTGTCTGGAGCTGAATTTGAACTTAGGTTTTCCTAGCTTCAGGCCCAACTCTCCATCCACTTTGACAACAGCTGCCTTTAGGTACATCTGTAGAAGGCGCAGTGAAGTAAAACAAGAGAGCTACATGGTCCTTATTCCTCTGAAATCAAAGGGCTTATAACCTTCAGCTTGATAGCAAATCATCTCTCCTCTCTCTTCTTCTCTCCTTTTCTCTTTTCTCTTTCTCTCTCTCTCTTCTCTCTCTCTCTTTCTCTTTCCTCCTTCTCTCTTCTCTTTCTCTTCTCTCTCTCTCCTTTTTCTGTCCTCTCTTTCTCCTCTCTCTTCTTTCTCTCTCTTTCTCTTTCTCCTCTTTCTCCTCTCTTTCTCTTTCTCTTTCTCTTCTCTCTTCTCTCTCTCTCTCTCCCCTCTTTCTCTCTCCTCTCTTTTCTCTTCTCTCTCTCTCCCCTTCTCTTTCTCTTTCTCCTCTCTCTCTTCTCTTC
>NW_020954599.1:4844377-4860275 GCF_900497805.2 Vombatus ursinus | reverse complement strand
CTCTTTCTCCTCTCTCTCTTCTCTTCTCTCTCTCTCCTCTCTCTCTCTTACTTTATTTTTCTCTCTCTCTCCTTTCTTTCTCCTCTCTCTTCTCTTCTCTTCTCTCTCTCTTTCTCTCTCTCTCTCTGTCTCTCTTTCTCTCTCCTCTCTCTTCTCTTCTCTTCTCTTCTCTTCTCTCTTCTTCTCTTCTCTTCTCTTCTTCTCTTCTCTTCTCTTCTCTTCTCTTCTCTTCTCTTCTCTTCTCTTCTCTTCTCTTCTCTTCTCTTCTCTTCTCTTCTCTTCTCTTCTCTCTCTTCCTCTCTGTATCTCCTTTAATTTCTCTCAGAAATGCTTACAACCTCCCCCACACCTCCCAGTTTCCATGTAGTCTTATTTACTTTACTGTCGATTTATTTCATTTTACTTTAACTGTTACTGATTAAGTGATGAGAGGTATTATGATATAAGGAAGACTTCTGGAGTCAGAAGACCTGGGTTCAAATTCTGCCTCTGATGCTTACTACCTTTATTTCCTTGGACAAGTCACTTAATCTCACTAGGCCTCAGTTTCTCTATCTTTAACCTGGGGTGTTGGTCTACATAGCCTCTAAGCTCCTTCCCAACTCTAGAGCTTGATCATGGAATATGGATCCATTAGTGTTCCATAATAAATGTTGGTAAAAATCTGAAAAACATCAAGGTTTTGTAGAGTAAAGGTGGATCAGAACCCAAATACTTCCCTGTTACCTTCTCAGTGGACTCATATGAGAGGACAAAGAGTGGGGAAAATGTTGCCTGGTTTAATTGGTGTTAGTGTCTGTACCAATGCTGATCATAACCTTTCCATACCTTAGGAGCCAAATCTTAAGAAGGCCGGCCTTCTAGTAACGTGAAATAATAATAATAGTAAAAATGATAAAACCTGCATGAACGAAAAATATCTTGTTGTACTCTATTTTACTCTTGCCAGAGACAAATCTTTTCTTTCTTCAAAAGAAAATCTTATTAATGTTTTATCACTGAAAGCTATGTCAAGTTAAATTGTATTTTTTTCTAAGGATTTTCAGCATGAAGTCATAAGATTGTAAGGAAAGAGCACTAAAAGAAAATTGAGGCCAATATAGTTATGACACAAACCAGCTGAAGCCAGAAACTCAGTTAAGGATGTCACTCGTGAAACCCCGCGGCAACATGACACAGTAATTGAGGGCCTTTTCTTCCTCATCAGAGTTAGATTTCCTATGTTCAATATTTCAACACCAGGAATTTGTTTTTAATCAATATTAAGTAGCCTTGACATTGTCAGGAAGATAGAACCTCATGTCTAATATTCTTTAATAGTAGAATATGCTAGTAACTGGATTGTTATTCTTCATACTTTGGCATTTTGGTGGCTGATGTGAGATAAGAGGTATTAAATAGGAATCAGTTATAAATTTCTGAATAAAGAAAAATAAATATTACCAAGAAGAAATATATCAATCAATAAATATTTATTAAATGCCTATTATGTGCCAGACATTGTGCTAACACAGGATAGAAAGAAAGGTAAAAAAAAAGTCCCTGCCCTCAAGTAGCTTGTGATCTAATGGTAAAAGACATCAGATTAAAAGAAATGGAAAGGGAGATGGGTAGTGGAGGGAGGGTTCCTGCTGTGGGAATATGATGTAGTCCAGGAATGCAGCCAGAAAGGATGAGATGGCTGCCCTGAGCCCTAAATGGAGGATCTGGGAGGAGCTCACCACTATCCAGTCTCTACCATCTCTAATGAGAGGAAAGGATGAGCAGGTGTGAGTTTCGGGTGAAGTGACCCTGTCAAAGCAGCTTCTAGAGACCATGGTGAAGTCTAGCAGTTCAGTCAGGTGGGGAATGATGGCAAGACTCCTACTAAACAGCTATTTAAAACGAATACCAAATACAGAATCATCTCCTCAAAAGTAGAATTTCAGAGAATTTACATAGTTGTCAAATAGTGTCTTCATTACCACCATCTTTCTCTTCATTCCTAGCTGGGTGCCAAAAGTAAGCCAAAACTTTAGGAAAACTGGAGAGGTGGGTGTTGACTTTAATGGCTTCCGTCTGAAGACATCAAGTCAAAGAAAAGGAATAGATATGGGTAGCTTTCCAGTAATGAGTGCAGCTAGAGAAAAGTTTCCACTATTTTAATATCTTAATGCTTTTCTAAAAAATTCATTGTGATACAAAGGGAACATTTTCTATATCAGTTCACAGTTCAACAATTTTGAAAACTGAGTATTTTTTCCCACATTGTTTTCCTCATTTCTCTAAAAACAAAAAAACAAAAACACTTGTACTTGACTTTCTAAACATTTTAACTCTCTACTACTTGGAAACAAAAGGGTGTTTAATACTTCAACTGACTTGGTTTTTTAAAATTTTAATAACTAATACTACTGAAGTAGTACTTATCAGATATCTTCTTTAAAGTCATAAAATCCACTTAAAACTCAGCAAAACCGGTTAACTTTACAGTAACTCTTTAAGAAAGAACTTTATTCCTCAGGATAATAAATTTTCAGATACACATGGCAGTACATAAAATAGAAATCAGGCCTCCTTCTTGTAACATTTGTGTACTTCATAAAAATAATTTTTTGTTTGTACTTTCTGAATGAATGAAAAATGAAAGAATTAGGGAAAGTACCATCTCCAAATAACTGAGATTTCTCATCAGTCTCTCTGTCTTTTCCTCCCTGCAGATTACTATGCTCTATTTGGTACCATATGCCATGGATGTGAATTTCCCATAGAAGCTGGTGATCTGTTTCTGGAAGCTCTGGGTCATACCTGGCATGATACATGCTTTGTGTGTTCAGTAAGTAAAAACTTCTTTTCTTGAATTAATTGAATGCAGTGTAAAGCCAGATTTGTGTGAGAAAAACAACTAGAGTATCTCTTAAGCCTCCAAACTTAAATGAAAAATAGTTTATAGTTATTTTGAAAGGTGTATCAATATTATAAGCAAGTTTTTCCCCCCACTTTGGTAAGTTTTGAGTACCTTTCTCTCTGATGTGACATTCAATAAGATCATGTATTAATAATAAGCATGTTTGTTTTGATGTTTTCAATGTTAAGAAGTACATTTTTATCCCATCAGTTAAGCTAGTGTTTCTTACAATGGCAAAAATGCTTTCGGTGGATATTAGTACCTTTCAGGGACATAGATAATTTAATAGATAATAGATAATATAATTATATAGCTAATTAATGATGATGACTGACATTTGTATGGCACTTAAAAGCTAACAAAAATCTTTACATCCCTTACTTTATTTCAGAATCACAACAATCACATGAAATCTGTACTATAGATCTTGTTATCTAATTTTTAAAAGCTCAAGGCCACATGTGACCCTCTAGGTCCTCAAGTGTGGCCCTTTGACCACTTTGATCCTTGTGATACTGAATCCAAACGATTCAGTCAAAGGGCCATACTTGAGGACCTAAAGGGTGACATGTGGCCTTGAGGCCACAGGTTACCCACCCCTGGTAAAATCAGAGACTAGGAAAATGTGAGTTTTCTGGGTAGCATTGATACAGCCAGCACCAGCCCTCTGCAACTATAATAAAGTCTAATCTTAATTTTTTACTGTATGAAAATTAAATATTTTAATGTCATCTTCCTCATCAATAATCCTTTAAGCATTCCTATAGGAGATAGTAAAGATATTTTGTTAAATGATCAATCTGCTATTTTTGTAGGGTTTCTCCTCCTACACCCCCCCTCAACTATTGAAAATGATTCTATCAATGAATTTTAGCATAAACTGAAATATTTTTCCATGTTTTAAAAGTAAAGACAATATACAGTATAGTACAGAAGTGTCCATCTTGGGGCCAGTGGAGTGGCTAGATCAGACTAAAATGTAATTGGGAAATATTTAACAAAATAAATAAACACTACAATAAAACATTAATAATGTCACTATGTACTGGCAAGCTTAGAGGCCTCATTTTCCACTGGTATAGTGGATAGAATTGAACTTGTAATCAGGAAGAGCTGGGCTGGAATCATACTTATAACTTTTACATCTCTGTCATCCTGGGCAAGTTACTGAAAATCGCAGTTGAACTTTAGACTTAAAAAATGAAAGGTGAAAGATGTATCCTAATAAGTGATATATGTTTGGTGGAAGGAATTCCCACACTAGATATTCTCCATGCTTAGTCACATATATAAAAAGGAAAACTCTGCTAAGTGTGCCCTGCTCACATGTTCCTTTTTTTATTACATTCTTCTGGGATGGATGAAAACATCAACAACCACCAGCCCTCTGTAACTATCAAGGTGCCACCTAGACTGGAGCCTCAGCCACAGGGGAGGTTAAGAAAATCAACACCTTAGCTCTGTTACTATCAAACTGGTGCTGGGGGTGGAGTTGCTGGTGCCTCCTAGGAAGGGTGAGAAAATCAACAGTGCTCTGGCCTTCCATATTATCCATGTGCCACCCAGAATAGAGCCTCAGCTTCGGCAGAGGCCAAAGAAAATCAACAATGCTCTATTATTTATTGGGACGAATGAGAAAATCATTTCTCCTATGGCTGACAAGGGCAGCTAAGTGGTATAGTGGATACTGGGGCCTGGAGTCAGGAAGACTCATCTTCCTGAGTTCAAATTTAGCTTCAGACACTTACTAGTGACCTTTCTCCTTTCTTCTCCAACCTCTGGCAATGCAATCCAGCTTTTGACTACAACATTCAACTGAAATTGCTCTTTCCAAGGTTACTAATGATCTCTTGAATTCCAAATCCATTGACCCTTCCTCAGTCATCATTCTTTTTTTACCTCTGCAACTTTTGACATCATTGGCTGTCTCTTTTTTCTCGATGCTTTTTCCTCCAGTGGCTTTCTGTTCTCTCCTGGTTCCTATGCCTTTACCTGCTCCTTTAAGTCTTCTTTGTTTGGTTATCATGCCTGACCCACCCTCTTCCTGTGAGAGTACCCCAAAGCTCTGGCTAAGATTCTCCCCTCTCCTTCCCCACCCCCCCTTTCCTTCCCCCTTTCTTCTCTGTTTTCTCTCTTGGTGATCTTATCAGCTCCCATGGTTTCAGTTATCTCTATACAGGTGACTCTCAAATCCCATATCTAGTCCTCATTTCTTAACTTGAATTGTCCTCAGTTTTTCTCTGGACCTTCTATCTGTATGTCACATAGACACCTGAATACTCGATGTGTCCAAAGAAGAAATAGTCATCTTTCCTAATCAACCTACCTCTCCTCTTGCTATCTCTGTGTCTGTGAAGGTCTCCAGTGCCCTTGGAATCATCCTTGTTTCTTTCTTGTCCCTCAGCTTCCAAATCTAACTAGTCACCAAATCTACTTCCACACTAGCTCTTGAAACCATCCCCTTATTTCCACTGAACAGCCACTAACTTTGTTCACACCTAGAACACACCTAGAACCTAATCTCTCACCTAGACTGTTGCAGGTGTTTTACTGGTCTTCCCGCTTCTAATCTTTCCATTCTGATTTGTCCTCCACCTCGCTGTTAAAATAATCTTCCCTTCCCAAAGTACAAGACTGGCTGACCTTTTGCTGAAGAGTCTTCAGTGGCTCCCTGTTGCCTTTTGGATAAAATACAAACTCTTGTTTGACATTTAAAACTTTTCGTGGTATCTTAAGTTCACCTTTCTAGACACTACTATCCAGCCAAACTGGACTACTTGCTGTTTCCCTTATGTGATATTGTATCACCCTCTTTGGTGCCTTGGCAAATATTCGCCTCCTGCCTGGAATATTCTTCCTCACCTTTACTTCTGAAATCTCCAGCTTCCATCAGGGCATAGTTCAGGTTCTCCTTCCTATATAAAGCCTTTCCTGATCTCCCCAGTTATTAGTGCTTCTCACTCCTCTTCCCCTACAAGAAGTACTTCATACACATATTGCATCTTCAGAAGCAGTGAAACACAGTGGATAGAGTTCTGGACTTGAGACTCAGAAAGATTGGGGTTTATGTCCCACTATTGATACTTAATAAATGTATCACTGGGGCTAGTAACAACATCTTCTCTAGATAATTCAAGCAATTCCCTTGACTTTAGTGACTGTTTCATGAAAGTTTTAATCTACCTTGTGGGAGGGAATACCCAACCAGGAGCAGAAGTTGGCCACATTGATGAAATCACAGATCCTTCACGTCTTCACCTGTACTTTTCCTTTTATTAGGTGCCATATTTATTTGGCAGCTAGGTGGATAGGTTGCTGGACTTGGAATCAGGAAGACCTGGATTTAAATCCTGCTTTAGACACTTCCTAGTTGTATAACTCTGGGCAAGTTACGGAGCCTCAATTTCCTTTGTGAAATGGGAATAATAGCCCTTACCTCCCAGGGTTGTTTCAAAGACCATATGAGATGATATGTATAGAGCATTTTTCAAATCTCAAAGTGCTATATGATAAAGTGGTTGATGATGATGGTGGTGGTGTTTATACATATCATATCCTCTCAATAGAATGCAAGCTTCCTGAGTACAGGGACATTTTTGTTTGTCTTAGTATCCTTGTGCCTAGTACAGTGCCTGGCACACAGTAGGCACTTAATAAATGCCTTTTTGAATTATTATGTACACACATATTTAAATGTATATGAATATATCCAACCGCTTTCAGTTATCCAGAGCAAAGGGGGAAAGAGAAGTATTAAATGAAATTGACCAAGGTGTCCAAAGTTCTTGTAAGCTACTAATTGTTATCTCTTCCATTCACCCTACTTTGACAAGACCTATTAAAAGGTATTGAGGCAGTTCTGTAGGGTTCAGGTGCTTCATCAGTCAATACAGAATCACTCTGAAACAGACGCATCTGCAGAACCTCCCTGTCTATGAAGAATCCTTCTTCTTCTGGGGGGTTTTCAAGGCATTCTCCATGACAATGGCAAAAACCTGTAAGGAGTCTGTCTCCCTGTTCTTGTACCTCTTGTGGGTATTGAAGATCAAAGGATTGTGGAGCAAAGTTATCACCGTGATTCCAGCTGTCATCCATATGGCTGAGATATTTATCTGTGTGCTGCCATATGGTTGAACAATTCTTATATAATCTTAACATATGCCTGGGAAATACCTTATTGGAGGAGATACTCCAAATCTATCTTGGCTGAGTCAAATGCTTTTTTGTAATTAGGCAATTAACACAGCAGAAGTCTTACACGCTCTATTTTTCAGTTCACTGTGATTCTGAAGATGTGGTTTGCTGTAGAATGTTGTACCAGTCTGCCTGTTCCTTTCTCGTATTTCATCAAGTATATATGTGTAGAGACTTACTAGTTGCCAATTTCTTCTCTGTTACTTTTTTGGATAATGATACCAGCTGTGGTATTTTCCATTCTTTTGCAATCTTCTACTCTTTGAGGTATCTTGAAAATCAATTCACATGTTCCTTTAAAACTGTGCTCCTTATATATAGCACAGATTTCCTGGAATATATTTAGTTGGGTCAAGCTGCTCTAATCAACTTCATTTCCTTGAGTGCCAATTCTGTTTTTTTACATAGCACATCACATACAGAATTATTTAAATCTAGATGAGGTGTCATTGATGGCAAAAATAGATTGCTAGAGAAACAAAGAAAGGACCAAATAGATAGAGGATGTATATTGTTTGGATTATGTCATGCAGTTGGATGGACGGTCCACTGAGCTAGTCTTCTCTGTCCATGTATCTTAGATGGGCATAGCAGATGAACAATGAATTAGGGGCTAGAATTGACCAGGAGGAGATGAGGCTTCATTTCATTTCTTTTTTAACACCAAAGTTTTCCCTGGTGGTGCAGTAGAGCTGTGAATTAGAAAACATCACAGCCCAGAAGAACTCAAGTCCCCACTGGCAACAAGTGGTATAAAATGTATGATCAGTGAAGGAGGCAGGCCAATCTTGTGCTGAGGGCACGAGAGGACAGATGGCCTAGCTGAGGGCTGTAGTCATATCCACAAAATATTAAATGCACAGGATGAAAGAGCCTAGTTCACAGGATGATGAAGGGCGCCTTAGAGTTCAGCACTTACATTCCATATGAGGAAACTGAGGTCCACAGAGGTGAAAAGACTTGCTTTAGCTTACATAAATAGTGAGTGGCAGGGATGAGTGTTAACCTGCACTGGTGGAAAGAGTGTTCACATTAAGAAGGTCACTGGTTTGTCAGAGAACTTAAAAATGACTTACGTGTCACAGTCTTGCCCAGTTCTAGTTTAATGATATGTTAGCAAAGCAGCCAAGGACTATTCAGAATTGGTGAAACAAAATGAGGGGCAGCTAAGTAGCACAAAGGATAGAATGCTGGCCTGGAGTCAAGAAAACTCATCTTCCTGAAATCAAATCTGGCCATGGACATTTGCTAGCTGTGTGACCCTGGGCAAGTCAATTAACACTATTTGCCTTAGTTTCTTCATCTGTAAAATGAGCTGGAGGAGGAAATGGCAAACCACTGCAGTATCTTTTCCAAGAAAACCTCAAATTGGGACACAACTGAGGAAAATAAAATGAATTTAAATCGACCTTGTTTTCAAAGAAGCATCGTGGTATTCAGGGGTGGGAAACCTGCAGCCTTGAGGCCACATATGGCCCTTAGGTCCTCAAGTGGGGCCCTTTGAATCCAAACTTCACAGAACAGATTTGATCACAGGGCCCCACTTAAGGACCTAGAGGGCCACATGTGGCCTTGAGGCCTGAAGGTTCCCCATCCCTAGATAGTAAATAGAATGTTGGACTTGGAATCAACATGTCCTGTGTCCATACTCCATCTCTAGAACTTATTATCTGTATGACCTCAATAAACTCATTTAATCTTCCTGAACTTTCTGCTTCCTTATTTGCAAAATAGAGACAGCAATGAATACTTGGAGTACCCACCTAACAGGGCTGTGGGACTCACTCTCCAATGTCTGTTCAGCTGCTTTTGCAAACCTTCAGTCACTGAGTAAATGCCAATTGCTATGGTACTAACTTTTAAGAGGTTATATAGAGTGTTGGTACCAATCAGTTCACAAAAGAACTAGTTCTGGGTCACATCAACACCTTTTTAAAAATGTGCTATATCTATTTTGCTAAGTGTATTCAACAAGATGTTGATGGTTTCCTGAATGGTTTTTCTCTTCTTTTCAGGTATGTTCTGACAGTTTGGAAGGGCAGACCTTTTTCTCCAAGAAGGATAAACCACTGTGCAAGAAACATGCTCATTCTCTGAATTTCTGAAAAGAAATGACATAATGAGAAAGAAGAAAAAAAATGAAGAGTGAAAAGAAGATGGATTGTACTAGTAGCTAATTTTTCATAGGCTAATATTCATATCACTTTGAAAAAATATGCAGAAAGGATAAATTTTTATACATTTGTATGGAAATATTTGGACATGTAAAATAGAGAGAGGGAGATGGCATAGAAACTCAAGGTTTTTCAAGGCATTTTCTGCCCATAAAATAGCTGTCAGGCCTGTATTAACTAGCGAATATTGTTCATCTTGAAAGAACTGGATGAAGAATTTTTTTTTTTTTGGTGAATGGTGTTCTTTATGCTGAGACCTCAACACATGCTCCTCTCCCTCCCCCCAGTCAATGCAAGATCGCAATCAATTTATAGATGGATGTTGAGTAAATCTGGGGAAAAAATCTATAAAAATGCCTCAGATGTTCCCATCTGTATGAGAAATTTAAAAATGAGACTTCTTCCTCAAGTTAAATGAAAATTTCATTAGGTGATAGGTGCCAATCTTTTTTTTTTTTTTTAACTTTCTGTGTAGCTATGCTAAAAACTGATCACTTATGGAAAGAAATGCCAAAGGAATTTTGGATGCAAAATGTGCAAATGTTTTAAGTGATGTATTAATGAGGAAAGCCTTTTCCCCTCATGCAAGCATCTATTGGAACTCATACATAAACTATGTAGGTTAACCTTTTAGTAACATGAGACCATCTGGTATTCATTATATGCATCTTTCTACTGGTACTGTGTTCTACTCTTAGCCTTCCCTTTTCCCCAAGAGTAGAATATGACAAGAAAAAAAAAAGTGAATGGTCAGAAAGTTGAGCCTTTCTCCCTTTAAAGGGGTTGGGGAGGTAAAGAAAGAGAGGGAGAAGAGAGAGGGGGAGAGAGAGAGAGAGCTTTTGCAAACCTTCAGGCACTGCATAAATGACAGTTGCTATCTTATTAAATTTTGGAAGGTTACGTACAGCATTGGTACAAATCAATTAGCAGAAGAACTAGTTTTGGGTCACATCAACACCTTTTCAAAAATATGCTCTCTCATTTAGTGGCCACATTCAAATTTTTTTTAAACTTTCTGTGTAGCTGTGCTAAGAACATTATTTTTGGAAAGAAATTCTGAGGAAAGATTTTAAGTCAGTGGATTTTATCTAAAAGAAAATCTACACTTTCTAGATTGATAAATCAGAGCAACTTGTGAGAGTTTGATTGGTTGAAGGATAAAGAGCTTTACTTGGACACAAGATTTTTCTGTAATTACAGATTTGGAAATTAATTAGAATATAGAGAAACATCATTTTTGAAATGTGATAAAAATATATCCTGTGTTCTTTGATTGTTGAGGGTTAAAAGTAGCAATAAGTGAAGCTCTTTTCAAATTAAATGCAAAAACATTTCATTTGAGAGTTTTGTGATATTAAGGATGGAGAAGTGATGACTTATTGGCACATTATTTGCTTTCCATATTTAGTGATTAAAATTATGCGTAGATCTAGGGAGAGAGAAATCATGATCATATTAGTTGGGTGTCCCAAAAGTCTTAATGCAGTTTAAAACTCAAAGCTTTAAACTGCCTTAAGATTTTCAGGACACTGTATATATTAGCTCAGCAACAAAGATGCCGGGCATTTAATGGTTTTTTAGTTTAGTTCAGTTTTTTTTTTCTCTTGTGTGTTTCTAGCGAACAGAGGGAAGGTCAGTGTGTGCTTCCTCATGGTTCTAAGTTTTCATTTTAGACTTGTGGGGCAAGATGTTTCTCTAAAGGGATGGGAGCGTCCAGTCCCTCCCCGGGCCCATCACTCACTCCCTTGCCTCCCTTCCATTGTGAGCCTGTTTGTTCAGGAGTAAAGGTTGAAACTGCCCTCTTTGTTTAAACTCCTGAACTCGAAAGGCAGCTGTGCTGACAGGCTGTTAATTTATGGTCTTAACCAATTTATGTTATATGTGGATTATAATTAATTGAAACAAATCAGAAGCGGGAGATGTTGCGGGTTCTTAGTATCTAGGAAGGGGCGAGCGCGCCCTGGGGACTCAGCCGGCTTCTCCAGCGCTCTCGGCTGCTGCGCACCTGCACGGGGGCCTCTGGGACATCCTGCCTCCCACAAAGTCTGCAGCTTGGGAGCAGTTCAAAATGGGTTTCTGACCTGCTTTGCTGTGCGCTGGGTCCTTTTTCTGCTCCCTCTTTTGTTTGTTTTAGGACTACGTGCCAAGATCTTATTCAGTAGTCTATGACATTTGTGTACTTGGTAAGAATTCTTGCCTGGAATTTGGCTGAAGTTATCATACTTTAAGGACTTTTTTTTTTCTTAATTAAAGAAGTATCCTTCCCTTCCCCCACCCCCACCCCACATTCCTTGGAGATCAGGTCGTTGTATTTCCCCTAACGTCCATTCTTCCTGCCAGGGGAGAAGCTGCTGCCGAATTTATAATTCTCTTTTTGTGCTTTGTCTCTCTAGTAACTGAGTAGTTAGAAATGTCAGATTATTGGCAAATCGCTAATCCCATGAAAATAAGTTCTGTCTACTGCTCATAAACCAGAAGGATTTGTGTATTTTCTCCTAAGAAAGGGTAGATCTTAATACACGAGGGTTAATCTTTTAATACCAGGCTGAGCACTTTATTGTCCGGGTTATCTCCCTGAGTATTTATTGTTCTGGTTATAGATAGCTCCTAGTTCAAAACAGCCTTCTCTGTTTTTGCTGCTTCTGTGCCGTTCATTTATTTTCAAGCTCTCTTGATGTATATTTTTGGATGCCAGATTTGTAGCACAATTTAACAATGTACCATATGGCCCTAGATAGTGACTAATCACTGGGAATTTTCGAAGTTCCATGATTAAAATTACTGATCTAGGCTTACCCAGTATTTTAGTAGGCCTCTAAGGGTCAAATCCTGTCCTCCAAAGTATAGTGGGTGTTGCTACCAGAAGCCTAATTTAAAAAATTCGTACCTTCATTTGTGCATTTAAATGCCCTAAATTTCAGGTTCCCCAAGAAGCTCCCTCTCCTCTCCTGCCCATAATCCCTGATGGTTCAGACTTCATATTAAAGCCTAGGACTAAACTAAACTGTAACTCTGAGAAATGTTAGGGTATGAGCTCAAATTAAGACAATAGGCTTTGAATAAAAAATTATTCACGCAGCATTATCTATAAAATTATTTATAATGAGAATATATTAATATACAGATTTTCAACAGGTGAGGTACTCTAGCTATATTCATTATGCACACTGCCTCCAAGGAACTTTCCCTGTCTTTGCTCTTGCGTGAACTTAGATGTAATTAGAACAAGCTGCCCATATTAGTGTGGAGTAAATGTCTCAGTACATGTAATTTGGAATGCAGTTTCCTCAGTTACTTTAGGAAGACAGCTTTGCAGGCATATAAAAATAAGGAAAAATACACAAATTGGTAGAAAAAAATTACTGCACCATCAATTTTATTTCTGCTTGATTTGTTTAAAAGGTTTGAGATTTCCAGTGTGTCTTTTTGTTTCTCTATTAACCTCTAACTTTTGCTTCTTTCTGATTATGTTTCTAAAAAACTGTATTCTAATCAGTTTTGCTTTTGGATAAGTATCCTAATGAAAAGGCATATAAACAGCATGCTGAGCAAAACAATGCCTTTATGTACATACAAATAATAAATAGCTTCATAATAAATAGGTGTGGTGTTTCAGAAGAACATGTCTGGGTTTTTTGTGGCAAATGATTCTCCTTTTAATCAGTCATGATAGGAGTGGGGTTATACTCGACCCACAGTTAAGCACTTTTTATCCCATTTTGTTGGCCCAACAATCACTCAGAGTTAAGCAATACTTGAAAATGGTGCATCAATGTAATAGGCTTTTTTTTTTTCAGGCTTATTACTACTGTCTATCACTAGCAAAGCTGGTCATTTATTTAGCTGTGACTTTGTCCGTCTCCACTATCTACCATCACTCTGGCCAAGGATTTCAAGATGATAGCACTGATCTCATTACAGTCTCATTAGCCAGGTATTCTAAAGCTAAGTAGGTTTACTTCAGCCTTGTTTGTTTACTGGTTTTAGTGAGATTTTTCCCCCCCCAAGTACATGAAGTTTTAGAGGAATGTTTTTTGTTGCAGTTTTGAGATTTGGGAATAAAAGACAAATTCAGGTCTACTTACCCATAGTATATTAAACTCCAGAAGCCAAACATTTAAGGGCATCGTGTCTGCATTTGACACTTTAATGGTCAATGTTTGGTTTCTGTCAATCACGTCATTGCACATTAAAATGCACTGACAAAAATAAGAGATCTGTCATTCATTCATTAAGCATCAGTAATCTCGAGTAAGATTTATGGGCTTAAGACTCAACAGTATGTGTTCACAGTAAATCCCTTTTCAGTGCTCAGACCAGAACAAATCTCCCTGTCACTCAATGTTTGCTAGTTAGAATGCCCCAATATAAGATTATCAAAGGTTTTCTTACAAAATGGCATATAAATCCCTTTGCCAGCAAGAGCTTAATTTAGGTTGAAGTTTGCCTTTTCAGGGTCCTCCCAGACAAGATCTTGGTTATATCAGAAACACATAGGTACTAATTTATTATTAGCAGACCTGGTGTTAATTAGGGAGAATTACCAGAAATAGTTTGCTTCATGGAAATTTATTACGGAATCACACTTTACTGATGGCAGAATAGGAGTTACTGAAAGAGAGCAGCTCCTGCTCATAACAAGCTAATTAATTGGGTGCCAAAATTCCTCAGAGAAGGGTTTGGTCCTAACTATGAGAACCTCACAGGGTAAATGGTTCCTTTGCAGTATTTAAAATTTAAAAGAGGAAAGGAGCTAGGAGACATGGACAACCCAGCATAAATCGCCAGATGATATGACTTTCAGATGGACTTATGAATGAAAGTGCTTAACTCAGCATCAAAGTTTGTTACAGAGCCCTTCCCTTCCCACAAGAAGTAGAAAACAATCTACACATTTATTATCTTAGACATTCATTCTTGACCCTTATTTTTTAACGTAAATATCATGTGACAAATTGCCCTTCGTATGAATAGAATTTAGAAGAAAGAACCTTTGTGTATTGGGTCACACTGGATTTATGCTTAAGACTGATGCTTTTTTTATTTAATGATTTAAGAAGCAAAAGTTCTGAGTAGGTGGCAAGTTTACATTAATGATTAATAAGTGAGGCATGGCTTCTGCACCTTTTAACACACCCAAGTGAACAACATATAATTTGGGCTAGCAAAGTACTTTTAGTGATTGGCACTAATTGTACAGCTCAGTGGGAGCTGTACTAAAGGAAGACCTGCCAAAGGAGTTTGTTTTGTTTTTCGTCCAGTGGCTATAACTGGCATGGCCCAGTGTGTGTGGTAACATGATAACAAATGTCCTACCTTAGTTATATAATAATAATGATGATGATAAGACATCTCAAAGTCAGAACACCAATGGTAAAGTTGAGAAAACCTATTTGGAGGTTTCCAGTCGTCTAGCATATGCATTTTTGTGTGAGAAGATATGGTATCTAGGCATAAAGCATTGCAAGGCTGGGCACACAGATTTCCTGGCATCCTCCTTTAAAGAAGCCAACTAGCACAACTGTGGAAAAAACATTTGCAGCCAATACCCTAGATAAAGGTCTGATATCCAAGATATATAGATAATTGATACAAATATATCAGAAAAAAGATCAATTCCTCAAGAGAAAAGTGGTTTAAAGTTATGAACGAGCCATTTCAAATCAAGAAATGCAGGCCATCAATAGCCATATGAAACAACAATATAAAATACCAATAAAAAGGTAAGAGCAAATTATTACAATTCCTGAAGTTCCACATCAGCCATCAGATTGGCAAAAAGATGAACATGGCAATTGCTAGAGTGACTTTGGAGGGAAAGGCTCATTAATGCACTTTTGGTAGAGCTGTGAATGAATACAACCATTCTGAAAAACAATTGGGAGCCATCCTTCCAAAGGTGTCAAATAGTACATGCCCTTTGTCCAGTGAAACCTCCACTAGAGATGTACTCCCAAAAGGTTCAAAGACAGAGGAGAAAGACCCATATGTACAACAATTTGTAGCAGCATTTTTTTTTCACTGTGTCAAAGAACATTGGGTAATGATTAAACAAATTACACCATAATATGACAAACATGAAGATGTGAGAGAAACTTATGAAGACTTGCCTGAACTGATAGAGCCTGAAATGAGCAGAACCAGGAGAAAAATTCACAGGATGGTCAAATAGAGGAAAGGAAAACAGCTTTGAAAGATTTTAAAACTCTGATCAACATAGTTACCAAGCATGATTTCAGAAAGGTGATTATGAAGCATGTCTTACACTTCTTGACAAGAGAGGTGATGGACTAAAGGTGCAAAATGAGACATATATTTTCAGACAATAATACTGCGTTGACTTGTTTTGCTTGACTGTATTTATTTGTTTAAAATGAGGGCTTATGTGGATTGAAAAGGGGTGAATTCATGGGTAGTAATAGATGTGAAAATGAAAATAGAAAAGAGCATCAGTAAAACTAATTCAGAAAGGGCCCAACAGGGCAAATTTGTTACTACCTTTTAACATTTTAAAATCTTTATTTAATAGCAAACCATATGAGATCTGGGAAAGACCTTAGCTGAAAAAAGCCAGTCTCCCACTGCATCTCGGGCCATCTCCAGTCATCCTGATCTCTATCTTGGCACTGGACCCAGATGGCTC
>NW_020954599.1:4832613-4844367 GCF_900497805.2 Vombatus ursinus | reverse complement strand
TTTTTCTTCTTTGTATATTGAAATGTTTGTATTGATGATTATTAAGTTCATAATTGTTTTTTTAAAAGATTTTTTTTTAAAGCCAGCTAGCAATCCAAGACTGAGTATTCCTATCTCACAATTGGTCCACAGATCTGTTTGAAGCTCTCAGGGCCTGAATTGTGACCCTTTCACTCAAATATATCTTAGTTGGTTTTTCTGCATTTTTCTTTTATTATAAAACACACACAGCTGGTTCTGTTCTACCCTGCTCGGAAATACCATTGTTCGTTATTTGTTTGAAATATTTCAGTACGGCATAATCCCTTCAGGTGTGCCTTTTCTTCTTCCCCTAATGTATCACCAAGTGTCAAATTGTTCCTTAGGTAAATAGGAAGGTAAACTGAACTCCAGTGAATCATCCATCCCAATATTTCTTTTTACTTGCTTGAAAGTTTCCAATGGAGAGGAAACTTTTGACAGAAGTTGGCCCCGGAAATTTTGCTCATCTCTCTGAGTAAAGGTTAGCAGAAACATATACTTTTTTTGAGGATTTGTATCTTCCCAGCCCCTCTTGGTCAACTTTAGAGCTGAAAACTACAGAGCTTTTCGAAGTTTGACTATCAAAATACTCCAAAAGTATTAGGTAAATTAAATTACAACTTTACCAACAGAATCCTCCCATTTGTTAGGCCCTGTTATTTAAAAAAAATCTACTTAAATTTCCATACTTTTATAAATATATATAATTTTATATCAATAATTATATTAATGTAAATGTAATAATGATATATTAATTATATTAATATTTATATATATGTACACACAATTTGATTTGAACTCTGGTCCTCCTGACTTCAGGGCCGGTGCTCTATCCACTTTGCCACCTAGCTGCCCCCATACTTATACATTCAGGTCAACACCTGCTCTGTGGTTTAGTCGTTCAGTCGCTTCCAATTCTTTGGGACCTCGTGGACCATAGCACGACCATGCTGTCCGTGGGGTTTTTGTGGCAAAGATACTGGAGTGGTTTGCCATTTCCTTCTTCAGTAGTTTAAGGCAAACAGAGGTTAAGTGACTTGCCCAAAGTCACACAGCAAGTGAGTCTCTGAGGATGGATTTAAAGTCAGGTTTTCCTGACTCCAGGCCCAGCACTCTATCCACTGAGCCACCTAGCTGCCTCCACCTACTTTTAAAGAATTACCTGGGGCCATTGAAGGCTTCAGTGATTTCTCTATTATTACCATTATGTTTCAGAGGTGGAAGTGAACCCAGGTCTTTCTGACTCAAAGTCCAACTCCGTGCCATACTGCCTCTACAATGAAATTTATCAGGAACAAATGTCAAGTCTTATATTTCACTTTCAAAAATTTGCAAGTACAAGATCCTGGAAGACATGACTGGAGAGCAATTTTTCTGAAAAACATCACGGAGTTTTAATAGACTAGAAGCTAAATAAGTAAGCAGTGAAATTTGGTAATGAAAAAGCTAATGAAATCTTACTCTGTGCAGGCACAGTGTCCAGGAATAGTGAGGTGATAGTAACTTTATATGCTCCTCTGGTCAGAACACATCTAGCAGTATTGTATTCAGATCTGGCCATCACATTTTAGGAAGGACATTGACAAGCTGGAAATTGTCCAGAGGAGGCCAACTAGGACAGTGAAGAGCAATCTGGTTTGTGTCATATAAGGATCACTTTAAAGAACATCTGTAAAATGAGAGGCTGTGAATAGATAGCCTATGGAGTCTCTTCCAAATAGGGGTTGGGGGTGGGAGGAACAGGTCTTTGAGCCCACGAACTACAGTGTTTCACTGCATAATCATTGCAGATTTTATGGCAAATTTTTGCCCAAAAGTGGGGCACAACCATTATGTGAAGCTTTTAAAAACTGTGCCGTTATTACTGAAAAATAATTTGTTACTAAACTGTATCGCTGGCAGATGAACTGTACAGTTTAGTTAGCGTGGGAACATGCAAGTGTTACCATATCACGTGACTTACGGCAGCTTTGCCTGCGGGAGGGCCCCCCCCCCCGTGCCTACAGCTACGTCTTCACTGGGTCGCATGAGGTTGGCTTTTGGAAATATACTGACAATGCCCATGAGCTGTGAGCTGAGAATTCTGGGCTCGCAGCTAGCAATGTGAAGATAAATGTGTCCATGTGCCACTGGTGAATACATTGTTGCTCTGTTTACCTTTTAAGCAGCATGTGGAACAGAATTATAATGTGTAACGATTACATGATGAAAGGTTATAAACCAATCTTTGGACTGAAAGAACAGGGTGCGATGATTATGTGGTGAAATGCGGTAATCATGTTTAGCCTAGAGAAAACTTAGAGGAAACCACATTATTTATTTTTAAATGTTTGGTGGGCTATCAAATGGAAGAGGGAATAGACTTTTTCTAGTAATAGTAGTAATAATAGACTTGCCTTCAGAGCAGAATTAGAACTGGTGGGTGGAAAATTGCAAAGAAAACAACTTAAGCTTGATATAAAGAAACACTTCTTAACATTTAAAGTGATTGAAAAAAGTGTTGAGATGCCTGTTAAGGATGACTCTTTCGGGTATGTTTAGATTTCGATTGGACCACATGGCATCTGAAGTCCCTACCAAGTGAGATGGTGTGATTTTGTTAAACTGAGGCCCAGAGAGGTAAAATGATTCCAGCCAAAGTCTGTTACATCTGAATCTAATATTCTTTTGACTACATCATGCTGTCATCTAAGGACCAAACCTGTGATGTAGATGGATGGAGCCCAGATCACACAAGGGTCTGTGTCTTGTATTCCCTTCAAAAGGGAATATCTCAATACCTTATACCTCAATTTGGAAAGAGCCATTTCAGAAATCATCCATTTTCAATGGATTTGTTACTAACTCTCTAATATCTGTGTATTCTCATTCTGTCTCTTTTTTTCTCTTTTCCTCCCCTGACCCCCGTCTCTCTTTCTCTGCCTTTCTGTCTCTCTGTGTGTGTGTCTCTCTCTTTCTCTCTCCCTCCCTCTCATATTCATGCTGTAAACTGTGTGTGGTTTGCCAGATAGATGACAGCATCAGAGAGTCACAAAGCCCAGCCATACTGTTGGACCACTGGTGCCTCAGGGGGACATGGGGCTCACCAGTTCCTTCAGGGCTATGCCATTTATTATTCTCATTTGCACTGCTGATTCTTTTCACAGCTAATACTCCCATGACCTAAGACAAAAGATATATAGTTAACTCTTAAAGAAAATGGAGTTGAAGATTATATAAGACCTTATTCAAAACAGAGAATCTAACAGATAACAATGAGAAATGCAATCAAATATATTTAACATGTCAACTTTTGATGGTACAAAGGTTTAGTCTGGAAGCCACTGACAGAGATATACATCTTATTCTTTCTCCCTGCAGTGTGGTGAATTTAGTTGCAGAGGTTAAGGAGTGAGAGGTGAGATATCAATGAACATAAGTACACTTAGCATGTGTGACCAGTTAGAATGATAAGATTGCAGGAATGCTTTGTGTCTTGCTCAATTAAAATGAAATTCCCCAATCAAAAGCTGTTCTGCCATTGTGTGGACCAGAGGCACCACTCTTAAACCCACAGAAGTCTCACTGAAAAATCCAGATGGCCCTGTTTCCATTTTGTATAGCATTTCTATGGAACCAGAATGTGAGGGAGAGTGTGGCCAGGCCATGACTGTGGGACAATCTGAGCTATAACTTCACAGACATAGGGAAAGAAAATTCATGCATGCTGAACTGGGTCCAGAAATTACAGAATGGCCCGGGATGGTGTTAAAAGCCTAAAACCAGCAAGAGTCATCACACCTGCTTCCTGCACTCAAGTTGTTAACATTCCTTTTTCACAAAAAAGAGAGAGAGAGGGAGAGACATAGACTGAAATATGTGTGGGGATGTGATATAGCTGTAAAGCTAAGCTATTAGGAGTTTTTGTGGGGGGAGGAGGCAACTTTTCATGAACTGCACTGAAATAATACTGTGAGATAGACTTCTAAAGACTGAATTCATTATATTTGAGAAAATCTGGATGGCTAGACACTATAAAATTGTTTAAGCTCCATGACTTGGTGGAAGTGGTTGTAAAGAAGCTCTTGTATGCTTACTAAGTATTATTACCATATTAAAAAAAATCTGGGTGATCTACAGAAACAATTTTTGTTACGGTATAATATCACATTATTAATTTTATAGCAACATGTTATTCATTTTAGTTATGGTAAGCCTCCATTTTTAAAGAAATGAAGTTTTCTTTAATATAAATTATTGACCTAATATAAAACTGATGGATCAACTCATCCCAGAATCACCCTTTAAAGGAAAGTGCTCTGGCCAGCCAGGTTCACGTGAGCCTTCATTTTTTTCCCAGCTCTTATCTTGACTTCTTTCTCCACTATGCTCCCTTGTGGGTACTTCCTCCCCATACCCCACCCTCCCCAGCCCTTTTTCTCTTCTCCCATTAGAATGTAAGCTCCTTGAGGGGAAAAACTGTCTTTTTGTTTGTATTTATATTCCCAGAGTTTAGTGCAGTGCCTGGCATACAGTGAGCACTTAATAAATACTTGCTGACATGTTGATTTGAATATACAATAATAAGATAAAGTGTAAACACGTTAAAGGCAGAAACTGCTTCTTTCTTTTCCTTCCTTTCTCTCTTCCTCCTTCCTTCCATCTTTCTTTTTTCTTACTTTCTTTTCCTTCCTCTCTTCATCTTTTCTGCCTTCCTTCCTTCCTTCCTTTTCCTCTTCTTTTTCCTGCCTTCTTTTCTACCTTCTTTGCATCCTCCTTCCTCCCTCCTTCCCTTCCTTCCTTTCTACTTTTTTTTTTTTATCAGTTGGTGCCTAAGACATACTTGTTGATAACTTGAACTAGGCTAATAGTATTGTCAAGTATGGGCCTTCAGGGACTCATTTTAATTAGCAATAATTTAACAGATCAATTCTACATAAAAAAAGTATTTCTAAAGAGTTTTGAAAACAATGTAAATAGCTAACCATTCTTCTGGATTCATGTTTTTAACTAATTTCCATATTAGACTTTTAAAAAATTCTAGCTATTATGATCATTTTCAGACCAAAGCTTTTTAAATTCATGTAATAGAAATTATCTGCTTTGTCTTTTAAGATCATCTGTATTCTTAGTTTGTTTAGGAATTTCTCCTTTAACTGTAGTTATGAATGGTACTTTCTTCCATTACTCTACTTATTATGTGATTTTTAAAAAAATCATGTCACATTTCAGTCTTTTTGTGGTGTAAGATATAAAATGCTCTCCTAAAGCTTCTTCATGCCAATTTGTGTTCTAGTTCTCTCAGCTCCAGGGGAAAGCTCTTCTGCTTTGAGGTGTTTGGGTTCTTGGTTTCATTAGAACACTCAGCCTCCTGTTAAACAATTTTAATTGCTTCTGGGTCTTGCCTATCCAGCCTGTTCTACTCATCTGCTTTTCTACTTTGTAACCAGTACCAAATAGTCTAGATTAATACTGGTTTACAGTGTAGTTTGAGCTCTGGTAATATTCTTATTTTTTTTTAATTTTCTTGGAGATGCTAGATGGACTTTTTGTCTCTCCAAATGAATTTTATTACTTTTAAAAATTCAATAAAGTGATAATTCCTTGGCAGTTTGACTGATATGGCACTAAATCTGTCAATTTATTTAGGTAATATTGGCACGTGTATCATGTTGGTACAGCATAACCATGAACAATGGAAGATTTCTGAAAAGAATGTTTTAGAATACAGATAATTTTGATAAGCCTAGAAATATTATTTTATATAAGAAGCAGTTTAGTGTGGTGTCCCTTGTACATAGAGACACAGAGCCTGCTTCTACTCCATGTTATAACATCAGTGCCTTTGCCATCCTGAGACTAGCATATCCAAATTCTTGACAATATCCATTCTAAAGGGGTCCTTCACCTGCTTTTTTCTGACATAGGATACATACATACATACATACATACATACACACATACACACATATACACATGTACATACATAATCTGTATATATACCATACATACATGCATATATATATATACCTATATGCATATACATACATCTCTCTCTCTCTCTACTGTGATATAAAAAGAACAGGGGATTTTCTGAGTTGCCTACTCCTTGAGCATTAAACACTATTATTCTAGATAGAGGTATCACTCCCTTCACAAAATATTTTTTGATATATTCCCATTATTCTTTTTCCAGCTAAACACCTATCTCTCTGCTCACTCCTGCCCAGTTGACTTTCCTCCACTACCTGGAATCATTGCCCACTATCTGGAAGTTCTGCAAGTATATTGAGAGACTGAAAAAAACACTTTCCCCTCTCCTTTCCATCTCAGTACAGGTTGGAAATAGTCAAAATAGACCTCCCTCCATCTCATCTCCAAATAACTTCCCTGTGTTACACACACACACACACACACACACACACATACACACACACATTCATTTATGAGGGAAACTTGTGTTTTAGTATACAGAATACTAATTCAATTCTTTTATTTTAATTCATCTATTTTAACTGATGTATATGGTCAGTATATGTTATTTGATTATAGGATACGTTATTTGGGAAGTGCCTCCTTATTGCCTTTACTTTTCAGAGTATCATGGTACAATATCTTTGATTTCTCATTAGTTAGGTCTTAGGAATAGTCCTGAAAAATTGAGAACTATTTTTCTTGCTAGGTAAAGTTTTTCTCTTGGCTGTCTGCAATTAAAAAAACAACATAACAAAAAAGAAATTCTGAAGTTTTAATCACTACCTTCCTTGAGGAAGGAATCTCAGGGCTTCTCTTTGTTGATTACCTGGAGATTGTGCCAATCAGTACCTTACCCTCTGTTTTCAGTATTTCTGGACAATTGCTTATAGAATTTCTTTCCAGATAATATTCAGGTTTTTCAATTCATAATTTTTTTTCTGGGAAATCTATGATCCTTAAATTATCTCTGTGTCTTCTGTCTTTAAAAATTGTCAATTTGGCTTATAAAGAACTTGTATTCATTCATTAATGCTGCCAATTGGTTCTATTTTGTCAAATTTTCTTCCACATCTATTTTTTGAGTACCACATCTATTTTCCAGAGTCTCTAATATTTTCAAATTTTTTGCCATGTATTTTAAATTTTCTACTTTCTACTTTCATTTGTCTAATTGATTTTTTCTCTGACAGACCTGATTCCCATCCTTATTTCTTTCTTTTTTTTTTTTAGTGAGGCAATTGGGGTTAAGTGACTTGCCCAGGGTCACACAGCTAGTAAAGTGTTAAGTGTTTGGTCTGAGGCCGGATTTGAACTCAGGTCCTCCTGACTTCAGGGCCAGTGTTCTATCCACTGCACCACCTAGCGGCCCCCCCATCCTTATTTCTTATTAAATTCTTCTATTAACTTTATTATTTCTGCTTTCAAAAATCACACTTTCTTCCACTATTTCTAGGGATAACATAGAATGTATTGTTTTCCTTTCTTTCATGTGGTGTTTTCACTTTCCATCACTGAATTAAATTTGTCCACTGTATTATGTTCCTTTCAAGTTTGATACATAATTTTTCCTTTCTGTATGGCCCACTACTAATTTTTCTACTTGGTGGGAGTGATGGGGTAGCCTTAAAATCCAAACATTTTCTGTTAACCTTCTTGCCAAATTTAAGGGTTTGAAGTTACTTTCAATCACTAAATAATACGCATTTGTTGTCGACTGATTTTCCTTCTTTCTTGATGAGGTTTGCTACTCTTGGTTGACCTTCTTGCCATAATCCTTCTTTTCTGAGAGTTATATCAAGCCTCTGAACTGTTTGGCCTCTTCCTCCTTCCACTGCCTGGATTTCCTTCTATAAAGTCTACCAAAGCCCCTTTCACTTTGTGGGGTGAGAATGGTTCCCTACCATATGAAAATTCATTGAAATACAATTGTAGATAGGTTTATATATTCCCTCCACTTGATATAGAAGACTGGTTCTCCTCATTCTCCACAGCTACTTAGATTTGATCATTACTAAGAGAAGAGGATCAAAGTTACCGCAGCTAAAGCTTAAAATGGAAGACTTTTGTCTCATCAGAGTTGACTGGGTGGTGGTAAGGGAGTAGATCATTCTCTCAGATCCTATAGTAATATTTCAAAATACTATACTTTGTATGGAACTTTTTCTTTTCTTTTCTTTTCATGGACCTGTGAATTCATTAGTATAGAGAAACCCTAGGAAGAAAACATCATTTAGCAATACAAATCTGTATCTCCTTTTTGCCTGGGGCATTGAGACTTAGCCAAATTCACACAGCCAGTCTGTGGTGGAGGCAGAATTCCCTGATTCTGTGGCCATCTCTTTCTCTGTTATAACACACTGCACCCCCTTACTGCCATGTTCATCCTAATGGATCTTCCTGTTGTCCTTCATTTTGGAAGAGGACCAAAATGACACCACTATGCCAGAGTCAAGTTTTAGTTTGTATGACTGTGGCTGATCAGACCAATACAAGCTTGGAATGTTCTACCACAGGTTGGGCACGAACAGTCCTTGTGAACCTTTGGGGTGCATCTCTCTTGAGATACCTCAATTCTGCTTTGCTCATAGAACACAGCTCCTTTTCTGATGTGGGTACGCCGTGCTGAGTGGTCCTGTGCCAGTGTCTCCCATATCACACTGGAGACACTAATGGATCCAGGACGTTTCTGGAGGTGGTGAGGCCTGGGAATTATGCTTGACTATGGCTCACTTCAAAATCTTGCCTATCCTATGCTTTATCCCCTCAAATATTTGTTCTTTTCAGTGAAATACAAAGTATTTCAATATCAATTCAATATCAGTATCAATACAAATGCATTTCCTATTCAGGAAATACAAAGAATATACTGAACCTACTCATGGTCTGTTAAGGTCATTCACTAAAAATCAGACAATAAACATTCAGCTACCTAGAGTCAATTTCAAACTGCATTTAAAAATCAAGCTATAGATTTGAGAGGAAAAGAAAAAGTACACACAATAAGAGAAAAACAAAACCTATTTAGGACAATAACATTGCTATCTCATTCTGTATTTATTAAAAATTGAATCATAAGCATGGGGTCCACCTGGCCTAATCTCATTTTATAGATGAGGTCAAGAGAGTTTATATAACTTGGCCTATATCACATAAGTGGTATACTGTAGTGTGGTATACTGTAGTGTGATAGAAAGAATACAAATATCGAGTCGGGAGACTTAACTCTAGCCCAGACTCTGGCCTCCCTGTTCCTGTTTTCCTATCTATAAATGAGCTAGATTTGATGATAATTTGAAGTTTCACTACCTGTTAAATTCTATAATTTTATGATTTCTGGTATCAGAGAGTCTCTGTTATTTGATACACATATATTTACATTCACTGGACATCAGGATTCTTTTTCAGTTCTTGAAAATAACACATTGGGTTATGGTGGATCATGGCAAAGTACTTCAGTATGAGAGGAGGAAGTCCTAGGGATTTGTATACAGCCATGAGGGAGGTCTGGATTTTGCTTTCTTTCCTTAGCTGTGTTTTACAAATGAATTGAAGGTTTAACACTTCAGTGCAATTTGAGGATGGAATATAACCAACCCAAAGCCATAGCCCGAGAGTTTCATTTCAGTCCTTGCCTCCATAAGGGAGTTGAAAATCAGAAGCATGTTGCCATGGCTGGGACCTTGACAAACAGCTGCCTGTTCTGGGATGTAGATTATGTCCTCCATGGATGTCCCTGCTGCATGGGTTTCATATTCTCCTGCAGTGATATGCGAAGTTTCCATCTCACTAACTGAGAAGTTTGAAATGAAAGTTTGAAAGAATATCTTGTCACTTAGCAATGTTTTTCTGGATTTTATTTCTTCCTTTTCTCCTTCCTTTCCTCAGTTGCAAGTGGAGCTGAGGGAACACCTCTAGTTAAGCCCTCTTGGACAAGATCAAGTATGGAACCTCTTTATGCTGACTCTTCCAAATTGTATTATGATGAGGTTTCAATGCAGTATTTGGGTCCAGAGATGGAAATTATATCTCCTTCAGTCTTTTCCTATTTCTCCTCCCCACCCCTCCCTTTCCATTTCTCATTTCTCACTGTTCTCCCAATCTTTTGGCATGTTCTTTCTTATCTACAATCTGATATGATATTTGACCTTACTTCAAATGCAATAATAAAAGCATTGTAACCAGAAAGTACTTAGATATAAATTATTATTCCTAGTCATTACACTGCCCATGTTCTCATAAGCAACATGAGGTTTTGGCACCAAGAGGATTTCTCCTAATTTTCATAAATGATAAAATGGGTCATTTCAATTACATGAAATTGAAAAGCTATCGTAATGACTTCATGTAAAATATCATATTTCTTATCCTCTCAGTGGGTAGGAGAGGGCTTGGGAGGGAGAGATTTGGAAATAAAATTGGAAAAAATAAAAAATAATGAAAAACCATTGCAAGAATATTTTTTCTTTCTTCTTTTCTTCCTTTCTTCTTTTCTTCTCTTTCTTTCTCCATTTCTCCCTTCCTTCCTTTCTATTGGATCTCATTATCTCACCCGGACTGTAGGTGCATCATGGTCCTGATCCCACTGCTGATTGGCACAAAATTTTTGACCTGCTTCATTTATAAGCTGGGCCTGTTTGCCACTCCGTAGGCAGCCTGGTGACTCTCTTCCCCAAGCACTGCTCTTAGAGGATCACCATATTGGTGCCAGACTTAGTGTGGATACCTAATCAGCTTAGTCCAGAATTCCTTAATTCAAGTGATCAACTAGTCTCAGCCTCCCTAGTAGCAGGGATTATAGGCATGCACCAGTGTACTCATTTCAAGAACAAAATTAACATAACTAAAATAAGAAAGAAATATTCAATTGGAGGAAAAAAATCTGTGCCAAATATTGCTGACAAGGATTTGATATCCAAGATATAAAGAAAACACATAAATAAAATTGAAAGTCATTCCCCGATGATTCCAAAAAATAACTATTAACAATCATATGAAAGACTTTCAAATCCCTAAGAGAAAGGCAAATTTTTTTTAAATCTGAGGTTTTACTCCAGAAATTGTCTAATATGTCAAAAGATAGTAATAGTCAATGTTAGAGGGGTGATACAGTGATCTTTAGAGATAAGCACTCTAAATATGTTATATTGGTGATGCTATGAACTGGTCCACCCATTCTGGAAAACAAGTTGGAATTCTGCTAAGACAGTGGCAAAATTGTCAATACTCTTTGATCCAGAGATTCCCCTGTGAGGCCTCTACCCCAAGAAAAGATAAAAAGAAAAATCTCACATACACAAAAATATTTATAACATCACTTTTCATAGCAGCAAAGAACTGGAAACAAGGTAGACACCCATCAATTAGGGAACAGCTAAACAAATTGTAGCTCTTGGATATAACAGAATATTAATGTTAATATTAATTTAATTTATTATTAAGTTTAATTATATTGCATATAATTAATATATTAATTACATTTAAGAAACATTAAATATGATGAATACAGAGGAACATTGGAAGACTTATATAAAGTATAGCAAGCAAAAAATATACAACTACAAAAACAGAAAGTATAACAATAACAAAATAAAACTGAGTGCTGAGAAATAATAATGTCCAAAACTGTCCTCCCAAAAAGAAATATGAAAATAGACCTCCCTTTCTTTTTTGTAGAAGCAGAAGACTAGATAGATAGATAGACAGACAGACAGACAGACAGACAGACAGATATATAGATAGATAGATAGATAGATAGATAGATAGATAGATAGATAGATA
>NW_020954599.1:4593243-4832603 GCF_900497805.2 Vombatus ursinus | reverse complement strand
ATAGATAGATAGATAGATAGATAGATAGATAGATAGATAGATAGATAGACAGATAGCCAAGTCAGATTTGGTTACTGTGTTGGTTAATTTAACTCTTTTTTCTTCTGTGTATGACAGAGAGTTCTCTGAGATGGAGTGGGGGACAGGTAATGGAAAATGTAAGTAATGGAAAAACAAAAGATATCTATAACAATTTTGAAAAGGGAAAGAAAATTACATCCCAGTAAATAGTAAAAATAACTTCTTAAACATTATTTGACAACAATCACTGCTGGTCTGAGTAAGCATCAAATGTGCCATCCAATGAAAAGTCAGTGCCATTTTCATATTAATAATTGCCTTAGACTCATAATAAAGATTTGCCCAGAGAACACAGCTTTCTAAATACTTTCCCTTGGATTCATTGAAAAAAATTACATTGATAATATGGTCATAGATTTAGAACTAAAAGGAGCATTAGAAGTCATCCTGTCCAACTCTTTCATTTTATAGATGAGGAAACTGAGATTAAAATATATATATATATATATATATATATATATATGACCTAGTAGGCCAAATTTGTGAATCTGAGATGCATAGTCCCAAAGGGACAAATTTGCTCTCCCCTTCTCCCCCCAATAAAAAAAAAGTGGACAGAGTTAGTGGGCTGGATAGAGAAGGATCAATCTGATGTGGTGGTTGAGACTAGCTATGAAATAATGTTCAAAAGTAGTAATGTGAAAGTTATGATAACAACAATTTGAGTCTCCCTAGGACTAGAGGCACAGGGGAGAAGAGGGTTTGAGAAAAACCAAGCTGTGTACTCCCTACCCAGTGAATTTTGCACAAGTAAAAAAATCAGGTTAAGATGAACATCAAGGGAGGCTTTGACTGGGGAAGTAAGATCACAAAATCAGAACTACTAAAGCGACCAAGGAAAAGAAGCCAGCTGGCACAGTAGAAGAAAACTAGATTTGGAATCAGAAGACCTAGGTTAGAATCTTGGCTGTGTTACATGAACTTGAGTAAACTGCTTAGCCTCATTGACCCTCAGTTTTCTTTCTTGAAAAATTAGGAGATTAGACTAATAGTAGATGAGCTCTTCCAGCTCAGACACCTTTAAACCATTTTATTTACTTTGGTGATAGTAATGAGCAATGATGGGGGCAGAGGGACAACTAGTCTGAATTTCCCATCAGCTGATAGAGGAGCACTTTGTTCTCCCCTTAGCTCCATCTTTGACTAAGCCTACCAAGCTTCTCCCTGGGCTCTGCAAACAGTCCACTCTCTATTTGGCAAGCCTGTCAAGGTTATAGAAATAATCCAGTTTGGTTAAAGTTGTTTTCTCCATTGGTTCTTAATTATTTCTCAGAGGTTCCAGTCATATCTGTGGATGCTAAAGTCTGTAGTAGCAACACTTGATGACTTTGAAACAAACGGAAGTTATACAGCCCGAATAAGAAAGGCTATTCAAGGTTGATAATGGTAAAAATAGTTCTCCATTACAACCTCTCTGTCAAATTATTCATCAAAATAATCCCCCAAATACTTCTCCCTAATTCAATTTCCAGATCACCACCTTTCTGTGACATCATTGGAACTTAGTGCTAATAAATCTCCCTTGAAAACTTTTGCTGGACAGATATCAAAATGGATTGCTTGAGGACAATAATACTTATGGCGTTGGGGGGCAGAAATGATCAGAAAACAGAATCTTAATAAAGAACACTCACAGGCATTTCTGCACCCAAGCCCTGTCACAAAGCTTTTCAACCTTTAGTTTAGACTAAACTTTTTGTTTGATTGAATCCAAACTTCACGGAACAAATGTGTTGTTATAAATGTTCCGTGAAGTTTAGATTCAATCAAAGGGCCACACTTGAGGACCTAGAAGGCCACAGTGGTCTCCCACCCCTGGTCTAGACTCAGGCCAGAACTGAAATCGAAAAAGATCAGGAAGCAACCCAGATCTAGTACTTTGGGATGTTTGAGGGACATGAGGAAATTTCATTGCCCTGGGGAAGGTGTCTTCAACCAACAGGGTGGGAGGAACAGGAATATATTCAAATAACTTCTTACTGGTATTTTTGAAAAATATGCATTAAAGAAAGAAAAAAAATATACTTCAGTAGGCCTTTTATTATATTCCTAAGCCATGAATTTCTTTCTGTGGATGCATTTTCTGTCTGTATGATGTTCACATGCATAAGACTAATTAGCATTTGATATTAAAATGTTCTGTGTTGATGATAACAAAGTATATATGAATGAAGACTACAACCTATTTATGATTTAGTAGATAAGTCTTAGGAAGTTGCCTGACACTTAGAAAGGTTCAGTGACTTTCCCAGAGTGACACATATATCAAAGGTAGGATTTGAACCCACATCTTCCACATGCTAGTCTAGCACTCTATGTCAAATTTCCTTTCATGCTGTAATTAATTATAAATTAACTTATTCTTTAAGCTATGTTCTTTATGAAAGAAGAGATTATTTTGCAAGGTGGTTACCTCAGTCTATTTCTAATGTAGCTGAATAGAGCATAGAGGGAAGAAGAAAAAAGGTGTTAGAGCCTTGTATTAGGCCTTCAGTTTGGGAAGGGATCTATAGCATGAAAATCTTGCAAAACACTTGAAAATTTGGGGGTAAAATGTAGTTTGAAATGTTGTATTACCATATTGTTAAAATTTTTAATTTTATTAATTTAATTTAATTTTATTGTTTATTGTTTTACTGTTTAAAATTTTTTTCTTATAGCACAGTAGTATTAATAGAAGTATATATAGAATGATTTAACTTCTATGCATATTTGTATCTAATGGCAACCATCTGTGGGGGGAGAGAAGGAAAAAAAATTTTAAATCACATGATAACTTTACAGTAAGGTATAGTAAGTTGTACACATAATAGATTTGCAGTTTCATGTGCAATCATCTTTTTAAAAAATTTTTACTATGTTATGGAAATTCTTATTTTATTTCAAAAATTAAAAATCAAATCAAATCTCAAAAAAAATTTTTTCCCAATTCCTTAGGCAAGCAGCACGGTACAATGTCTAGAGAGCACGGGACTTCTCATCAGAGGACCTAGACTCGGTATGTGTGACCATGGGCAAGTAACCTAACCTCCTCAGACCTCACTTTCCTTACCAGTAAAATTAGGGGGTTAGACTTGGTGCCCTCTGAGGACACTTGCAGTTGTAGACCTATGATCCTATGAACCTCCTCTGGGCCTCATCGTTTGTCATCATTGTGGTTGTGGTTCCTTTCTGAAAAGAAATTCAAACCTTAGCAATAATTTATTCTGTATTGGTGGAATAATAGTCCTGCTATTGCCATATTCTTAGATCAATAAGGCAGCTTGCTATGTAGTATAGTGAAATGATATGGGATTTGGAGTCAGAGAACCTTGGTTAAAATCATTATGTTCCTACCCATGGAGCACTGGGCAAGAATCTTGGACTCTCTGGGTATCATTTTTCTTCTTCCACTTTTAATAAAATGGAAGGGTTAGACTAGAATGCAGATGACTCCTAAGGTTGTTTCCAGATCTAAATCCTGTGATGCAGTCCCATTCTCAACTTTGGCTTAGGGCTTGTGATAGAGACTAGATCTGTGATTAGAACAGGGAAATGCTGGATGGGTGAAGGAACTCTCTGTACCCACACAGGTGGGTACCTCCTCTGCAACCTACCATTTTAAAGAGTAGCTTAGGGCACTGAGAGCTTAAGTGATTTGTCAGGATCCCATATCCAGTATGTATCAGATGTGGGACTCTAAACCTAGGTCTTCCTGACTTTGAGGCTGATGCTTTATCCACTACACCTCTCTATGGCGCTACAGCCAAGTGCTAAAGGGAATAAATAGCGAGGTGTGATGGAAAGAGTCAGAGGACCTAACAAGTCAGTCAAGTTCTATGTGATCTTGGGCAAATTAATTCTTTGGGTCTCAATTTCCTCCCTCAGATGACCTCTAAAGTCTCTTCCAGCTGTAAATACATGTTTTGCCCCCTCATTCTTTTTATTTTTATGATTTAATATTTTTCCCAATTACATGTAAAAACAATTTCAAAACTTTTTTCAGATTTTGAGTTCCAAATTCTCTCCCTCCCTCCCCTCCACCCCTCATGAGAACTGCCCCCTCATTTTTAGTAGAGGCTGTTACAGTGACTTCAAAAGAGAAACTCAGTCAGATAGGCTCCATGATGGCTGACGACCGATTTGGTGACTTGTTGCCATTAAAAATTGAGTGATTTTGTCACTATTGAATTTCAATTCAACACTTTTTAAATGCCTACTATGTGCCCACAAGGAGTAAACATTCTATATCTACATAGGGAATATAGAAGGAAATGAAGGGGTAAAAAGGGAGATTCCAAAAAGTGCTCTAGGCCAGGGCTTCTTCAACTTTTCCCACTGGAGATCCCTTTTCCTGTTTAGGCTGTTGTGGGGCCTGAGGGCAGGTGCAGTGAAAAATTCACTGAACCGAGGCTGCAGTGAAGTTGCAGGATGCAACATGGGCGAGGGCTGCCAGAAACGCCTCAGCTTCATAATGCATTTGATTTTTAATTAATTTTTGGTCATTGCATGTTCAGAAACGTTTTACTGTTGCCAAATTTTTAGGGACCTCCTATGGAGTTGTGACCCATAGTTTAAGCAGTGCTGCAGGCAAATGTGAGAAGGGACATCACACTTTCACCTGGGAAAATCCAAGAGGGCTTCATAGAAGAGTGAACACCTGAGCAGACCCAGGAAGAAAGAGAAGGGTACTGAAAGGTGAAGGCTCATGTGAGAGTGTGTTTCAGGCATGGGACAGCCGGCGTAAATGCACTTAGGCAGGAAATGGAATGTGCAATTTAGGAAAAGCTAATAAGCCTGATGAAGGATGTGTTTGTTCGAATGAATTGGACTGTCATTGCCTTGAAAGGGTCATCTGTGTTAATTTTTCCTCCTTGGAAACAGTTTCTGAAATCATTCTCATAATTTACATAATATTCTACTGGATTAGAGATATCTGCATTCTAAATTAATCTCCCATCTGAAAAGAAATCATATCTTCCTATTCTTAGTTCCTGGGCTATAAGCTTCTTTCTTGGGGTGACTTGATTCTTATCAACTTCAAAGTTAAGATTCAAACAGTGAAATATCATATCAGTTGCCATCTCAATGGGCGGAGGAGGAACTGGAGGGACAGAAAGAATTGGAAACTCAAAATTGTTGAAAATAAATGATAAAATAAAGTACAATCATTTTTTAAAAAGATTCAAAAAGTGATTTGGCTCCTGGCACTAACGCAAAAAAGCAAATGCAGATTCTGACATTGTTCCTAGAATGATCTTAAGCAAAACACCAAAGTTAGTCAAAATCTCTTTCCAAATGCCAAAGTCATATGAGGTGTTAACCACGTGAACCCAGACCACCTTCATGTGGGAGAGTTGTTCATAAATTTTAAATATCCATTGTGTAAATTATACTATGGGTAAGGAAAGGAACATCCTGGAGTTTTACAAGCTCGTCTCAGATGTCCTTAATGCACAGGTGCACAGTTGAAATGAAAAGACTTAGCAGAAAGTATAACTAAGCAGGGTTTTGGCATCCCAGAAAAGCTGGTTTCCCCTGCCGTGAAGGTAGGCACATTTCCTCAGGAAATTTTTGTAAGCAAGAAACTGGCTGCTCAGAACTCTGAAGGTTTTACATTTAAGAGAGAGAGACAGAGACAGAGACAGAGAGAGAGAGAGAGAGAGAGAGAGAGAGAGAGAGAGAGAGGAATTCTTATCAATGCAATCCAACAAAGTAGGGATCTTCAGGATTCCTGCAAAACAGATCACTAAGACAGCTTTTTCCCCTCCATCCATTTCTTGGTTCCCACAACATTGTAGCATAAAGTTTATTCAGGTGCCTCTGACAGACTTTAATCTCTGTGAGTTTTATCTAGGGCTGAGGGAATAATGATCAGAGAAAGAAAAAAAGTTCATTTTCTTTAACCTTTTAATGTTTTTCTTAAATTTTCATCATTTCAAAAAACATAAAACATTTTTTAAAAAATGACACATCTTAAATTTAATAATTTTTGTATAGCTGTGTTTTTTTCCTGCATTGAAATTTTGATGATGCATTATTGCGTCATGTAACCGTATAGTATCATATTGTAAACAAGTCATTACATGCACATATTCCTGCTGATGCGTGCTGGACTTCCTAACAACGAGCTTGCGTGCCAACACTTATTTGTTAAGACCTGTTGGCAGACTTGACCCACTGATTATTTATAACTTGCATTTTATATGTTTATTTGGAAAATAATGTAATCACGATGACTTTAACTCTGTTATACAACAAATGAAACATGTACTAATGACTTTTTAAAATTTTCTTCTTTTTTTATGCTTCCACTACTCCCTTATTTTTATTCCATACCCCCCAATTGCACCTGAGGCTACTATTGTGTTCCCCCCCTCCCCCCCAATAATTCCAGTGCATCCCCCAGGGGGTAGTATTGCCCACTTTGGGAACCTATGCTTTATGGTTTTGAGTGGCTGAGTATCAGCCAAATTGAACATGAGGGAGTTTTTCTGTGGTGTTCACATGTGAGAGATTACCAGTTTTTGAAGAATCCAAATTCAATAAAATGCCCTACATATTAAATCCATACTAAACTATAATTTAACTACTAAATTAACATTTGACTCTGAAGAGATTTTAAGATTTTGCAATACCTTCAGATCATCATCATGGAGGCTTTCTTGCAGGATAGCTGAGTGAAAATGTCCAGCCAAATCTAGATTTCTTCACCTTTACATCCAACCAATAAGAAATACACAAAAGGAATTGTCCTAAGGTAAGAAAATTTGAAACTAGCTTCAGATGAAGTGGAAAATCACATGGTTTTTATGACTACCTTTAAATTTATTACAGGTAGGTATCAGCTTCATGCTGCACACTCTCTAACCATATTATTGTCCAAGACCTAGCCCAAACTATAACCCAAAAATGGCTACAACTACTGAGCTAAAGGAGGTTTGAAACTAACTATAGGTGTGATGGCCGATCACCAAGGGCTTTCACTAGCCAACCCTTGGAGAATGTATACTCAGCAACAACTAAGCCTAAGTCCTCCACCCCTCAAAGGGGAAATTCAGGAGTTAAGCCTCCACCAAGGTGGTGGGTACAGAACTAACCAAGTTACTGAGGAAATGGCAAAGAAAAGGAAAACATCATAAATAAGGAAATAATATGCAGTAAGAAAATTCCAGAATTAAACTCTAGAAGAAGATAATCATTACGTAATAATTACAATCAGAAAACCAGAAAGGTTTATGAAATGACTGCAAAGGTTCTGAGAGTGGTTAGAAAGCCTACAAAAAGAAGAGAAGGAACAAATAAGGCATGAAATACATAGCTTAGAACATAAGTTGGGATACCTTAGCAAAACAGTACACACTTTGAAAAGATATATATTTAAATATAATTCAAAAAGTCAATGATACAATAAAATTACATATAATATTAGAACAAAGTAAAAAAAAACAAAATTGGATGAACATATGAAATAGTTATTAACAAAAACCACTGATGTAGTAGACAGGTACGGAGAGATACCCTAAGAATCATCAGGTTCCTAGAAAATTATGAAGCAAAAAAACATAAATATCATAATTCTTATTTTTTAATTTCAATTTTTTTCCTATTACAAACATATATAGTCAATCAAAACACATTTCCACATTGGCCATATCATGCACATACACATACATACATGCACATACATATATGTATATATGTGTGTATGTGTGTGTATATATGTGTATGAGTGTGTGTATGTATGTATGTATGTAGATATATATATATGTCTCTGCATTCTAAGTTCTTCACCTCCCTACCAGGAGGTGGGTAGACTATTTCATCACTAATCCTCTGGATTCCTGGTTGATCATTAGGCTGGTAAGAGTTCAATACAATAATATTCCACCACATTTATTTAACTAACTTGTTTAGCCATTCCCAAATTTATGGGCACTCAAGATTCCCATCATTTACCACCTCAAAAAGATATAAATGCTCTTGTTTGTTTTGCTTAGTACCATCTCCCTTAATCTCCTCTTCTTTTAATTCTCCATTCCTCCTTCTTTCCTTTCTCTCCTATTTGCCTGTTGAGTGGAAAGGACTTTTGTACCCAACTGTGTATATGTGTAGTCTTTTTACCAGTTCAGATGAGAGTGAGGTTCAAGTGTTAGTTGTTCTCCATCTTCCTCCTTGTTTGTATAGAAATCTACATGTATACCCTGATATGTAAGAGTATTTTCTCTAACCTTCCTTTCCTTTTTTTTCCTTCCTGGTGTATTCCTCTTCTCCTTTCTTTTCACTTTGTTGTTTTTTTTTTTTAAGATATCAAGACATAACAGAACCATTCTCCAGGCCTTATCTAATTGGACTTCCTCTATGAGCCCTGATGATGATAGGATTTGTAGAAGGGACATATATCATCTCCCTATATTTGGATATAAGCAGTTTATGTTTTTTTTTAGTCCTTTATTACTGTTTATTCAAGTTTACCTTTTTCTTCACCCCTGTGATTGAACCTCTGAATGCCAGATTTCAAGAAGTCATAAAAGAAAGTTGCCCAGTATTGGAACCTGAGTACACATTTACAAGAATCCACAGGTTACTAAGAGGAGAGACCCAAGATATAATGCACTCAGAAATGTTACTGCTAAGATTCAGGGGTCCCAGTTTAAGGGGAAAAATACTGTAAGCAGGAAGAGCCAGATAACACAACAAGGAACTCTATGAGACCTGTGCACAGCTATGCATCAACTGTGAGAAAGGAAAGAAAAGATATGACATATCATTTAGGATGATATATCTAGAGCTGGAAAAGGCTTTAGAGGCCAACTTCCTCATTTTACAGATGAGGAAATGAGGCCCAGGGAGGTTTAGTGACAGGAAATGAGTTTGTTCCCAATAAAAACTTACCCTCAAAGTTAAGAATAACGTTAGATGGGAAAAATCAACTTTTAACAGAATCAATTACGCCTAAGTATTTCTGTTTAGAAAACGAGAGTCGGATAAAGTCTTTAAAATTTGAACAAAACACAGACACATACCTTTGAAAATATAAATAAAATTAAATAACTCAGAAGAGTGGAGTGATTGTCAAGCATTACAATCTGAAAGAGAGAAAAGGATATTATCATCTCTAAGGATCAGTGAGGGAACAAGTCAAGTAATGAGCTTGACTGGTCAAAAAAAAAGGATAAAATGAAACAAATAACTAGGAAAAGAGACAAGAGGAGAAGAGAAGGCATTTCTTGTCATTGGAATTGTGACAGGAAGTTTACTCAAAGAATTAGGGAATAGAGGAGTTGTGGTTCATGGATCTTACTCGTTTTTGGACTAATCAAGGAGAAGTTTTCAACAAACAAATTCAATATATAAAAAGATCACAGAGGAATACATATAGAGAAGTAAGCTGGGGATTGGTTTGGGAAGGAATTTGAGAGGGAGGGTAGAATTGAAGGAGGGGAACAGCCTCAAGCCAAAAAAGAATAACAGTTGTGGAGGACTAATTAAGAAAAATAAAAATTCCAAGATCCAACGGTCTGAATCTGGGTTGAGAAAACACTGGGATCAGGCTGTTCTAAGTAATAAGAATTACGGTTACCTAATGCTAATGTCATTCTCTTTTTTCCTTTTCCTTTTCCTTTTTTCTTCTAAAGAAATGTGAGTGGGAGAAGAGAAAGAAATATTTTAAGAGGATTTTGATGAAAGGAAAAACAAGATTAATTGCCTCAGTGGTGAATAGGGTAAAATGACAACAAGACAAAAGAATGATAAAAATTGACTGGAAAGCAAAACCCAACAATTTGTAATTCACAAGATACATATTTGAAACATAAAGTGTCCTGGAGGTTTAAAATGGAGGGTTGGAGTAGGATTTATTATGCTTCAGCACAATCTCCCTCCTCTCCCCTAAAAAGCAGAACTGGCAAAAATGATGACACTGCCTAAAGAAATTTGGGTGTTTAGTTCTGTATCAACTCAACTATCAAGGGGTCATTATAAAGACCTAGAAAAAATAATGAAAGAATTCATTTGAAGGACCAAAAAACTCAAGGGAAGACATGGGGGAAAAATAGAAATGAAGGGTATTACTAGATCTCAAATTATATCACACAGCAGCAATCCATAAACTATTTGGTACTTGTTGAAAAAATAAAATAAATAGGTAGGTAAGAATAAGGTAGGTAAGACTGAAAAGCAATTGGATTAGTATCCTAGTGTCCAATAAACCGAAGAATACTAAATACTAGCAGAAGGAATCCCTATATGATAAGAACTGCATGAAAAATTGGGAGAATTTGGCAGAAATTCGGGTTAAACCAGCATCATATACCATATGACAAACTAAATTAAAAATGAAATAATAATGGTTTGGGGAATTTTTTTATTTCCTTTTTTTCCCTTCTGCAACTTTTGGTTAACATTGACCTCATGTGACCAAAATATGGGAAGTAAAAATGTACTTAAGAGCTTTAAGCATTCTTTAGATAAGAACCCAGAGGAAGAACAGCAATTGTCCCTGACTCCTGAATGACACATAAATCCTTCTTCTTAGCGTATTGTGAACCCCTAAATGCAGTTTAATCTGTAACTTGACTTAGTTTACCTATAGAGTTTGGTGGGCAAGGTTGGTTTCTTTAGTGCATGTAGGAGATTATGACTCTGTTTAACTAAATTTATTCAACTTTTATGACAGATTCTAGATCTATCTTCTTTTTAATGTCTATGACCAAAGAGGAATGCACAGTGTTACCATATGTAGAATGATTTTTCTCTGTCACTCTGATGTAATTTTGCCTATCAGGAATCTTGTCAGAATGTTCATGATTGTTCAGGTTTTCTCTAAGGCCCAAACCTACGCTTGAGTATAATAATATAACCTAGTTTTAACCTCCATAAATTCTGCATTATGGTAAATATCTATCTGGCAGCAGAAGTGAGAGAGAACATATTTCTCCCACATCACAATCTTAACATAAAAGATTATGTAAAATAAGCAGAGGGGAATAGGAGGAACCTTTCAGATCTAGGGTTTGGGGGGAAAGTCATGACCAAAAGACAGAAATTATGACAAAAGACAAAATAAACAAGTTTGATTACATAAAGGTGAGAAGCAAAGAATCAATTAAGAAGATAGTGTTGGTGAATGGGATCTGGCTTTGTGGAAAGTCCAGGGACTCCGTATTATCTTCAGGATCAAATATAAAACACTCTCATTTTCAAAGCCCTTCATAATCTGGCCCTTTTCTACCTTTCCAGTCTTTTTACTTCCCTGTAGGTACTGTACAATCTTGTCACTCTGTACGTTTCCCTTGGCTGGCTCCTCTCTTGTGGCAAAGTGCCTGGTGCTGATTCTATTACAGCAGAGATTTACAAAGTGGGTGGGGCCGGGGGGGGGGGGGGGAAGGAGGGTCCGTTGCTCATGCAAAAGCAGACTGAAATCTTCCAGGTTATATGACAAGAACAGGTTATCCCCCAGGAGATCAAGGATGCCTCTATTGTCCATTTCTACAAAGGAAAAGGAAATCGGTTATCCTGAGATATCATGGTGGTGGTGGGGGGGGGGGTCCTCCTTCTTAGTCATTGCTGGCAAGATGCTTGCCAGAATCTTCCTTAACTGGCTGATCCTTCACCCGGAAAATGGTCATCTACCCAAGAGCCAGTGTGGCTTCTGAAAGGGCTGAGGAATGGTAATATGGTGTTTGCTACCTGACAACTGCAGAAGAAATGCCAGGAGCAGAGCAGAAGTTTGTACACAATGTTTGTGGATCTGACCAAAGGCTTTGATACTACCAATCATGAGGGCTTGTGGAAGATCATGGCAAAATTTGGTTGTCCAGAGAAGTCCATCAGTATTGTACCCAGTTCCATTATGCCATGCTTGCATGGATTCTGGATAATAGATGATATGCTCATGTTTTCCCAGTCACCAGTGGAGTGAAGCAGGACCGTGTGGTTGTCCCCATGCTTTTTAGCTTGAGGTTTTCAGAGATGTTGTTTCTCCTCAATGAGGAGAAAAACAGCATCAAGGTCAACTACTGTACTGACAGTAAATTCCTTAACTTGAAAAGGCTACAAGCCAAGACTAAAGTGGAGGGAGAATTGGTGTGTGATTTTTTTGTTCACACATGATTGTCCACTCAATGTAGCCTCTGAGGCTGAGATGCCACAGATCTGCTGCTTGTTCTAATTTTGGCCTGACAAATAACACCAAGAAAACAGAGGTTTCCCACCAACAAGCACCACACTATCCACATGTAGAACCGTTAGTTACAGAAAATGGAGAAATTTTGAAGGCTACAGATAAGCTCACTTACCTCGACAGTATACTTTCCAGGAATGAACACATAGATGAGACTGATGCACAGATTGCTAGAGCTAGCTCGGTGTTTGGGAGGCTCTGAAGGAAAGTGTGGGAGAGAAGAGGTATTAGGCTACCTACCTACCAAACCGAAGGTCTGTTGTGCTGACCTCATTCTTATATGCCTGTGAAACCTGGAGAGTATACCAGCACCACACCAACAAACTGAATTGCTTCAATTTGAATTGTCTTAGGATGATTCTGAAGATCACCTGGCAGGATAAGATACCAGACACTGAGGTCCTTTCTTGAGCTGATCTGCCAACCATCCAAATTCCGTTGCAGAGAGTGCAACTCTGATGGCTGGATGTATTGTTTGAATGCCAAATGTACATTTGCCTAAAGGACTATTTTCCAGAGAATTCACACAAGGCAAGTACTCACATGGAGGTCAGAAGAATCAGTATAAGGACATTCTCAAGGTCTCTCTGAAGAACTTTGGAGTCAATTGTTAGACATGGGAAGAGCAAAGAGCATACTTAGTCCTCGTGACCAGTGCTTTGGAAGACATATGAATGAATAAATGAATGAATACATACATACACACATACATATGAATTTATGAAGCACTTACTACTCCTAGGGCTTTTGGGTTCAGGATCCCAAGCTGTCTTCACTGGGATCTGAGGACTTGTTCAGCACACATTGCCTCCTGTCTTTCAACTTGGGATGCCATGCTACTTCAGGTTGACTCCTTTGCCTCCCAGTAGGGGGATGAAAGAATGAAAGAAAGAGCATATGATACTGGAGAGAGGGACTAGGGACGCAGTCTCTTCTAAGGAAAGCCAGTTCTTTCCACTTCAAGGATGGAAAGATGGTGCAATGAAGAGCTCTAGAATAAAGTGGAGTTGTTTTATTTGTTTCCAGGGTGGGGGTGGGGGTGGGGAGAGGGTTTGGTTGTTTATTTATTTATTTATTTTTAACAATAGAACAAGAATTGCAAAGGAATTAGTAGAATCAGAGTCCAGGACTAAGGTGAATTTCAATAAGAGTGCCAGGTGGGATAAGAAGAGGAGAGTATTTTAACTTCTACTGATTCCATTCCTTTTTTAAGATTATCAAGACATAACAGAACCACTTCCAGGCCTCAGACACTGGCTGTGTGACCCTGAGCAAGTCACTTATTTCTGTTTGCCTTAGGTCTCTGTAAAATGAGCTTGAGAAGGAAGAGGCAAACTACTTCGGTATCTTTGCCAAGAAAATCCCAAAGGGCATCCCTAAGAGTTGGACACGACTAATGGACTAAAGAACAACAAAAATAGAAAAACATTCAGAGAATGTGATTTATATGTTGCTGTTCAGTTGTGTCCAACTCTTGGTGACCCCATGGGTAGCACTCTAGGACCTTCTATCCTCAACTATCTTTCAAAGTTTGTCAAAGTTCATGTTCGTTGTTTCCATGATCCTACCTAGCCATCTCATCCTCTGCCATCCCCCTTTCCTTTTGCCTTCAATATTTCCCAACATCAGGATCTTTTCCAATTAATCCTATCTTTTCATTATTTGGTTAAAGTATTTAAGCTTCATGTTCAGTATTTGGCCTTCCAGTGAATAGCCTGAATTAATTTCTTTCAGTATGGACTGATTTGACCTCCTTGCTGTCCAAGGACTCTCAAAAGTCTTCTCTAGCACCACAATTCAAAAGAGTTGATTATACGGCACTCAGCTTTCCTTATAGTCCAACTCTCACAGCTGTACATTGCTACTGAAAAAACCATAGCTTTGATTATATGGGCCTTTGTCAGCAAGGTGATGTCTCTGCTTTTTAGTATGTTGTCCAGATTTGCCATAGCTTTCCTTTCAAATAGCCAGCGTCTTTTAATTCCATGACTGCAGTCACTGTTTGCAGTGATCTTTGAGCCCAGGAACATAAAATGTGACAATGCTTCCATTTCTTCTCCCTCTATTTGTGATGTGATGGGACCAGTTGCCAAGATCTTAGTTATTTTGAAGTTAAGCTTCTAGCCAGCTTTCACACTTTCCTCTTTCATCCTCATTGCTTCTTAATTCCTCTTCATTTTCTGCCATCAAAGTGGTATCATCTGCAAATCTGAGATGGCTGATATTCTTCTAGGGAAGCTTAATTCCAGCTGATGGTATATGTGACCTAATTTTTAAAAACAATATTAAGTTATTAATGATATTATTAATAACTATATGAAATTGATAAATAATATTAAATTAAAATAATATTTTACTTTTCCCCCAATAACATGTAAATATAATTTTTAACATTCATTTTTTAAAATTTTGAGTTCCAAGCTTTCTTCCTCCTTCCCTCAACTCTCCCCTCCCTCAGACAGTAAGCTATTTGATATAGGTTATATAAGTTTAATCATGTAAAATATATTACCATATTAGTCATGTTGTGAAAGAAAACCTAGACCCAAAGGTGAGGGAAAAAACTATGTGGTTTAATTTTTTAAATTAAATTAGGCAACATAGGCCCAGAAGAAAAAAAGTGTATTTGATCATAGTATATCACAATTTCATGACTATGTTCTGTGTCCCAGAAATCCAGGATTCAAATGGAAGTGTCAAGACTTAGCATTGCAGGAAAATCATTGTGCCAGCATAATAAAACTCAAAACCACAGAGTTTCAGCCTTATACCAAAAATATAAAAAAAAGCAAACAAATAAGAACATGAGAAATTATGCAGAAATCCCATTAAATGTTTACAGGGCAATAAAACTACCACTGACCCACTGGGAAGCCTAAGATTGAAAGCCAAATAGTACCAGAGTTCTCACCATAAAAGCAAAAATAATAATAATAAGAAGAAGAAGAAGACCAAAACTGTCTGTGGGACAGAATTGTGGATGAGGCAGCTGACAAGGAGCCCTTGAAATATTCTCAACAGAATAGTCCAGAGTCAGCTTTAAGAATTTGAAATATCTTACCACATTTTGCTAGTTTCCATTCATAAATATAGGAGTAGTTATTCTCCCCAGAAAGGAGGAAGAGATGCTGTTGTTTCATTTCAAGGTGAAATGATCAGTTTGGAAAAACAAATAATGTAGTGAAGCTGCCTAAGACCTCACAATTCAATAAACCCAACTCTGCTTACTTTTTGTAGAAAAAAAAATTGGAAAGGCAGGGAACATGGCCTGTGCTCTCTAGCAAAGGCTGGGAGGTTAGAAAAGACCCTCTTAAATTGACTGTCTCCCTGGGCCTCCTCGGTGAGAGTCTTTGCTTGCACAGATGCTGCCAGCATAAAATGAAACCATTTTCAAAAGCAACATTTTACAAAAAAATAAATTCTAAGTATAATTTTTATGTTAAAAAAAAGTAGATTCTTAGGAAGGGGAATGTGTTTGTTTTATTCTGAACTTATCAAACACCAGATAGCACGGCAAAAGATAAAGAGGACTGTTTGTAAGTGAAGGTCCAGTTTCCATTATGTACAATCTGCTTTTCTTTTTAATTTCATAAGATTGACCTGTAACTTTCAAAACTGTCCTGATTTTTAGGCACTCTTTCTGGCCTTCCTTCTGTTCTCTTTAGTCCATTTTAAAAAGATATCTCATGATCCCATTTTTTTTTCTCTTTTTTTCTTGCTACCTTATTCATACCCCATCCTTGCCTTTTCATTCTCCCCTTCCCTACAATGGAAAAAGGAAAGAAAAACAAAGCCCTTGTAACAAATATACACAAATATACAGTTAAGCAAAACAAAATCAGGGAATTGACTTCTCTGACACTTTTGTGTCTTGCCAAAAACTCTCAAGGATAACCAGAGCATTCATTTCACTCAACAAGCAGTGGGACAAAGTCCTTTGGGGGTCCTCTGTCCGGTGGCAGCGTCCTCAGGCTCTGCCTTGAGGACCGGCTCTGGTAACGCCTGCCTCCATAGGCCCAGGGTCAGCACAAAGCAGATCAGAATCAACCATAAAGGCTGCCTGCTTAAGAGGTGGATGAGCTGCATTTGCTTCCACAGAGGCTGTGGCCTTGTTAGCCAGTTTCCTGAGGGTGGTCATTTGTCCAATCTTTTTTAATAATAAGGACCAGATTCTAGCAATCCCATACCCCATACAGCAGTTATGTATTCCACCCACCACCAGAGGGCAAATGGAGAAGTACCAATGTCTAAGGTTCTCTGAGATCTGGTGACCTCTGTTCCTTAGGTACATTTCTCTCTGAAATGGAAGTAATAATCTTTTTAGTCTAGGGAATGTGGTCTGTGAAGATTTAAATGAGGTATATGAAGTGCTTTGCAAACCTTAAAGTTCTATATAAATGTGAGCTACAATTACTATATACTGTATAGGGTTTTCCAAAAGTCTTTGAAACTTTAGTAAGTTAAAACTGCAGCAAGACTTTTGGGTCACCCATATATATCATATAAAATTATATAACAACATATTAATAATGATGTAGTACACCTTCCTGCGGCTATCTTCCTAAGTTGCACTCATAAGCTGGGTCTCCAGGTTGGAGATACTCTATGGGTCTATATTCCTTAAAGTACAGCTCTTGAAATCTGACCAATGGTTTTACCTTCAGTAGTCTATTAAAGGGTACAGTTAGCTCAAGGCTGAAATTTTTACTGAAGCAGCATAAAAAGAACAGTAGCTATGAAACATTTCCCCAATAAAACTGGGTTGTATTCTCATCAAAAGAGATACAGCATCAGTGGGAAGAGTGGGCATGTAAGGTAAGAGATGTGTGGCCACAGCAACTCATATCTCTGGCACCACAAGGCCCTGATGTTATTCCTCTTTTCTTGGTGTTCTCAGTGGGCGCAGAATCTCTGCTGGACATGTAGATGGGTAGCTCTGCAGGGGTCCCTAGGCTTGCTCCAGCTCCACTCTGTAGTTCAAATGCACTTGCAACTCTCAAAGGACTCCTCTCCCTGTGAAACAGCATTTCCCCTGTAAACTTGGGCTGTATTCTCTTCAAAACAGAAACTGCATCAGTGGGAAGTGGGACACATTAATAGTGTGTACTAGGAAGAGGCCAACAGGTAGGGAACACGTGTAGCCAAGGCAACTCACATCTCTGGCACTACAGATTCAATCCTACTCATGGAATTTCTCCACTGCAGGGGGGAGAAGGAAGAAGAGAAATGTCTTTCACCCATCCTTTGAAAGAGGCTAAAGGGATTCCGTCTTGAGGTCTGGGTGTTTCCTCCATAGTTGACTCTCTTTGAGACCACCAAAGATGACTCCCATGCTAGGGCATGGCTGATCTTTCAGCTAGCCAATGGTTTATTAAGCCCTATTAAATTAACCCTATTAAACCCTTTTTTTGGCTGGAGTGCTTCTTCACACCTCTAAAGGAGTAAAGAAATATAAATACTTCTTTACACTTACTTTATATTCAGCCCATCTAAGAATGAAATGATGATATCTTTCCACTATGTTAATGGGTCACTCCCAATTCCCCCAGTCTGTGAACAGGATGCTCAAGGTATGAGCCTACTCAAAGTTCCTCCCCCCCTTTATGAACAGTGCATGCAACCACTCAAAAGTCTAAAACTCGCATTCTAGAGGGGAAGACAGATGTACACAGTTATATACCTACAAAAAAGATGAATTGGAGGTAATCTCTGAAGAAAGACACTAGTTTTGAGGGGCATGTGGGAAAAGCTTCTTGTAGAAGGTGATATTTGAGATAGAACTTGAAGGAAGTTCAGGAAAACTAGGAGAAAGAGATGAGATGGAAGAGTGGTTGCTGGTTGTTGTCCTTGGTATTTGAAGAGGACCAAAATGACATCACTAAGTTGGGGTCAAGGTACAGTGTGTCTGACTGTGTCTGATCAGGGCAATATGAGCTCAGAAGGCTCTACCACAGGTCAGTCACAAATAGCCTATATGAACATTTGGGGTGGAGATGTGTCTAAATTTGTGCATCTCATGTTTTTTTGAGTTACTGCAATTCTGCTTTACTCATCGAGCACAGTGCCTTCTTTGATGCGGGCACACCATGCTGAACAGTCCTATGCCAGTGTCTCCCATGTCTTACATCGATTCCAAATTTCTTCACAGAGGCCTTGAAAGTGTCCTTATACCACTTCTTCTGACCTCTGAGTAAGCACTTGCCTTGTGTGAGTTCTCCGTAAAATAATCTTTTAGGCAAATGTACCTTTGACATTCGAACAACAACCCATCAAAGTTGCACTCTGCAATAGAGTTTGAATGCTTGGCAGTTCAGCTCAAGAAAGAACCTTAGTGCCTGGTACCTTATCTTGTCAGATGATCTGCAAAATCTTCCTAAGACAATTCACATGGAAGCATTTCAGTTGCCTGGCATGGTGCTGGTATACTGTCCAAGTTTCACAAGCATACAACAATGAGGTCAGCACAACAGCTCTGCAGACATTCAGTTTGATAGGCAGTCTAATACCTCATCTCTCCTACACTTTCCTTCAGAGCCTCCCAAACACTGAACTAGCTCTAGTAACACTTGCATCAATCTCAACATCTGCATGTATATCCCTGGAAAGTATACTGCAAAAGTAAATGAACTTATCCACAGCATTCAAAATTTCTCCATTTGCTGTAACTAATAATGTGGTGCTGGTTGGTGGAAAACCTCTGTTTTCTTGGTGTTAGTTGTTAGGCCAAAATTAGCCCAAGAAGCAGAAAACTGATACATACTGTGTGGCATCCCAGCCTCAGAGGCTGCATTGAGTGCACAATCATTTGCAAACAAAAAAGAGTTATGCACCAACCCTACCCCCCACTTAAGTCTTGGTTTGTAGCCTTTTCAAGTTGAAGAATTTATCAGCTGACCTTGATGCTGTGTTCATCCTCATTGAAGGCATTTGACAACATAACTGAAAATATCATGCTAAAAAGCAGGAAAGCAAGCACACAACCTTGTTTCACTCCATTGATGACTGGGAAAGTATGAGAGTATCATCCATCATCCAGAACACTGGCAAGCATGCCATCATGAAACTGACGTACAATGCTAATGAGCTTTTCCAGGTAACCAAATTTTGAATAATTTTCCATGAGTCCTTATGGCTAACAGTGTCAAAGGCCTTGGTCAGATTGACACATGTGTACAGACCTCTATTCTGCTCCTGGTGTTTATGCTGGAGTTGTTGGGCAGCAAATACTATATTGATCACTCCTTGGCCCTTTCTGAATCCACGCTCACAGGTAGATGACCATCTTCCAAATGAAGGATCAGCTTATTAAGGAAGACTCTGTCAGGAATCTTGCCAGCAATGACTAAGATAGAGACCCCCACCCCCCACCCTCACCCTGTGATTGTCACAGTACAATTTACTTCCTTTACCTTTATAGAGATGGACAGTGGAGTATCCTTAATCTCCTGGGGGATAACCTCCTTTTGCCATATAACCTAGAAAATTTCAGGCAGCTTTTGTATGAGCAATGGACTCTTCACCTTATGAATCTCAGCTGGAATAGAATCAGCACCAGGTGCTTTGCCACAGGAGAGGAGTCCTAATGGCTTTCAAAACCTCTTTTTCAGTTTGAAATTTGTCTAGAGAGGGATTGACTTCAACCTGAGGAAAACAGTCAGTGGCTTCAGCATTAATTGATGGTAGTCTGTTGAGAACACTGCCCCTGGATTCCAATGACTTTGGAAGAAAGAATGAGGCTAATGACTTCATGCAACTCTGACTCACTTAAATCCAATTTATGCACGAGTCAAAAAACATCTCAGATACCATTTTACCATTTTTACCTACCTCAAAGTTCCGTGGTGACAAGCACGTGATGAAACAGCCCATCTCTCCAGGATTATCCTTATCACTAATCAATGCAACTCCATCAGCACGGAGTAGTTGGGATGCATCATAGGTCTTTGGCCCATAAATAGCCTGCAGGGCATCTTAAGTGCTTTGAATTGTTACTATCAGTGTAAAACTGAATTTCATCTGCCTTTTTATTGATTCAAGAATTCTGCTTCTCTCTAAGCTTCGCTTGTATTTTACTTTTGATGGAGTTTAATGCTGCCTTCTTAGAGGTGGATGAACTATCTTGCTGGTAAACCTTGTGGAGTTCTCATTTTTCACTTAGTAGCTTCTGAATTTTCCCATCATTTTTGTCAAACCAGTCTTGATGTTTATGAGTATTCTGACCCAGAATGCTGTACACCAAATCTCTGAAAGCTGCCCATTCCCTTTCTGCTCCACTGTTGCTAACCATGTGTTGGTTCAACTTTCCCTCCAAGTTAGCAATGGAACTATCCCCACTCAGAGAAGCACTTTAATCTGTTGACATTAATTCTTCTGGTAGTCATTTTGCCTTGAAGTCACTGCTTTTGTAAAATGTTGAATGTTTTATATTTAGCTTGGAAAGAATAAATCTATGATCAGTCCAGCACTCTGTACCACACATTGCCTTTGCCACTCTCACATCCTGTCTCTTTTCCTTATAATGACATAGTCTATTAAATGTCAATGTTTGCTGTGAGGGTGCATCCACAGAGTTTTATTGCTTTTAAGTAAACAGAAGACAGTGTTGGTGATGAGAAGGTCATGAGATGTACAAGTCTTCAGTAGTAAGTGACCATTGCTATTGCTGCTTCCAACTCCATTCCTCCCAATAACTCCCTGCCATGTCTGGTAGTTGAGCATACTCTAGCATTAAAGTCACCCAGAATTATAAGCTTCTCCTCTTTCAGCACATGGGTGATGAGGGTCTCCAGGTCATCATAAAATTTTTCTTTGACCTCATCAGGGTTCGTCATGGTGGGAGCACAGGCACTGATGATGATGGTGTGGCGTTTTTCTGCAAGTGCCAATCACATTGTCATGAACCTATCATTCACTTCTTTTGGTAGGCATACAAGATTGTAGACTAGATTATTTTGATTGCAAAACCTACACCATGGTGCTCCCTTTCAATGCAGCCACTCCAGAAAAATATGTAATCAGCTCTGACTTCAGCTGGTCTTCATCTGCCAGCCTTGTTTCACTGAGGACTGTGATCCGTATGTGACACCTGCTGAGTTCTCTCACAAGAGCTGTTTTTCTTTCAGGTCTACTGGATTTTGTGTTGTCTATAAGTGTGCACACATTCCATGTACCAATGACGAGTGGAATCATCTGTGCAAAATTTTTGTATATTTTTTTGTGTGTTTTGACCACAAAATGATTCCCTGCTAGGGTTGGGTGGAACAGACAATTTTTAGGGCACCTTTTCTAGCCCCTTCCTCACACTAGCAGGTGAGCGGTACAGTCCTTAAAAAAGCCTGCTCAGACACCCAGGAGACTACCAAATCCCACAGCTGCTTCAGCCCAATGAGAAGACAACCCTATGACCTGTGCCACCTGTGTGCAGGACTGTGTCTATAGCTCCCAGTGTATCCATACCTGCTGTTTCCATCACATGCTTGTCACCACAGAACTTTGAGGTAGGTAAAAATGGTAAAATGGTATCTGTGATGTTTTTTGACTCATGCATAAATTGGATTTAAGTGAGTCAGAGTTGCATAAAGTCATTAGCCTCATTCTTTCTTCCAAAGTCATTGGAATCCAGGGGCAGGACAAAAGTCAACACTACTGGTGATGGCTTGGGACGCAGTAGACAACCTTGGCATCTTTGAAGTCTAACCAAGCTCTAAGTGCCCGACGGAGCCTGCTTCAGCCACCTTCGTGGTCACTGGAACAAATAGTTCTTATCTCCCCATTCTACCAGGGGAAGTCTTCACATGCTTGAGGTAAACACTCTTCTAACTCACCAATGGGTTTGAGGCCCCTTAGTTACCCTCAAATTGGTTTATCCTGTCTGCCAAAATGGCTTAGTGGGGTGTGGCTGCTGTGCATGCTACCACTTCTTGGAGCCATAGGCGAGAGTGGGGTGAATCAGGTGTACACCAAAGGTGCAGGAGCACCCCTGAAAAGGGCTCAGCAGTTTGTGATTGAAAAGCCTAAAAGAAATGTGAAAGACTCAGAAGAACGTACAATTAATGCCACCAACACTGAGACAGCTGAGACAACTCAAGAAGATTTTCTAGTCCTGCCAAAGAAAGTTGACCATGGTGGGCCTTCTTGAGGAATTGTTTTAGAGGGAAATACTTTAAGCTATATACCAACCCAGGAGAGCTTGGTGGTGCAGTGGATAGAGTGTGGGACCTGGAGTCAGGAAAACCTGGGTTCAAATTTGCCTCAGACACTTACTAGCTGTGTGACCCTGGGCAAGTCACTTAACCCTGTTTGCCTCAGTGTCCTCAAGTATACAATGAACTAGAGAAGGAAATGGCAAACTACTCCAGTATCTTCACTAAGAAAACTCCAAAAGGGGCACTAAAAATCAGACACAACTGAAAAATGACTAAAGCCATATACCAACACACTTCTAAGGAAGAAAAGCCACTAGAAAAATTGGGAGTCACACTAAGTACTATATTAGGAAATTGCTTTATCTATGAATGAGAAGGTGGTAGATAGATAGATACCACAGAGACAAATTGGCTTTCTCTCTGGGCACGAACTGTGTCCCCTGGCTAGAAGAACCTTGGGAAAACTGGTTGAATGGGTAGCAGTGGGCCTAAGACTGTGGAAGGCCATTTGGTCAGAGAATGAGACTGATAGAGAATCCAAGAGGGAAAGTGTCAGTGGAAGTGAGTAGCTTCTTTGGTACTTAGCCAGCTCTACCTACTACAAATGGTCTAAACTTTTGCAAGGATTGGTCAGAACACGAAGCCTAGGCTTATGTTGTGGCTAATACCTTGCAGCATAAAGGAAAACAGCCTGTTGAGTTCCTCCTTAGAGTAGAACAATTGTTGTCGAGCTTGACAGAGAGAGGAGTAGTGGATCCCAAGAATTCAGGTAACATTGGTCTGAAGAAACTAAGACTTGATAAATGACCCAAGCATCCAGGGTCATCACAGCAGAAACCACTGCCAAAGATGCCTGAAGTAAGACAAGAACTTCTTAATTTAGGTGAGATCTACCCTAAAGGACAGAGCTATCTGCAACTGACCCCTAATTACAATGCAACAAGAAAAGATGACTGGTGAAGGTCTAAGAAGTGAGTGATACAAGTCAAAAAGCAAGGTAGTGATTCTAACCATCTTAAATTTCAGTCAGATTATGGAGACAATGGCAGAAATTGGAGCTGGGTGGTGAAGTGCTCTATAATACTGTGACTGATCTCACACATGGAACCAGGAAGCAGCTGGTGCTACCCAGAGCTTACCACCCAACAGCCATAAATGTCTTACATGATGACTTTTGACATATGGGTCAACATAGGACATTAAATCTGGTATGACCCAAAATATCACCAAGAAGTGTGAAATTTGTGCCAAAGATAAACACCATCAATTTGTGCTACATATTTGAAAAATCTAAGTAGCGGCAGGCCTTTGGAACTTGTCTGTATCACCTTTCTTGGAAGCGCTAGTAAAAACATGTCTTATTTGAGTGGTGACAGATCATTTCACCAGATATATAAAAACATACTCAACCAGAAAGTACTTACTATTGCTAAAGTGTTGTGGGAAAAGTATTTTTTAGATTATGAATTCCCTGACAGGATCTACTATACAAAGGTGGAAATATCTAAATCCAAGAGGAAGCAATATGTGTAATGTAGAAAAGTTACAAAATTTTCCAATAAGATTGGGGATAAAGCAAGGATGCCCATCATTACCCCAACATAGTGCTAGCTGTTGCAATAGGTCAAGAAAGAGAAATTGAAGAAACAAACATAGACAAAGAGGAAACAAAATTACTATTATTATTCTAGATGATATGGTGATTTCCATAAAAACCCCCAAAGAATCAAACCAAAATTGATTGAAATAAATTTAGTAAAGTTTAAATCCATAGAAATCATCAGCATTCCTGCATATTATCAGCAAAACCTATCAGAAAGAGCTAGAAAGATAAATTCTATTCAAAATATCTATAGAAGCTATAAAATATTGGGGAGTATATTTACCAAGATCTACTCAAGAATTATATGAATCCAACTATCAAACTTTTTTTGCTAAAGTAAATATAGATCAAAATAACTGTAAAAACATTCATTGTTCATGGGTAAATGGAGACAATGTAATAAAAATGACATACTACCTAAATTAACTTACTTATTCAGGGTGATAACCAATCAAATTACAAATAGAATGTTTTCTAGAGCTAGAAATTAATAATTACATTTATATGGAGGAGCAAAAAATCAAGAATATCATTTGTAATAATGAAAAAGAAGTGGGAAGGAAGGCTAACTATTAGTACTGAATCTCAAACTTAATTACAAAGAAGTAATCATTAAAATGAGTTGGTACTGGCTAAAAGATATAGAGGCCAAGTATAGGAACAGATTAAGGACACAGAATAGAGAAACAAACAAATATGGTAGCCTAGTGTTGGACAAATCAAAGACCCTAGTTACTTTATTTTTAATTAATAATCATTTAAAAATTAACCTGACCCTCCTATTATTCCCCCTGTGAAGAGATCATGTGTGAGGTATAAGAAGGAGTATAAGCCTTCAGAGTATCGCAAATCAGTCAGTTTATTTCTCACAGATAACATGGCACATCCAGCAGGATATCAGATTAGCCACTCTAGTGTCTCATTATGCTTTTGTAGGATGTTATGAAGTCATTGTTGACCTTGTGATAATAGAATGCATAGTAATGGAACAAGAGTCATTGGGACCAAATAGGCAGGTGCCATGGTGATACCACATCCAGAGGACTGTGGTTATTAGGATTGTGGCTATTATAAACAGAAATATGATGGACATGTTAAATTCACACTACCTCCCTGTCTTATGTGTTCACGCCCCACTACTTAGTGGGGCAATAAATAAATTGTTTTCCCTTCTTCTGCAACCCCCATCATATTTCCTGTACCTGCTGCTATGATACCTGTGTAGACCTATTTATTTCCTTTTGGATATTAAACTGTCCCACCTAATTCTAATCATGAGAGTTCCAAATAGGTGAGGTAGAAAATTAAATAGAGTCCTCTTATGAACTTGTTGGGGGAAGGCCTCCTCTGTGGACACAGGAAAATAAAGAGGAATATAGTAACCTGGGAAAGTTTGAACAATGGCTTTGATGGTGAGATATGACATAAGTTATTCTGTGTCCAGTGTGAGTGTAAGTTGCATGTAGATTGGACATGTCTGATGGGCCTGGGCACAATAAGGAATGAATATACCACTACCACTACCATTTGTGCTCACTTTTCCTTATGAGATTTAGAGTTACTTGGTACCCACTAGAGAGGATGCATATGTCTGGTCATAGGACCACAGACACACTCTAGTCTCAGTTAGAGTCCAGTAGCAAGCTAGAAACTACTTTCCAAAAAGTATGAGTTTTAATATGGTCCCCCCTATGGTTCCAACCTAGAATCCTTGGTACCTTTGTACACCTGTGGAGTCTTGTCATTGGCAACTGATATTTGTAATTCTTTGTAGTCCTGGGCATGAAAAGGTCTTGTTGGTAGGGCTTGTTTAACTGCGTCTTGGAATAATTTAAGGGCTCTTTGCTATTCAGGTCCCTAAGAAAAGAGTGCTAACTGCTGGGTCACCAAATATAAAGGTTTTTTTGGGGGGGGGTTTTTTTGGGTTAGGCAATGGGGTTAAGTGACTTGCTCAGGTCACATAGCTAGTAAGTGTTATGTGCCTGAGGTCAAATTTGAACTCAGGTCCTCCTGAATCCAGGGCTGGTGCTCTATCCATTGCACCACCGAGCTGCCCCACCAAATATAAAGTTTTGAGCAAAAGGCCAAGGTGAGGCCATCAGTACCCAAAGAGTCTTATCAATTCTTGGTTCTCTTTTTTTGTTTCTAGGGGAGATCATGGCTAACAATTTGTCCTTTACTGCAAGAGGTATATCTTGCTGAGCTTCAGCCCATTGGGCTTCTAGGAACTCAACTTGCTCCATTTCTTAGAGTTTTTCAGGATTAGTAGCCTAGTCAACCTCTTTCAAGGGATTTAGGAGAGTAATCTTTGTTGTGCCTCCTGTTCCATTGCTGGGTGACCAACCCAATGTCATCTATTTAATATGGGACTGTAACCACAAGGAGCAAGGAGGCCTTGCAAACCATCCACACTCCCCATTGGTGACATTACAAGGCTGTTTGCTGCTCTTGTGACAGGGCCTGATGAAGGTGTAAGTGAAAGCCAATTAGTCCTGGTCTTCTTCTCTGAGAATAAATGAAAAGAATATATTTGAAAGTAACCTCATCATAAAGACAATCTTTCCTCCACACCATTGAATTTTAACCAGATTTTAAAACTCTGTGTTTCACAAGGAGAAAAATCTGTCAATAATCCCTGTGATAAAGCTGTGAACTTCTACATAATCAAGGGGGTGGTGCATCTATTTGGAATAACCATTTACCCAGTTGTTTCCCATCTCTTTGCATATACCTCTATCTTAGGTTATCTCTCTTTCACTATAATACCTTAGTTCCCCTTTCTCCACTCCCCCTTGAGAATGGGTCTCTGTCATTACTGGTTGGAGGGCAGAGGTAGATGTTACCCCTTATGCTGGGACTTCCCCAGATTTCCCTGACTGATCAGTAACAGTGAGTAATAGTCATAGGAGCAAATGTTTTGTTTCCTTTGGATTAGTTTCAATTTCGGGCTAAGCCCAACAAGCAAGATCATCATTATTCTGGAGGACTAATTCTCTTGGTCACTGGGTGCCCAATAGTACTTCCCCAGAAGTACTTGCCAACTCTTTCAATAGAGATTCTTCCCAACCCTAATTCCTTCTTGTTCTACAGAAACATTTCCCAAATCACGGTACCAGTTGTGAGGTGATTGTGGATGAGGTGCCAAGAAGGAAAACAAGTATTCACAAGTCAGACAGTTTATCACTCACAGACATATAGCTTCTCAGACCTTTAGTTGCACAGACAAATATGGGCAATGGCAGCGACAGCATGAGCATACATATAGTGGGATGCATACCCTTATCAAGAGCCCAGAGCTTCAATTTTCTGCCTTTATATAATTTCTTACAGCATAAGGATATTCCATTACATTCATATACACAATTTGTTTAGTCATTTTTCAATAGGTGGACACTCCATTAGTTTCTAATTTTTGGCTACCAAAATTGCTGTAAATGTAGCATAAAGTTGCTATAAACATTTTTGTATATATAAATCCTTTTTTTCTTTCTTTGATTTCTTTGGGGGCATATTAGTGATCAAGGGATATGGTACTGATTGGTAATTTTATGGGCACAATCTCAAATTGCATTCCAGAATGGCTGGACCAATTCATAGCTCCACCAAAAATGGAACTTATTTTTCCACAGCCTCTCCAACATTTGTCATTCTTCTCTTTTGTTATCAAAATTGTTTTAATTTACATTTCTCTAATTCTTAGTGACAGTATTTTTCATATGATTTTTAAATATGAATAAGTTATTATGTTGGACACTAGGTCCTTGGGCTACACTGCCTTTGTGAGTGAGTTGGCAACATGCCTAGGCTATACAGAATTAACTTAACGATCAAACCATAGGTTTCTTACAACAACATGATGCAAAAAAAGTTTGAATACCATATGATGGGAAATAATACAAAAAATTATCATATTTTTAAACACAAAAAATATACACTTCCCTGAGAAAAATATTTAGTGTAAATCTTTAAAGTAGGCAACAGTTAAATTTCATAATTTAAATAGTAAGCAATGAATTTTTTAAGAAGATAGGAGATAAAACTTCAGTTATGAAGGAATACCATCTCAGATAACCTAGGATTACTCTGTTGTCATGAGAAATCAGAGAAGATAATGGAATAAGTAATTTTAAAAAGCCAAACAGCTCCAATTGCAACTCAAAATAAGAATTCCTACTTGGCTGAGCATGATCATGAATTGTAAAAGTTGAGCTTTCAACAATAGAAAGGCTTTTGAAGCAAACTTAAAATAAAAAGGCAGCATTTGACATTATGCATCCCCAAAAATAGTGATGGGAAAGCTAAGTCCCTTGCTTGTAGGAAGAGAATTTTGAGGCAGTGCTATACTTTGTTAAATAAAGCTCCAGGATATTGGCAGAGGTTTTCTGGCAGAATTTCATTTTATGTTTATGGTAGAGGAGATGCTAATGGGAAGTCCTGGGAAGTTACATATGTCTAAAATGATATTCATCATAAGTTATTCAAAGTTCAGTAAATTTTAATGCCAAGACTTAGCATGTGACAGCTTATACAACTTTGAGTGATGAAAGAGTTGTCTAAATCATGGGTTTTCTGTCCAAGCAGATAACCAAGCAGAACACCAATCTTTTTCCTGGTTCGTGAAAGATATGTTCCAAATAAATTTTAAGTTTGTAATGATATATGCCATTATGAGCAAGAAATGTTTTGTAAGAATCAGAAGAGGAATTAGAAGAACAGAAAGAATTGCAGTTATTTTGATGCAAAGTGAAATGTACTGTGTACAAAGTAACAGCAATATTGTGTGATGATCAGTTGTGAATGAATTAGCTATTCTCAGCAGTACAATGATCCAAGACAACTCTGAAGGACTTATGAGGAAAAATGCTATCCATCCCCAGAGAAAGAATGGATGATGTCTGACCACAGATTGAAATACTTTCTTTATTTTTCTTGAAAGTTTTTTTTTCTATGTTTTCTTTCACAACATGACTAGGAAATGTTTTGCATGACTACACATGTATAACCTATATCAAATTGTTTGCCTTCTCAATGGGAGGGCGAGGAAGGAAGGGAGAGAATTTGGACTTCAAAGTTTTAAAAATGAATGTTGAAAATTGTTTTTGCATGTAACTAGTGAAAAATAAAATACTAAATAAAAATTTTAAAATATATAAAAAGAGAATTGTAGTTATTCTCTGAACCTGTGCTAATAGGAGAGATTTTGGAAGAAACTTCCCATGAGCCTGAATCTAAGGCAGAATCTTAAACAAAAACTAAGGAGTTGAAACTCACATGGAGGAGAAGAACCTAGAAGAAATTCAAGAGAAGTCTACTTTTCTATAGAACTTGTTTACCACAGGAACAACCAAAGCAGAAGTTGAAATTATATAGGAAGTTAACCTCATATGCTTGAATAGCATCCAAGAAAATGGTTTAGCTTCTCATGAAGGAACCCAAAGCCAGGATGAAGAGAATCAGATAATCACATAATAATTTGTCACCTAAACAGTATCCCACTCTCTGTTGGCAACTTGCCACATGACAATGATGAAAGTAAACATTACATTGCCAAAATTCTTCTTGAGTTTTGGCAATGTAATGGATCTTGCCTAAATATGAAAATAGTTGGTAGAAAGCTACCAATTTTTGTATTTGTTGGTTTTGCTGATTGAGCCTGTTGAGGGAATCTTAGTTACAAAACCAATTATGTTTTGTGGAGAGTTATGCTTGAATGTAAAAGAGATAAATATGAGCTTCAGGAAAGCAAGAGACCAGTGGCAGAGGTAAGATCTGATTTAGTGATGAAGGTTCTTGAGGTCCTCAAGAAATAGTGAGTGGCAGAATGATGCATCACTATTATCAAGGAACCTCTTCCATACAAACATGACTCTGGAAGAGAAACTGGGCAAATGGAAGGTCATTTTACATCTCAACATCACTGAAACCCAATCTCAAACCAAAAGGCAATTTGTCTTGGACGAGGTGCATTATTTATTATTTTCAAATTCTTGTTAATTTTTAGGCTTTGAAATTTAATGAAGTTATGATTCAGAATGTTAGTATTAATTCTCCATTTAGGCATTGGTCTTTTGGATATGTTCCCTTTACTAACTGCTCTTTTTATTATATTATGATCACTGAAGGATGAATTTAAAATTTTTGTTCTTTTACATTCATTTTAAATTTTAAATTGCTTTAGGTTGACTATTCTTTTTATAAAAATCAGAGCTAGGGGCAGTTAGGTGGCACAGTGTATAGAACACTGGCCCTGGATTTTTCTTCCTTTCTGTGTATTTGCATTCCCAATCTATTCGTCTCTCTATTTCTTTGGTGCCCATTTTTCTATTCTGTCCATAATTTTTGCTGTGCAGGCCATATATTCTGTTCTCATAATTCTTATTTCTCTTTTGAACTACTCTGGAAGAGCATGCTATGGTTCACGATCTCCTCATATCCTTTGTCTCATCAAGTGTTAGATCATTTTCCTTTGTTTTACAGTATTTATTCCTAGCTGCTGGAACTCATTTACTAGATCCTGTTGATTTCTCTGTTTATGTATTTTTAAAAATGCATGAAACACAATAAAGCATAATGTTACATTTTAAAACTAAAAATCATAAAATTTTCTTCAAATGCAGATTTATGGCTATAATAATGAATCATTTATTATTGTGTTTACTAATTCTCATTTGTTATTGTTGGTTAGCATGGTGATAATTCATCTTAAAAGAATAATTTTCTACTCTCAAATAACTAGCTGTTTTGGTAATTTTGGAGGAAACCAGGAGGTGACAGTAAAAGAAGGAGGTGAGGGCGTGCTTTGCCTGATATAGAAGAATATCAGAGCGGAATGATAAGAGGGAGGTCCAGTTGGGCACATACAGCATAAATCAGAGATAAGTGTGCACCACATGGAAGGCAGAGTTCAGAACCTTACATACAAGAATACATAGAGCAAAATGGCAAAATAATCCTAAACATCTCTCAGTTCACAATCAAGTTTCTGTCTTTGCAATTCACAATCTGTTTTTGGTTAAAAATGTAGAAACACAGTTCTTATGAAGAGCTTCATGATATTTTTTAGTACTTAAAAGACTATTAGTAGAAAGTAGAGTTGTGCATTTTCCTTTGCATGATAACTGTCATTGTGGTGCTCTACATTATTATGGGTGTGAAGTTGACAATAAAATTACACCCATCTTAGAACTTGATGTATGAGCGGTTGTGACTTTAGCTTAATCTTGAATCAGGATTTCCCTTGAAGTGCCATGAATGTCAACATCTTCCATATGTAGACATAGAAATACCAGGAGATGACCCATTACTTTATAATCACACTAGGGTCACAACCAGATTCCTTAGCAGAGCCAACATGTAAATCTTGATCACAGGTTGATCCTGCATATCCATTTGATTCTGAAGGTGAGGGCACCAGAGGTGGATGAGCATCTTCATTTTCTTCTACATAATTTGTGATAAGATTCTTTTTATTTTTTTGTAAAATAGATCTTGGAGAAGAGATACATAAAATCTAATCTAGAAGAGATGCAAAAAACAATAACATTCAGGGCAGCTAGGTGGCACAGTGGATAGAACACCAGACCTGGATTCAGGAGGACCTGAGTTCACTACCTGTGTGACCCTGGGCAAGTCATTTAATCCCATCGCCTAACCAAAAAAAAAAAATAACACTAAAAGAAAATATGTTTATTCTGCAAGCAAAACATACTGATCTTGAAGACAGGATGAGCAGAGACAACCTAAGGACCCTAGGTGTCCTAGAAGAGGACAAAAAACCTTAACATCATAATGCAGGAAATAATAGAACATAGAAATGAAACACCAATTGAAAGAACTCACAAATCACTTTCAGGAAAAAAAAAAAAACCTCAAGGCTGCAAACTCCAAGACCCATAATGGTTAAATTTAATTATTCATTTTAGAAACAAGTTCTGCAAGCCATTAGGAGAAAGACCTTCAAATAAAAAGGAAAGAAAGGTAAATAACCCAATACTATTCTGCTCTAGGAAAAGAAGCTAGAGTGTATTTACTCTCAACAATGTTACCCCTAGGACTCTGAGAAAATGAATGTTATCATGTGATGTTGGTCCTGTTAATGTGAGAGCTGTTTGGAGGAAGCAGGTCAAGCTCAACAAAAAGAGTGGAAGTGTCTTACATGCCTCGGAGTTGGGGGAAACTCTCATTAGATAAGACCTGCATCCCATTTGTCTTGTAACACAATTCCTGGAAAGAGAGAACAGCATGAAGGTTCATTTTGCTAGCTAAAAGGAGCTGATGTTTGACCGTTGCAGGGACAGAGTGTGAATAGGGCAGAGAATAGTCCAGCAGAATAGCACTGTGAAAGATAAGAGATAGTGTCAGAGACCAAACCTGGGGGAGAGGGAGAATACCTATTGTCTTTAACAAGGGGATCATGATGGACATTTTAAAATAACTACTTTTTGTTAGTGAATCCTTAGTTGGTGGTGGTAACCATGTATCCTAGCAATTACGTGTCTTGGAGGAATCTTGTAATTTGGGGAAATTTTTAGAAAATGGTGACAATGCTGCTTTCATGGGTTCCTTCTGGCAGCCTCTATCCAGACAGTCATAAAGTCTATTCCCAAATGTGGTTCATGAATGACCTCCTAGCCACATGTGATATTGATGAGTTATACTCTATCAACTGTGTCAACATGGAGATTGTGGCTGATATGATGAACAGAACATGGGTCATCAGTGAGACTCAAAAAGTTTTCAGCAATTACATCCTCTACCAGAAACTCAGAATCCTTTATATTATCCCAAATACTATCTGTCAGGGTAAAAGTCACCCTAACCATTGATATAAAAATCAAATACATGTTTTTAAAAAATTCCAAGGATAAACTGCCAGTAACTATACTGACTCTCTCTCTATATATATACTTACTTCAGCCAATCATATTTTTTTTTTGCTAGAGGCTTTCTATGATTCCACAAAGAGATGCTACTGTTACCTGTTGGATTTAGACACAACTACATCTGAGGAATACCGGTTGAGAATGGGACTTTTTGCACCAAACTGTCCAGCTGCATATGTCCTGGGAAAATATGCAGTGACCTGGTAAAGAGTCCAGGCACTATCATCATTCACACTATTGGCAAATGCATAGTGAATATGCCTCAGTGCACACAAACAGCACAATCAGTAACTATTCCTTACTCTCCTAATCTGTTTATGGTATCACCCTTTATGTCTAAATCACATACCCATTTGACCCTATCTTGGTTTACAGAATAAGATGTTGGTCTATATCTAGTTTCTGCCATACTCTTTTCCAGTTTTCCCAGTAGTTTTTGTCAAATGGTGAGTCCTTGTGCCAAAAGCTTGGGTATTTCCATGGTTTTAAAAGAGAGTGTAAGCTTACAAACAAGCCCAGATGGCAAGTTATTGTTGTTGTTCAGTCGTGACCCCCCCCCCATTTGTGGTTTTCTCGGCAAAGATACTGGAATGGTTTGCCATTTTCTTCTCTGAATCATTTTACAGATGAAGAACTGAGGCAAATAGGAATAAGCCCAGGATCACATAGGTACTGAGTGTCTGGGGCCAGATTTGAACTCAGGAAATTAATCTTCAAGACCTTAGGCCCAGTACTCTGTCCTCTGGGCCACCTCACTGCCCAGGTGAAGTGGTAAGTCACCCTTAAAACCCAGAAATATCTGGTTAAACAACGGGTCGGCTCCTGTGGCCACTGCTGAGTTTGCCATTGCTCAGTTATCACGTGGAACAATTAAGATCCATGTCCACAATCACAGAGAAAAGCATGGGGACTAGTGTTGTTCACTCACTGGGTGCTGATGTGAGAGGCTTTCTACCCAGGAAAGACTAAAAAAATTTTGAAAAGACGATGCACCATGTGCAGTTGTTTCAGAGACATTTTTCCTTTGTGTTAAAGTGTGGACAAGGAAAAGAAGCCGTAAAACTTTTTCTACCTAAAGCAGCCAACTCCCTGCTATTGATCCAACCCCCCAACAGAGAACTCTTGTAGTGTGGGAGAGTGGCATCTAAGAAGTTTTAGATCGTATGAACTGATGCTGCAGAAAAACCAAGGGCTGTATCTGAGCCAACGGCAAAAGCACAAAGATTTCATTTACTAGACTAAGCAGAGATCTTCAGAGTGCTGGGGGCTATTATCTGGGGTTCTTATGTACCTGATCTTGTGTACTTTGCCATCCAGACTAGCTGGCACAATTTTACGAAGACCATAGCAGAACTAAACATTTCAGCTTTTGTCATTGGGTACTCCATTAGCAGGGCATGATTGGGTCATATGAAATGAGTGTTACTCTGGATGACATCAGTGGTGAATCTCTGCCAGCCAGTGTCCTTCATAACCTCTCTGAAGAGAGCTGGCTGCCGACCAACCCCCCAAGCAACCTTGGAAAAAGCTCAGGGGAAAAGCTTGGCCCACACTATAAGGTTTCATTTCAGCCTCTTTAAAAATAGTGAAAAGAGTGTGCCCCTAGCTGTACCTTTCACATTCTACCACACTTCATGCACCAGCATGTGTTTTTTCATGTTTCACGTACTCTCTAAATCAGGCCCCAGCCTCAAAATCAAACTTTGAGGGGTAAGGAGCACCTATGTCCTTCTAACCAACATACAGTACCACAAAATTACTGTCATAATGTTTAAAGTTGAGCAGGTTTTTATGATAATCATCACTGAGGGCATCATTAGCTGCTACCCCCAGGAAAACCGAGGACGGATATAGCTGCTCTTAGAATACTTAACACTTTCATTCCCACATAGTCCACTGGTATTTGGTATTGGAGGTGAAAAAGGTCTAGGCATGGCCCAAATGAGCCTTCTGAAAAACAAGAAGCTAGAAAAATGGGCAGGTTGAACCATTAGGATGGGTCAGCAGTCATTAAACAGAAGGAATCTTTGGCCCTCATTACCTTGATTTTAACATGTATACCATTTATAACAGTTTTTCCTTTAAAAGCCAAGTTGATGTGGAGATAGGCAAATTCACAGGTAATGGGACTTTGCTGACCAGAATATTCAAAGGCTCCCGAAGTAACATCAATAGACTGTTCCTGGTAATGAGGCAGTAAATCCCTCTCAGAGATTTGATATGCATACTCCATAGCTAAGTCAGCGTGGTTCCCTAGGACACAGCATTCAGATCCTGTATCATTCCTGTTTTAAAGTTTTAAAGCCAAGATGGCTGCCTGAATGAGATGTGGACCATCTAGCCCCCAAACAGCTGCTTTTTCAAAAATTTGCAAAATTTGTAGCAGACTAAATAATGATTGAGAAATCCAATAAAAAGTATAGGAGGTGATTTCTTCCACCTCAGAACTGCATAAAAAGCCATCTAAAAGCCCAAGAGCAAAAAGAAAAGACTGCAAACAAAGCCAGCCCAAGTATAGGATGGTATACGACCCTGGTAAAGTCACTTGAACTACAGCCCCTGTAAAATGAGGGGGCTGGATTTGATGGCCCTCAGGGTCTCTTCCTATTCTAAATCTATGATCCTATCACGTGTGATACCACCACCCCCATCTGGACATATAAGAAGACACCAGCAAGTACTGATCACACACCAAACTCCTTATTTCTATACAAGTGTTAGAGAAGCACAAAGAGCATATTGAATGAAAAAGTGAGCATCTGAACTTGGAGGCAGACTGACTAGCTCCCACATACCTGCTCCACTACCTACTCCATTAGAATAAGCAAAAATCCAATGAGAAACGACAGTGACTTCTTCCATTCCAGAACTGCACAAGAGAGTAGCCAAAAACCCAAAGGCAACATGAAATGGGACCAACAGCAAAGCCAGAGACAGCGGCAAGTCCCAGTACAACCACAAGCAGGCCACGGACAGAAAGGCCACAAGTCGGCAAGGGGGGGGGGGACAACTCTCCCCTTCCTCGATTTCCATGTGCTATGAACTCTTCTCTGATCTCCAGGGCAAGGAAAGATCATGTTTCTACCTTTTTTGTGTCCTCAATATTTAGCAGAGTACAGCATACAGGAAATGCTTAATAAATGCATGTTGACTAACTCCTAAATCTATGGTGCATGCCAGGACTCCTGGGATCTTTTGGCCTAGATTTTAGGCTCCAGCAAGCCTGAACCCACAAAATAACTATGGAGTTTTTCTGTAGAGAGAAATATTAAATGACGATCATCATAATACAGACTGTAGGGGAATGTTTACCCTAGTAATAAACATATTGTATAAATTGAACTACAAAATACAATCAGTGGACAGTCATGGGAATCCTCAGCTCAATAACGAGCACAAATCTGTCAGAATTCTATATGATAAAAATATGATTCCTAATCCTGAAAATATAAAAAAAAGAATGTTAAAAATTATCTTTACATGTAATTGAAGTTCAGGGTCAGAGATGGTTTAGAAGTCTCTTAGAGCAGACCCTCTCCCTTCAGAAACCTAGGATGTGAGAGGCCTGACAATGCACCAAAGTGCTGTGATGCTTTGGTTGGAAATAGTGATTTAGGCCATATGGCAATCTAACTCCTTGCTCCTTTTTAAGCAATTATAACTGATATAACCAGTCATTTCTGTTTTTAAAACATATTATCAGATAATGAATTTAAAGTACTTTGCAAGCCCATAATATTGGATAAGTTGTAATCTATATTTGAAATTATCTAGGCAGACAAAGAACAAGAGGCAATGTGAGTGGTCTATAGAGAGCCGGCCTTGGAGGCAGGGAGATCTGAATTCAAGTCCCATTTCTTCAATTACATCCCCTGCCCAAGTCACTTAACCTCTTGTGCCTCCCAGGCAACTCTTTGTTGTTGTTTTTTCCAAGGCAATTGGGGTTAAGTGACTTCTCTAAGATCACACAGCTAGTTAAGTGTCAAATGCCTGAGGCCGGATTTGAACTCAGGTCCTCCTGATTCCAGGGCAGGTGCTCTATCCATTGTACCACCTAGCTGCCTCCCAGGCAACTCTTTAAGGCTTTAAGTTGCAGAAATGGTGACAACCTACAATGACAACCTTCCTCATCCCCCAGTTCCCTAACCCAATGAAATCACAAATCTAGTCCCCAAAATCAAAATTATGGGGCAGTTAGGCAGCACTGGAATAAGGGGGACCTGAGTTCAAATCCCACTTCAGACACTTTTCCCAGTTATGTGACTCTGGGCAAGTCACTTAACCCTGATTGCTTCTTCCCCCCCCCCAAAAAAAAACAAGTTGAAATTATATAGGATGAGGACTTTTCTGGTTCCCCTCCCCCAACTAGTGCCTTCCCCTCTTAGGTTATCTTGTACTTTATTTATATGTCTTATATATACTTACATACTTGTGTGTTGTTATCCCTAATACTCAGCACAGTGCCTGGCACATAGTAGGTACTAAATAGAGGTTAATTGATTGATTAATTAATTAGATTTCTAATAAATATGCAAATTAGATTTCTAATAAATATGCAATAAATATCCAGATTAACCTGAAGTTTACCTTTACAAGAGCTATGAAAAAGGATTTATTAAATAATACCCACTTATTGGCATAGACAATATTTTAAGTGAAATATATAAATTATGTAAAAGGAAAAAAAATCTGTGTTCATTTACTTTATCAATGGGTCTTCATTCATGCAGATCATCTTTTTCTCTTCTTTAAAGCAGATTCTACAGGACTCTTCATTTGTAGCATTTTGCTAGCCATTAGAGTTATTGCATGTACTTAAAAGTAATAAAAATGAGCATATTTTAAAAATGATGCCATAAATCAGACTTTTCATTAATGTAAATGGGGATTTTTTACAATTGTTCCAGATCAGTGAAGTTTCACTATGTAGCAAAACTGGCTACAATAGGGATTTTTTGATTTCTATGCATACATTCAAGATCATGATATATTAGCCAGGAAAGTTAAGTATGTACTTAAGAATATCAATTGCCCTTGACCAAATTCACAGCTTCTGTTTCTCTCTTTCCACCTTCCTCTCTCCAAACTTTCCCCTGCTTCATTTCCTATAAAAGGAGATGCAAACTTAGTTACGGATCTTATACGTGCCATAATTGACCATTTTATTCTGGCATACATCTTTCATAAAAATCTCCAAACGTATTTATGCCAGTTTATCTAGGAGTATACCATTCTATACATGTTTTCTACCAGAGAAAGGACTTCTTTATACTTTAAAATTTTGATGTCCATGTTGTCTCTATCATATTGCAATGAGTATCCCTCAAAGTGTGACTATTTTCTTATGGTGACTCAAATAGTCATTCCTTGGTGATTGCTATCATTTGTGTGTTTTCATTCCCTTCCAATCATTCAAAACAAAGACTTTTTCAGTGTCTCCCAGATATGGCAAAATTCATTCATTCATTCACTCAATATGAAACCACTAAGCACCTACTATGTATTTAAACATAGAGGTTGATAGCCCCTCACCTGATTGCATTTGTTTATTCATTTATTTATCTATATATTTATTCTCTTTAAAAATTCTAGTTATATCTTTCATGTTTAATTTACAATCATTTTGGGGCAGCTAGGTGGTGCAGTGGATAGAGCACTGGCCCGGTAGCCAGGAGGACCTGAGTTCAGATCTGGCCTCAGACACATAACATTCACTAGCTGTGTGACTCTGGACGAGTCACTTAACCCCAATTGCCTCACAAAAAAAATATTAAAAAAATTGTGATCATTTCTGCGTATACCTTTCTCCCCTCACCCACTTCTCAGTGAACTTTCCTTTATAAAACCTGCAATCAGTTAAGCAAAAGTAACTAGAATATTAATTCATGTCTTACAGTATATCAAATATTCCATACACAGAGTTTCCCACTCTTCCAAGAAAGGGAGCAAGTTGAATTTCCTTATCTAATCTCTGGGACCAAGATTAGACATTATAATTACATAGCACAATCTGATGCTAAATCATAGAAAAGATCAGTAGATGGGTGTCGTAGGCTTATCTTTGGGGTTATGTACTTCACCTCGCTAAGTAGATATTCTGGGGGAGTCCCCACATCTCTGTGATTCCCACAGAGTAGCTCCTGAGCTATTCCCCGGGACTCTCTCTTTCTAGATGTCTGTGTGGGTTATCTTGTCAATCGTGGGGAAAGAAAGGAAGAGTGGAAGGGAGAGTTGGTGCGGATTTATCCAATCAGAACAGCTAAGCCCCCACCTAGTGGCCATATCTTGCTATATTTCACTGGGCTATAGTTAACGTGGCTTTGGCATACCAAGCTTGCTCACCACAGACACAGATAGAGCATTTTTGTCATTCAGTTGTACCGTCATGTTCGACTCTTCATGACCACATGGATCACAGCACACTAAGCCTTTCTATCATTTTCGTACTGTCCATGGAGTTTTCTTAGAAAAGATACTGGGAGTGATTTGCCATTTCTTTCTCCAGTAGATCACCTTCAACTGTATAACATGTTTTACTCTTGCCATAGAAAAATAAAAGTGAAAAACAATATACAAATATACATGTATATATTCATATGCAAATACATATATACATACATATACACACATATATGTATGTATTTGTGCGCCCACAGCTTCTCTAAGACCCAGACAGTCCACACACAGTAGAAAAGCTTCTTCAAAACCCAGAAGTTATGGGACAGGTCCAGTTTAATTTGCTTATCACCTCCCATAAATGCCCTGGCAGCTTCACCTGCAAACATGTAAAAAAATGTATGCAATATAATACCATTCTAAATGTTGTTTGAATGATGGCATCCCATAGGGCTGGTCACTGGTCTCTAAGCTCAGGAGCTCTGGGCTCAGGGCTTTGCCCATTCTTACAGCTCATGGAATGATTTGAGGACCTATTGTTTTTCATTATAGTGCCCTCTGTCCACTGCCTATCACTGAGAGCTCATCTCTTAGGACCAAGGGTTTTAGCAAGGTCATACCAGAGGCAGCAAGAAATTCCCCCTGAGTGGGTCAGTGGATCTTTTTGCTTCTTCTGTCCCCTTGTTGTCTTTCCTCTTATGCCCTTTGGTTCAAGACTTTTTGGTGGCGAGGTATGCCACAACCCTGTGGTTCTGGTTCCCTTGGGCTTATGGTTGGGCCTTACCAAAGAGTCGGCCTATTACAGATACAAGGCCCTAAGACAGAGATGGCTCTCAGTATTTAGGCCAATGTACATCTGGATGACATTGTAAAGATACACCTACAACCAGTATTAATGATTTGACTGAATTAACCAATATTATTGTTTTCATATAAAATGGACCTGTCTTTTCAGTCAGATAGAGTAAAACTGCTTACACAGATGGTATGCATATCTAAAGGGTAGACTATTTTTGTTACTTTTTGTTTTAATTTTTAACTTGTATAAAATACCATATTGTCATTCCCAATTGTTTATTAAACTAGTTTCAAAAATAGTTTCATGCTTGTTGGTAGGTGGTAAGAAGCTAAGAAAGCCACATTTGCTTCCACAGGACTCACAGGAGACATAATTGAAACACTGCTTAAATATAATTGCTTTTCCATCAGAAAATCTAAGAAAAAGAGATCACTTTCCCTGCCGTCAAATAAAAACTAAGTAAAGAAATGTAAGTAAGGTCACTAACACTTACTGAAAATGTATTCTCCTTATAACAATCGAAAAGCAATTTAACAAGCCAAATGGTATACAACCTCATAAATAAAGAATGTGAGAGGTTAAATCTAAAGAGTTTTATGAGAAGCAAGTTATCTCTAGAGAGATGTTGTGCAAGTCAGAGAGATCTGGGTTCAGATCCTGCCTTTAACACAAATTCACTGTGCTAACTTGCTTAATTTCTCAGTCTCCCAAAGCAACTCTTTAGGACTAAAAGTTTCAGAGAAGTTGATGGTCTTTTTGGTATTGTAAATTGCCAACATCAATGAAAACAAAGGCCTAGATCCACTCACCTCCAAATCCATTCATTTTTGTGCGTATGCATGAGTTTATCTATTCATTCATTCATTTATTTATGTATGTATTTGCCATGAAATGGAATGGTAGCCAGTGATTTAAAAATTGGTTATTGGTTGCTCTGTGTGATTATTATAACAAGCTAAGATAGTGTGATTTGCTATCCCCTATCTTAATTGTAAGAACTGTATTGTATTTATTGTTTGTGAGAGGTATTTCAGAAGATGAAAAGTAAATGAGAAGAATCATGCAGAAGTAAAGGGGGACCCTGGTGTCAGGAGGATCTAGGTTCATATCTTGCTTCAGGCACATTTTGGCTGTGACCCTGGACAAGTCACTTCACCTTCTAGGTAACTCACTAAGACTAGAAGTGACTGAATAGTTGTAGATTTGCAAGGTTAGAGGGCGTTTCCTTGCTGGAAGGTCCCCATACCAAAGAAATTTTTTCTCCATTTTTAAAGATGGTCTGTGAATCAAGAGAGAAAAAATAGAGATGGGAGACGGATGAAGGATTTGGACTCAAGTTCAAGTGTGTTAAAGCACTCTCATTTACCACATTCAAAGGAAACTTGACAAGGATCCTCTCTTGTAACTTCTATCAAAAGCCCAGGTAAACTGTGGCTTAACAACTAAGCCACGTCTTGAGAAAGAAGGAGTTTTCTAAATCTTAATCTACGTGAGAAAACGCATTTAATTAGTTTGCTAAATCACTCTTTTCTCTTTTCAAAATTAAAACAACATTTAACTTGGAGCTAACAAGCCTCATCCATAGTTGAGAGGTGTAGTGTGTAAAATTATCCAGGGTATTAAGACTTTTAAAGGTTAAGGGGAAAAAAAAAGCCATGGGTGGATCACTGGAAGTGCCCTTTCCAAGAGAGCTGTGTAAAAGGTTTTATGTGTACTGTGAAACTGGAATATTTGGATCTGCTGGGGGAAATTTGACTTCACTGGCATAGTCTCCTGATCTTTTTTCTTTTTTTTTTTTTAAGTTCTATTAGTTTATAGCAACTGAATCCGTTACTTCACTTTGATAATAATGATTGAAGGGATAGCGAAATTCAGATCTGCGAGACACGTCCAAAAGTTTCATTTTATCCATTTGCCCATTCATAGTTTTTTTTTGTCTATGTTTACTCCAAAGGAAGAGGATTATTGTGACAGTCACTAGTAACTTACAGCAGATATACTTTCTTTACAAATTTATTTCAGTGCTTCTTTTGGAGTGTGTGTGTGTGTGTGTGTGTGTGTGTGTGTGGAAAAGTGCATCTGAATTATTGCCTCAATTCTTCATTTCACTTTGTACTCAGCTACACTTGGGAATGGGCAAAAATTGGGTGACTTCTTGGAAACACAGAAGAAAATGTTATGTACCCACCCAAACTGGCTCACATCCCCATTGTTTATTGGAACCTTTCTTTTTTCTTTTTAAATGCTACTTGGAATTTGGAAGGCAGAAGAGAAAGTCTTTTCTGTTTAATCACTTATGCTGGATGGAAAGTGAGGGGAAAAGAGCAACTGGAGGCCTTTAATATTTAGTTCTGTTATAACCAGAAAAGGACAGGGAAAATCTGGCAATGGAAAGAAGGATTTATTTTGTTGTTGCCACATTCCATCCATCTCAAAGATAGTTGCCCTTCACTGAGGGGGAGGCAAGGGGTGGGTAGCAGAAAGGTGGGTGGTGGGAACTAAGAAAGTGCGAGATGTATTACTATAGCCAAATTCTCTTCTTTTTAGGTACAATCCAAATAATTTCCCACTTTTGGAGGTGTCTTTAAAAATTTTATTTAAAGCGTTCATTTTATTATGAGCCTAATCAGCAAACACTAACATTTCAAAACATGAAGAACAAAAATTTTTATATATGAAACTATAAACTTCTACCATATACATACAATCACTCAATTAGCATTTATTAAGCACCTACTACATGCCAGGCACCATGTGAAGCACTGGGGATACAAATAGAAAAAGTGAGATAGACCCTACTCTTGAGGAGCTCATACTCTAGCTGAGAAAGCATATAAAGGAAGCTTCCCTTGCAGTACAGATGCAAAGGTCCTGGGGTCCTTAAATGGTATCATATGGGGTCCCATGTGATAGGGTATGATAGGGCCCCAGGGTATGGAGGCCATAGAGGCAAGAGCAGATGGCAGGGCCTGGAAGACTTTGAGATTGTGTGGCAGGGTAGATGTTAAGGCTTGATAATTTCCCATGTAATTGGGAGCAATAAAGTTGGTGACTCCCATCTCATACAAGATGTGTGAACAGCCCAGATAGGGTCTGAATAATGGGGGGACAGATGTAGGGCAAGCAAAGGCAAAGGTATGGTGCCCCAAGGATTACAGATTTTCTGGGCTCAGAAAATATGTGGTATGTCTCTATCTAATATTTCCCAAATCTATATTATCAGATGACAATAGGTATTTAGAGATATACTGTTTCAAATCTTCAGACAAAAAGAATCTCATTTTTCCTATTAATAGAAAGGAAATAAAAGATCATAACCAAGTGATCTGTAATAAACTGAATAAAATGCAACTTAATTAATGTTTTTTTCTGATACTTCAATATTATATCAGATAGAACAACAATTTTTTAGTTGATTGAGGACAGAGATTCTTTAGTTTTTATCATTGTATCTTTAGTACCTAGAATAGTGCCTTGCTGATTGATTTGAATGTATTATATTTTATTTTCATTATGAATGGTAATTCGATAATTAGGCAAATGTTTATTAGGTGACTTCTGTATATTATATTTTAACTAATGCAGCCCAGTTCATCACTGGGTAAAAGCCTCCATCATATACATACTCCATCCCACTCAGTAATTTCCATGAGATCACTACTCAACTTGGGAGGCATTAACAAAATTGGTGTTTAAGCCATCACTAAACCAGTTTGCTGCAATTAAAAGAGTTGTATTTGGAGTTAGAGTTCCTAGATCAAATCCTGGTTCTGCCACTTATCTTTGTGACCTTGGTCACAAGTCATTTGACCTCTGTGGGCCTCAGTTTCCTTGTATGTAAAATAAGAGCCCTTCCAGTTTTAAATCTATAATCCTATATCTCGATGTTTTCCTGAAAAATAAATAATTGATAGGAATGGCATTGCTAATTCAGTGTGAAATAAAACATAAAAATGAATAGGATGAGTTTATCAAATGTTAAGAGGAAAAATACCCTGCAAATGTGACTTTTCTCAATGTTTGGCAGAAGTGGCTAATGTAAAGAAACTAGAATCTTAGAATATTGGGAAAGAACAAGGAAAACATATATTAAGCATTTACTATGTGCCAAGTTATGAGTACTGGGGTTACAAAGAGAAAATCGAGAAAACTCCTGATCCCCAGGAACCCTCATCCTAACTGGAAGATAACACCTTTTAGAGTGCAAAGTGACCACTAGAGATTATTTATCTTATCTAATTCCTACATCTGAGATACCAGAAAACTATGGCCAAGAGAAGTTAAATGATTTACAACATCAGATTGAGATTAGACATAGGACTTCTGAGTCTCATCATTGACTAAAAACAGAAGAAATACTAAATTTCTCATTCATTTGGCACTTTGTAGGTACAGTCTATGGGACAAGGGAAACAGATTTTAATTTACTAAGATCAGACTTAAAGAATTTACGTTAATGATTGCAATCACAGTTCTCTACCTAAATGTACTGTGCTTAAATCCTAGGCCATGACCTCTGGTAGCACTCATTGTCTATATTTATTTAACTATTAATTAATATGTGCTCTGTAGTACTGTTGGCTATCTTGAGTATAACAGCTGATCTCAATTAGACTGTATGATCCCTTAGGGTACGCACCATGTTTTATATATATAATTAGATCTCCAAAGCCAAGGAAGGCCAGGGTTCTACACAGGGTAGAACCTTAACAAATTATTGTTAATGATAATGATAAATGATATCATATCTTTCATATAATTCTATTGCTTAATATGAATTTTCTACTAATACGACTTTTGGTTATGCAAAATTTTGAGAAATGATAATCTAATTTAATTTCAAAATCAAGTGGACCAATAGTGACTGATTTGATTTCTGAGGTTTCATCATTTAGGCGTCAAGTCCACCATTGCTTCACTGTGACATGGAGGTAAACCTTTCTCCTCTGTGGTTCTTGAAGGCTGTGTCTTTGTAACATAAGCACTGGCAGCTTCTACCAAGCAGGAGATGTTTTGAGTCTAGGCCTGGCAAGAGACTCTGGTCTGAAGACTGGCCAAGCTCAGTTTGGAGAAATTAATCATAAAATTGGCTTCAAGGTCATCCATTTTTCAGCCACAGCAATTTTTGAAGACCATGTGCTAAGTCGGAGAAGGGATGAGATCTGCAGTAGTGAAAGGAGTGCCCACAATGATAGACTTAACAGAAGTATTGTATAACCAAAGAAATAACTTCCAACTTGAGCATTTAATATTTTTATGAAAAAATGAAGTCATTAAATATAGACAAAGACTAGACAGCAAGCCAACTGAAAAGGCAAAATTATGATTTATAGCTCCTACATTTCTAGCTTATTATCTAGAACCCCATGAGCCAACATACCCATATGTTGAAGTATTTTTTTATTATTTTGAAATAAGAGACTAAGTTTAAAAGTAAAACAAGAATTTTCACCCAGACAATTGGAATTTATTTTTTAGAATTCCTTCAAAATGTGGTCAATTGAGTATCCTTAAATAGCTACATGAATAAAATACTCTTCATATAAATATTTGGAGATTTCTTTGCCAGTAAAAATAATTTTATATATTTAGGATACATCTATGTGACACAACTAAATTGACTATGGCCAAATCAGAGGATTTAGCTATTTGAATTGTGTTGCAGCCATCTGGATTGACCATGATAATTAAAGCCAACTATTAAAAGATCTGAAATAATGATATGTATTGAGGGTTTCTTTTCTCTTTTTGGAAAGAAGGACATTAGGGGGTTGAAGTTATAGGAAGAATGAGGCATAGTTTAGCTAGATACTACCAATAACATTGTTTGAAATTTCCTTTCTCTCTTTGAGAAAGCTATTTTTTTTTATTAAAAATAGTTTAATCTTACATTTAAGTGAATTTCCAGTACCTAGAAGTACTACTGTGATGCTTCATGATAGCATATTGTGATTCTGGGCTCTCCAAGGCTAGGTCAATAAATCTCTTCTATGCGAGATGTGGGGAAAAATGAGAAAGCTCGTTTAAAAATGAAATTAACTATTTTTAATTGGCAGAACATGACTAGTTAAAGAGATAGTTGCCATTTGAGAATCAGCTGAGTGCAACAAGATGCTAGAATGATCAGAGGTACAAATCAACACCAAGTTAGAAGAAAGGATGAAGATGAAAAGAAGTATTGTTTGCAAATTATAACAGCTCTTATCTCCCAAGATCCGTTATCTTGGTATTTAAACAAGTTATCAATTCTGAAAATAGGGAAATGGACAAAAGTAGACATTATCACTATTTCTTAGAGATCTTAAGGAAATCATTGGCTAAAAAATAAGGAGGCCAAAAGAGATCAGAAATCAGTCAACACTCTCCCAGCATTCCCTTCCAGGTAACTTTAAAATAATGCCTCAAATCGAATTCTAGAGCAGCAAACCCAACAAAAGGTCAGGATGAGACATTTTTCCAGTCCAAGAAAACTTAGGAGGTTGGCAAGACAGGTATGTGGCACTGGGGTAGGATCTAGACTGGAGGGCGTGTCTTGGCCGTCCCAGGGATGGGCCTTGAAGGCAGCTGGGACAACATTGTAGCAATAAATTCAGGAGCTCTCAGTCCAGAGACAGAAAAGGGGTCCATCAGCTGGTCAGAAATAGAATATAGGAGACTCTTACCTGGCACTGGGTGCAGGACCTTGTGCTGTCTGGAAACTCTATTGACCATCCACAGTTTTGGGTTGCAGTTCTAGAGTGCAGGAGCATAATAACAATAATATCACAAGTACAAACAACCTTTTTTTTTTTTTTTTTTAGGCAATTGGGGTTAAGTGACTTGCCCAGGATCACACAGCTAGTAAGTGTCAAGTGTTTGGTCTTGAGGCTGGATTTGAACTCAGGTCCTCCTGACTTCAGGGCTGGTTCTGTATATCCACTGCACTATCTAACTGCCCCTTAAGCACAAATAACTTTGAAAGACTTTAGAACTTTGATCCAATCACAATTCCAGAGGCTTGATGATGAAATATGTTACCTATCCCCTGACAGAAGTGATGGACATATGAGACATACAATTTTGGACATAGCCAATGTGGGGACTTGTTTTACTTGGCTAGGCATGTCTATATGACAGTTTTTTTTTTAAAGAGAGTAGGTATGAAGGAGAGTAAATGCCTTAATTGAAAAAAATTAATAAAAAAACTAAGTGTACTTTATGAGGGAATAAAATTACAATCAAGAAAATGAAGTTAAGAAAAATGGCTGGACATGCTAAAATGTATACAAAAGAAATGCTAGAGGCAAGAAAAAATTGATGCTAATCAGGAATCAATTTTCAAAACATCTCAAAGGGGGAGATTTCCCCAAAAATGTAAAAACATTATAGATAACATTAAATTCAGATCTTGCTTCAGACACTAGCTGTGTGGACTTAAATATAATCGCTTAACCTCTCTTAGCCCATTTCCTCATTTGTATAATGAGGTTGGATTTGATGTCTCTTATATCTATTTTAACTATAAATATATGATCCTTTGGTGCATAATACCTACTCCCATTCCCCTCAGCGAGGCAGCTTAAAAAACATCTATAACTACTGACAATATGCCAAACTTCTTATTTTTGTATAATTTCCAGAGAAGCGAAAATAATATACTTGATGAGCAGGAAAATTTCCAGTCAATATGGCTGTGTGAACAGGAGGTAGATTTTCTAGTTCACACATACCTGCTTCACCAAAACCCTGAAGTTTGAACCAAACCAAATAACGATCAAGGTATCCAATGAGAAACTATAATAAGAGACTTTTTTCCACTCCAGAACTATACAAGAGATCAGTTAGAAGTCTGAGGGCATGAAGAAACAAGGTTGCTCATAATTCCAGAGTATGCACAAGGAGATCCCAAGATTCAGGGACAATTACAATCTGTAAGGCACCATGTCTGGAAAAGACATCAAGAAAAGAGGGATCCTCCTCAACTTCCCCTTCTCCCAGTAGGGTCCAAGAAGTATCTGGAAACAGCAACAGGCTTCAGCAATGGCTAGCACTCAATATAGCAATGCTCAGACCACAGCTTAGGGATGGGAGGGACTCTAAAGTCCTAGCAATCTGTCCTGAGATTTCAACACTCTGAATCTATGAAATCCAGGGAGTCCTAAGCTTAGGAGATGTAGTTCACTGCCAGCTGAACCAGGGCAAGAACAAGCAGTGCCAACCATATCACCTTCAAGTGTAGCAGGGGGTAGAGCCTTGCTCCAGCACAAAGCTCAAAATCAGGAATTAAACCTGAAGATATGGCTTAATCATAAAAAAAAATAAAACTAACCAGTATCGAGAATGTCTGCAATTCTAAAGATCTCACAAGAAGAGTAGAGAATAACAGATTCCTTTTTAGTAACAACTGAAAGCAGACTCAAAGGGGGAAAAATCTTTCCACAAGGACACTAGGTATTCATATACCTAGATAAAATGAAACAGAAGGGGAGAAAGGAGATAAAACCTCTTTTAGAAAGAATTAAAAAAGTAAAAATAGCTTAAAGAAAAAATCCTTACTCAAGTAAGGACTTCCAGAAAATTAGTAGAGAGCACACAGAATTCAGTGATTCCATGAGGCAGCAAGAAATATTAGAACAAAATCAAAAGACTGAAGAAAACAGAAGAAAATGCAATCTGTTATCAAAAAAAAACTGACCTCGCCTTGGAAACCATGATAAAAAACCAAACTTGGACACTATATTCAAGAAATCAAGTGAAACTGCCTAGATCTAGTAGAAATAAAGGTCAGAGGTGACCTTAATGTAGGTCAGTACTGTTATTTTTTTTATATTGTTTCATCCTACCCATTAACAATGACTATTTCTCCAATTGTTTGCTTGTCTTTTTATGAATGGTGTTTTGTCCTTGTATTCATATTATGAGTATTTTGGTACCGTAGACTTCCACCTATTTTATACATTCTTTGTTGTTCAGTCATTTCAGTTGTGTGCAACTCTTTGTGACCCCATTTTTGGGTTTTTCTTGGCAAAGATACTGGAACAGTTTGCCATTTCCTTTTTCCAGCTCATTTTACAGATGAAGACATTGAGGAATACAGAGTTAAGTGACTTGCCCAAGGTCACACAGCTAGGAAGTGTCTGAGGCTGGATTTGATCTCAGGTCTTCCTGATTCCAGGCCCAGCATCACCTAGCTGCCCTTTATACATTTTAGAATTATTTTAAATATAATTTCTCCTGTCTCTTCCTGCTGGATTTTTCCATAAACATCTTAAATTCAACATGGCTAAAACTGAACTTGCTATCTTGTTCTCTCAAGTTTGCCCTACTCCTAAATTTCTTATTATTATTGAGGATCATCTTCCAAGTCACCCAGGCTTGCAATCTAGGTACCTTTGACTCCCTTACCTCCTATATACACAATATGTTGCCAAGTCCTGACAATTACCTTGCAATATCTCTCATATGTCAACTCTCCTCTGATACTGCCAACATCCGGGTGGAGACTCTCTTCACCACATGTGTGACAGACTATTGCAAAAGCCTGCTGGTTGTTTTCCCCATCTCAAATCTCTTCTCCACTCTAGTCCATTCTGTACTCAGCTCTCCAAAGAAATCTTTTTAAAGGGCAGATCTGACTATGTCATCACTCTATTTATTAAACTCCAGTGGCTCCTTATTACTTACAGGACCTGACTTTTAAAACTTTTCCTAACCTGGACCCTCACTACCTTTCCAGTCTTTTTTTTAGGCAATTAGGGTTAAGTGACTTGCCCAGGGTCACACAACTAGTAAGTGTCAAGGGTTTGGTCTGAGGCCAGATTTGAACTCAGGTCCTCCTGACTTCAGGGCCGGTGTTTTATCCACTGCGCCACCTAGCTGCCCCCCTTTCCAGTCTTCTTACACCTTATATCACCCCACATATCCTACAATTTAGTGATACAGTTCGCCTTGCTGTTCCCCAAAATACAGCACTCCTCCTGACTCCGGACATGCCCCCCATGCCTGAAATGGTCTCCTTCCTCTCCTCCCAGCTTCCTTGGCTTCTTTGAGTGAAAATCCCACCTTCTGCAAGAAGTCTTTCCAGTTCCCCTTTAATGCTAGTGTCTTCTCTCTGGGATTATCTGTAATTTATCCTATGACTTCTTTGTACATAGTTGTTTGCATATTGTTTAACCCATTGAGAGCAGGGGCTCTTTTTCTTTTTTTTAGGTTATACATATTAAGCTGGGGTGGGGAACCTGTGAACTCAAGGTCCTCAAGTGCAACCCTTTGATTGAATCCAAACCTCAAAGATTTGTTCTTGAGGACGAAAGGGCCAGATGTGGCCTGGAGGCCACAGGTTCCCCACCCCCTCTTTAACAGTTAAACATATTTCCACATCAGTCATGTTGTGAAGGAAGAATCAAAACAAAAGGGAAAACCCAGGAGAAAACAAACAAACAAACAAACAAAGCAAAAATAGTATGTTTCAATCTGCATTCAGACTCTATATTTCTTTCTCTGGATGTGGTTAGCATTTTCCATCATGAGTCTTTTGGAATTGTCTTGTATCATATCGCTGAGAAGAGCTAAGTCTATCATAGCTGATTATCGCACAATGCTGCTGTTACTGTGTACAATGTTCTCCTGGTTCTACTCACTTCACTTAGCATCTGTCCAATTAAGTTTTTCCTGGTTTTTCTGAAATCCGTCTGGAGAGCAGGGACTCTTTTTGCCTTTCTTTATATCCTCAGCACTTACCACAGTGTCTGGCATAGTAGGTGTTTAATAAATATTTCTTGACTTGATTTGCTAGGTTTAATTGGTTACAAAGAAATGCTGATGATTTATGTGGATTTACTTTACCTCTTGCAACTTTGCTAAAGTTATTTTGATTAATTTTTGGTCGACTTTTTAGGGTTCTCTTAGTACACTATCATCTGCAAAAAATGATCAATTTATTTCTTCTTTTCTTGTGCTTATTCCTTCAATTTCTTTTTTTTTTTGCTTTAGCTCAAATTTCTAGCACTACGTGAAATAGAAAAAAATATGCTTTTCCTCCTTCTCTTTTGTTTTAGACTGTAATTGAGCAGTCTGTTTTCTGTTTCCTTACAAGTCAGACCAGTTTCTTTATGATAAACTTTACTTGTTTGAATGATTAAATCCAAATATCTATAATATTACTGTGCCCTTAATGGAGCTAGGAGTGGGGTGGATATATGTATCCTTAAAATACTGGTGTCTTGTAGTTTGCCTAGAGCATACCGTGCAAGCTCATAAATGTTCTTTTTTTTCTTTTTATATTTAAGCAGTCCAAAAGTGCTACATTATCATATGACTTTATTCTTTTGTTATTGATATCCATATATGAAAATCTTGGCTGATTCTTTCTCTAGTGTAAAAAGAAAAGATTTCCACATATATTAGATACACAAAAATTAAAACCAAGAACATTTTTATTCAAATTATGCATTAGTTGCAATAGCAGAAACATAAATAATTTCTATTGCATCTAGTTCTTTCCTAGAGTGTAATGCTTGATCTCTAGGTGCTAATTATCTGTTATCTGCAGTAAAAGTTGAATGTGACCCAAAGATTTTGTTTGATAAAAAAATGCTTATAAATGCTGAGTCCAGGATTTTCAATCTCCATTTGCTTATTAAATTATATATTGTTTTTTTTTAATCCAAGGGTAAGACTTGACATTAATCCTCCTTAGGTTTTGTCTCATTCCAGTGTTGTAGACTCTGTGTTGTAGACTGCCAAGATCTTTTTGGACCCCGATTTTGTCATCCAGTTTGCTGCTACCTATCCCTTCCAGCTTTATGCCATCCATAAATTAGATTAGCATGCCACCTTTGCCTTTATCCAGACCATTGCTATAAATGGTAAACAGCACAAGATCAAGCCAAAATCCTTGGTGAACTCTCCTGAAGACCTGCCAAGTTGACATGGAACCATAAATGACTATTCTTTGAGAGCAGGCATTCATCCAATCCTGAATCCATCTAATTATATTATGGACTAGTTGATGTCTCTCCAACCTTCCTATGGGAATAATATGAGATATTATAGCAAATGGTATACTGAAATCTAAGTAACCTATATTTATATCACTCCCTTTATCTATGAGTTTAGGGACCTTGTCAAAAGATGAAATAGATGAAGCTGGCAACTTGCATGTTGTGTAAGCCGCTTAAACTCAACATGTACAAAAGGAAAGTTATTATTCTTCCTCTGTGTTCTGGACGGGACCTGATATCCACCAGTTCTCTGGTTCAATATTGTAACAAAATGAGACACTTGTAGGTCACTCAACAGTTAACAAAAAAGATATTTACTTAGCAATAGCAGGAGAAGGATATTCAACAAGAATATACATTGAGTATAACTCAAGTGGATTCAGCTGAGCAAAGCTCCCTATCCTCAGTTGCTGGTTTTGATCCATCAGTCAAACATTAGACCCCACCTGGAGCACACCATGACTGCTTTGTACTCAGAAGACTGGAAAGTGATGCCAACAGACTGAGCCTTTAGTACTATGAGGCCAACAATGATTTCAATATCTTTTAGAGAAAAAAACTAGCCGTGTTTGCAAGGAAACTGAGGATAGGTTATTGCCTACACCCCTAAACCTGTCCCTTTCCAAACTTCTCAGTTTCTTGAGGTGTCCAATATCCTTCCATTTACCCAGCTTTGCAGCCTCTCTGTTACCTTCTCTGCCTAATATCCATTCAGTTTTCTTCATTCACTTAACCTCCACCCTGGTGCAGACTCTCACCATTTCTCAGGTAGAGTTCTGTAATGCCATCTTTTTTCTTTAATAGATTTTTATTGATGTATTTTATTTATACCTTGTCTAGATTTCCCCATTTGAACCTCCCCCCCCCCAGAACTATTCTACTAAGAATATTTAGAGAGCTCTTTGTTTGCTTCAACTTTACATCATTTTGCAGCAATTCTATGTCAGGGACTTTTTTTTGGTGGTGGTGGAGGGGTTCCTATGGTGAGAACTTTATCTGTTTACTTTTACTATTCCCCCCAGATCATCTCTTTTCAAAGCTAAACATTCCCCCACATTCCCTCAAAGGATCATCAAATAGCTTAATTTCTACTCTTCTCACCATCCTAATTAGCCTCTTCTGGATGGGTTACAATTGTCAATATCCTTTCTAAAATGTGGTGCTAAGAATTGAACACAATTCTCCAGGCATGGTGTGACTACAGAAGAACTTTCACTTCCCTAGTTTTGGACATTGTACCATAACACGAAGTGCAACATAGCCATACTTGTTCAACCCATTTTTGTACAGTTGATTAAAAAGTACATCAATCTTACCTGTTTTAATCTTTTTGGATTTTGACTATCACTGATTGTGTGAGCTACCCTTCCTCAACTTTGTGTGATCTGATAATCTGATAACCATTTTATATATGCCTTCATTTAATTCATTGAGAAAAAAATAACAGACAAGAACAGGGCCAGGAATTAATCCCTAGGATTCTCTAACAGACTTTTCTCAAGGTTAATCAATAGATCTACTCATCATCACTCTTCAAATCAGGTAACTCAACCAATTCTGAATCCATCTACAACTGCATCATCATCTACATTTCTCTCTAGAATTCTTCCTTTTATATTCTCCTTTTATTTTTCCAAATGAAATTTTTTATTATTTTGTCAAATAATAACACACATTGTTTGTAATAGTAACAAATGTGTTACTATAAAGCAACCTCTTGGAAATTTAATAAGTAAAGCATTAAAAGTATAAATTAACTTCCATAAAATTATCTTTTTTATGATATTGACATGGCCTAGCCATGAGCCATGAATGAGTCCTCCAGCTGTTTAAGTTGTTCTTGAATTTGGAATGTAATTATCTTTTCTATTATTGCGTCTTGGATTTTATCATGTTATGTAGAAATATAATTGATTATTTGAGGGTCTCTCTTTTATAGCCTGCAACTTTGTTGAAACTATGAATTTGTCTCAGTTAGTATTTATGCTGATTTTCTAGGATTTTGCAAGTACATAATCAAATCATTCGCAAAAAGGGATAATATTATTTCTTCTTTACCTATCTTTTCGCCTTTAATTTCTTTCTGTTGTCTCATTGCTGTTGGTAGCACTTTCAGAATTATATGGAATAATAGGGAGGGTAGGTATCCTTGCTTCACTACTGTTTTTACTGGAAAAGCTTTTAAAGTATCCCAAGGGCTTATGATAGTTGTTTCTGGCTTTAGATATTGCTTTTTAAGTGATATTTTAAAAAGTCCCTCTACACTTATACTTTGTAGAGTTTTTAACATTAATGGGCATTGTACTTTTCAAAGTACATTGATATATATGACCTGGTCTTGATTTGTTATGCAATTGGCAAGTATTGCTTAATAAATTGATAGGCTCAAAAACTAGAACCTTTGTTTCCTCAGTCATTTCAGATTTCACACATCACATCTGTAAACATAATGTAAAAACAAAACACATCCATAAAACAAAAAAAGAGATTAGATGAGTAATAAGTATAAAAATAATAATGCTTGTGGTAATAATAACTGACATTTATTTATTTTTCAAATGTGATATTACCTGTAGTCTACCTGCTGCTTAATTCTGAATGCAGTTCATTGTTCACTTGAAGGATGAGGCCAAGATGAACATACATTCACATGTACAATATTTACAATGTTATATGTATGCACACATATACATATTCATGGACATATGTGCAAAACATGCACATTTATACACACAAATATATACCCCACATATTTCTGTATATGCCTGTTTCATTTGATTATAAGTTTCTTGATGGCAGAAACTGTTTTTGCCTTTCATTTTATCCCTAGCACTTAGCCCCATGCCTTGCACATAGTAGGTACTTAATAAATGTTTGTTGACTTGCAAGAAGAAGGAAAAACAGGTCATACCAGACTCATTTCTTGTTTTGACAGAGTTATTAAATTGGTAAGTGAGGAGAATGCTTTATATATAGTTTACTTAGATTTCAGTACAGCATTTGATGAAATGTTTTATATTATTCTTGTGGAAAAGACGAAAAGATGTGGGTTAGATGATATTACAATTAGCCAGATTTGGTACAAATTTAATGGTTAGTCTCAAAGAATAATCTTTAATGGTTCCATGTCAGTTTGGCAACAGACTTTCAGTGGAGTGTATTAGGATAGATGCTATTCAACATAACACTGAATGGAATGAAGGTAGAGATGGCATGTTCATCAAGTTTATAGATGGTGCATAGATTAAGATAGATAGTTAATACTCTGGAAGACAAAATCAGGATGTCCAAAGATCTTTATAGGCTAACACACTAGACCAAATAAAAGAAGATAAAATTAAATAGGGATAAATATGACACCCCACACTTGCATTAAATATAATAAATTCAAAGTGAGAGAACTTTATAGTTAGGCAGCAATTTGTCTGAAAAAAGATCTGTAAGTTTCAGACACAATATAATGTGGTTGGAAGCAAAGAGTATTTGCTATATCTCTTCTTTCTCACTACTACTTTTCAATCCTTGCAATATGGCTTCAATCCCTCACTACTCTATTGCAACAACTTTGTCTAAGGCCAATGTTATTTTTTCCTTTCTTTGACCTTTTCCCTTGTCCTGTCCATTTTTTTCCTTGCAGCATTTGACTCTGTTGATTACCTCTTCCTTTTGAGTATTCCCTTGTCAATTCCTGGGCTGGAAAAAGAGTAGACTTGTTTCATGATGCTACATTCTTTTGACTTTCTCTCCAGCTCTGTGAGTAATTTGTGATCTTTTTTCCTCATACATATATGTGTCTCCCAAGATTATATTGAGGAACCTCTTAACTGTATATAATCTCTCTTAGCAATCTAATGCATTCCAATGCCTAAAATTATCACTTCTATGTAGAGAGATGATACCAAATCAATATCGCTACCTTTATTCTCTCTCCAAAACTGTAATTCCATATTCCCATCTGCCTTTTAGATATTTCCACCTGGATACTTCAAATCCTATATGTGCAGAATGTCCTCATCTTCTCTCAAAATCCAATCCTTACCCCTAACTTCTCTATTTTTCTTCATGACATTTCTTAGTCACCCATCCAAATTTGTAACCCCAGAATCATCCTTGACTCTTCCCTTTCTACTTCTAACATCCAGATACCAAATTCTGACCACCTCCTTCCCCAATCTGCCCTCCCTTCTATCAATCCCCCCCCAGCGTATTGCCTTTCCCTCCTTCCACCCAACTAAGTCTTTGAGCCAAGAAAATTCTGAAGAGAGTAAAATTCAAGCATTGCCCCCCTCTTTCCTTTCACTGTAACAGCTCTTTCATGCCTCTTCATGTGAGATAATTTACTCCATTCTTCCCTTCCTTTCCCTTTTTTCCCAGTGAAATCCTCTCTTACCCCTTAATTTTTTTTTATTTTTGGATATCATCCCATCAGAGTCAACTTATACCCCCACCTTCTATCTATGTATATGCCTTCTAACTTCTCTACAAGTGATAACGTTCTTAAGAGTTGCAAGTATCATCTTCCTCTGAAGGAATACAAGCCATTTAACCTTATTGAATCCTTTATGTTTTCTCTTTCTTGTTTACCTTTTTATATTTCCCTTGAATCTTGTATTTGAAAAGCAAATTTTCTATTCAGCTCTGGTCTTTTCATCAGGAATGCTTGAAAGTCCTCTATTTCATTTAATATTTTTTTTTCCTTTGAAGATCATACTCAGTTTCACTGGATAGGTGATTCTTATTTGTAATCCTACCTTCCTTTGACTTCCAGAATATCATATTTCAAGCCCCAATCCTTTAATGTAGAAGCTGCTAAATCCTCTGTAATCCTGATTGTGGCTCCATGATATTTGAATTGTTTCTTTCAAGTTGCTTGCAATATTTTCTCCTTGACCTGGGAGAACTGGACTTTGGCTATAATATTCCTGGGAGCTTTCATTTTGGAATCTCTTTCAGGAGGTGGTTGGTTGATTCTTTTAATTTTTATTTTACCCTCTGGTTTAGGATATCATGACATAAATGGAATCCTGAAATCTCAGTGCAGTTTTCAGTTGTACTAAGACTTTTGGGGTACCATATATTAATTAATACTGATGATTAATTATTAATACTAATTATATTGATATATTATTATATGTTAATTAATACATTATATTATAATACAGTGCATATTATATATAATTATTATATATTGTATTATTGTGCATTATTATATAGAGCATTATTATGTATCATATCATATACCATATATCTTATATTTTAATAATAATCAGTACTAATTAATATTAATTATATGTAATTATATATTATATATTGCTCTATAATTTTGTTTATGCTTGGTTATGCTACTTTTAATATGGTTAGCAAACTCTTTCTCTATTAAGCTTGATCTCGGGTACTATATAAGTTAGGACAAATTCTAAAGGAGGAAATCTAGGTTAATGAATTCTCATTAGAATGCAAACTCCTTATGGTCAGGAACTGCATTTTTACCTTTCTTTGTATTCTTACACTTAGCCCAGAGCTGCAAACAATATATAAATAAATGTCCTAATCTGAGAATTAATATGCAATGTCTTCTCAGAAAGATGACTAAGAATTCAGGTAGCGTGATCACAACTATGTTTTGTAAAGTTTATTTCCTAGAGGTTTTTCAACATGGACTTGACTGAATACTGAATAGTAGCTCTAATCCAAGCTATCTAAGTGATTGAAATATGTTAGTTGCCTCAAAAATTATTTTAGTGATAGGCTGGTCAATGATGGAGTAGGTTGCAGATTTTTTAAATCATAGGTTCAAAAGCTGGAAAGAGAACTTGGAGATCATCTTGTTGAACCTTCTCATTTTTTTTTTTTGACAAGGAAACAGGTCCAGGAAAGGAAGGTGAATTTTATAGGCAAGCTTGAATTGCTGCTAAGGGGTGTAGCCAAAATTAAGTACCCTGGTCTGTCCACCTTTTCCAATACTGATGATACATTCACTCAGTGGGGATGAATGAGAATACTCCTTGCTCCCTTTTACTCCTTCTAAGATCTCTCTCTTCTAACATCTCAGTAATCTCTCCTCCTCTGAGGTTCATTCAAGGCATATTTCTCACTCAAACAAGATTTTGGTAGCTGTCATCTACGGCTCTTTCTTCCTCAATGAGTTCAGTGTCTGGCTCCCAGTCTTTCTCTCCAGTCTAGCTAGCTAGCTCTTGCCCTACCTAGTATCTTAGCAGACTTCAATATACATATTGGTATTCCCTCAAACACCCTAAATTCTAAGTTAACAACAACAACAACAATAGCTAGGATTTATAGCTTTAAGGTTTGAAAAATGACTTACAAATATTATTGTATTTTATCCTCACAATGACCTGGGTGGTATTATTATCCCCATTTTATTGATGTGGGAACTTATCTCCTTAATTTACTTATTTCCTATGATCTGTTCTTCCACTCCACCTTAGCTCTACACAAAGATGGTCATACCAGTCCTGCTAAATGAAGCAAAGGAGGTCTAAACTCCTCAAATCACCCAGTCAAATTACTTTGGTTGTACTTTTTCTTGAACTGTAACATCTAAAAACTTCTTCTCCCTACTTTGAAGTTTAGATATCGACTAGTCCACTAATTAATTCTTCAGGTATTCCCTCCAACAGAAATCTGTACCAGTCCCTGAACATTGGTCTGCACACCAGATCCATGTTTTATACTCCTTATCCAAAAAGTTTGGGTCCTACTGACCTAAATAAGAACCCCATAAAACCCCACTAGGTTTTAGTGGTTTTGGTGCTTTATTTTCTGTTAGATCCCAGTGGATTTTACCTGTTTCCATCCTCTTCGACTGCCACCTGTATTGTAGTTATCTCTTCCACATCACAACTTTGTATGTCGCAGGCCGGCATAAGAAATTAAATGGGAATTTGGGGGGAGTTTTGTGGAAGGCACAGATGACACAGGAAAAGTTTAGAAACTCATAAATACATAAAATATATGTATAGTATTATATAATATCAACATATTTTATCTTTTAATACCAAAATAATTCAGACTTCTCTGGTATGAAAAGAGAGCCAAAAAAATTAACTCTGATTTTCCAGATTGGGGTGGAGGGAACACCATGCTCCTAATTCCCTTGATGTGGAAGGGGTAATTGTATTTCCCATCAATAAAACATGCTTGCTTTACTTTCTGATAGCTGTAGTCTTGTACTATGTGTTGTAGTTTACTGACTCCCTACCATGCCACTTTGCTCCTTTACAAGTACCAGTGTTGACCAAACCTCACTCAAACTACATTAAGAATTTTAGATGCAATCACTCATAAGTGTTTTGCTTCCAAATTTGTGAACCTGAAATCCCTTTACCTAATCATAATCTTTTGTCATTCTATTTTTCCCTCAGCTTCAGGACCATAAACTCAGTTCTTTCTTCTCCCAAGACCTTCAATCCCTCTACCACTCAGTCCTTCTCAGGCTACCACCCATCAGAGCATTGCCTTTTCCCATTGCTCTCTCCCTCTCTCTCTCTCCCTCTCTCTCTCTCGCTTTATCCTTTGCCTCTGTTTTATTTATAAGTCAGTAATTCTTCCTAGTCTTCATTTTCTTTTGCATGTCAAATATTAAAGATTTCAACCTATTTTCTCAAATCTATTCTTTAGCAGTTAATCAAATTAAATGAGAATGGTAAGTATTTTCTAAGCTTAAAAAATCCTTAATATTCAATGTATTGGGGGTTTTTACAGTTTTTTCATGGAGGAAAAAAATTAGTTCAGCTATGACTCAACCTTATATATTGTTCACCTGCTACTTTTACAATACAATCTTGGATAGTGAAATTTGTATAGTAAACAAAACAAAACTATGTTGTTTTAATTTCTATTGCACAGGGAGTGGGAGATCATCAAGAAAATTTCAGATGAAAATCTGATGGCTCAGAGTGAGTGTGAATAGCAATTGTTTCTGTTTTGGCCAGAAACCCTGAGGATCCTCTCCTCCTAGATTGATTTTTTTTTTTGATTAGGTAAATGAGGCCATTCTTTGCCTCATTTCTTACCTACTGTTAATCACTGAATGGGCATTGCCTCAGTCAAATTGAGACCTGGGAAAGACTTTAGCTTAGAAAGGCCAAGGTCTCCCACTGCATCCAGGGCCGTCTCCAGTCGTCCTGATCTACATCTTGCCACCGGACCCAGATGGTTCAGGAGGAGAGAGTGAGACTTTGCACAGCCCTCCCTCACTTAAATCCAATTCACTTGCAAGTCATGACATCATCCTCCTGATGTCATGATCCTCTTTGAGAACAAAGTTCAAACAACAACCATAATAATTCTTAATTAAATTGGTTTCTACTGGACCATATAATCTGTAGATATACTTGACTTGTATCTTCTTCAGCACCTCCCCAGCCCTATGCTTTGCTTAGTGAATGTTTGGTGAGATTGTAGTTGCTTCTCTGAGCATCCAACGTGTTAGTATAAGCAAAATGCAAGTTTGGGAAGTAGGTCCAGTGCTGGGCTAAATTGATTAGACAACTGTGTCTTCATCTACAACATACTCATTTTCTTCAGATAATCTATAAAAATCCCTTTCACTTCTCTTTTCCTTGCTTAACTTCTCTGTTCCTATTTCCAGTGGTGGAAATTATATAAACTTCTACCTACGTCATACATAGATATCTTTTTAGAGTACAGATTAGTAAAGAAATAGCTAGAAAAGAAACAGCCAAAGTTGGCGAATCATTTTAGAAGGAAAAAAGTCATCATGCTTTTGAAAGAAGAAATGGATATAATAAGTAATTTTCGCCAGCTTCACCAGTTTTTTGTTCTATCTTTTTTTAGGGTGGGGTTTAGAAATTATGTTGGTGTATACGTAAAGATGGCTCGGAAAAAATATTGCTCAGCAACTTAAAATTTAATTTTGCTAAAAGAGTCTGTTTATATTGTCTTAAAGATAATGGCAATACAGAGTGAGTTAATTCTGAAGATAAATAATTCAGAAATTAATGAAGATGTGCCCATGTTAATTCTATAGATACATAAACTTATATTGATAAAAATTACATGAATATGAATAAGATTAGGCATTTTTAACTTCGCTTCCTTTTTACTATTTCCCCCCATGATTTTGTACTGTGAAGATTCATAAAGATTCCTAATTGTGGCATGGAAGTAAGTCTACTTGATCTTTTTTTCCAAAGGGAGGTGGGGGACTGTATGTGCAGAAAGTTGCATATCCTGTGGTCTTGATATGATTGGTTTTGCTTTACTGTTTTTCTTTGTTACAAAGGAGGGTTCTGCGACTGGGGATATGAAGGCTGTAGAGTGAAAAACCCCAAGTCCAAACCTAAATATTTATTAAATAAATAAAAATGATAAGACCATAGGAGTGCAAGATCTGGTGGGTTGAGCCAAGCTGGAAGGCCCAGTGTTTGAAGACCAACATAGCTAAGTTCATTACCTAACAGTTGATCATCAAGCAATGAATTTTTTGCTGTGTTTTGTTTTTTGCTTACAGTACCCTCTAAGATGTGAATAGGTTGAAATCTGTGTCAATGAAGGGAATATCCAGGACATTTAAATTACATATCTTGAAATAGTGTTTCATTTGAGTTTCTACATTAGCCTAACATGTGGGAGATAGTAGATATGACATAGAATTCAAAATTTCCAAGTTCCTTCCCTTTATGTCCAACATTCCAAGGAAAGCCATGGTCATTTGATTTAAAATAAAATAGCAAGGACAGTAGGAAAAGGGGCAATCAGTTCTAAGGACAGTGCTCTGGACTCATGTGGTAAAGGATAGCCAAGGTTCAGTTTGGAATACATGAGTAAAGGTGTGAGTGTAGAAAAGGCTGAAAATGAGTGCAGGCAGAAAAAGAAAATTAGAAAGACTTGGCTCCAATTATATTTCAATTATAAGCAGACAGAGATCTCAGTGTGAGGTATAAAGACCTGGAACCGTAGAACTCTGGCCAGCCTCATTTTGACTTGTATTCTAGGCAGGCAACATTCTGTTACAACACTCATGCTACTAGCCAAGCCACACAAGTATGAAATGAATAGCAAAGATTCCAAAATAAACAAAATATACCAATGGTTAAAACTTCATCTTAGAATACATCAGAGAAGTTCTCTACTACCACTCTAGTGGCTTCAGACAGCTTCTGAAAACATAAATGATTTGTTTTAACTTGAAGGAGGAAAAAAACCCCCAAATTTTATTCCTTTAATTACCATATTGCCATAAGTGAGGGATTGTATCTTTTATGAATTCCATAAAGTTTTAGCAGGGTGTTAATATCTGGGAAATGTTAACTAATAATCACTTTCATGGATGGGGAACGGATTCTTTCTCTCCTTCCCCCAAAATATTTCTTCCCAAACCTTAAGAGTTTTTTTGGGGTGGTAGTTGGGAGTGGGGACTTCTAAAATAAGTAAAACCTACATGATTTCAATATGGATGCATAATGGGGGTTAGGAGTCCAGCATGTTACAAATGTAAGTCCCTTGAGGACAGAGACTTTAATTGCCGTTATAGCTCCAGTGGATAGCTCAACGTATGGCACGTACTATGTGCTTAATAAATGTTTATTGACTGATGGGCCCCATTCATCTTCCGTCCCAAAAGCAGAAGCGTGTCCCTTTAGTGTGTTTCTAAGTGGGTTAGAGACATAATCCTGCTGCTAAGTATTTGGCTCTCACTCTCCAATCACTAGTGGGAGCTGGAGAGGGCAAGTTTAAAAAAAAAAAAAAAAAAAAAGAAGGAGCCCAGGAGCCAGTGACTGGAGGAAAAAGCCAGCGGCTGCGGCGCTAACCGCTGCACCCAGGGGCACAACGTTACCGTGTGGTCCGTACGTGGAGGGGCAGCGGCAGCCTCGGGCAGGGCTGTCTTCTGCAGCCACTGGCACTGCCCTCGCCATCGAGACCTTAGGCGGGGAAGTGGGATAAGGAGAAGGTGGCGGAGGCGGCGGCAGCAACCACAGCAAACCAAGTGAGGGCGGCTGGCTCCGGGGAAGGCGTCGGCAGCCCCAGGCGAACCCGATCCCGAGCCCGAGCGCAGCCGGGTGAGTTGGGAACATTGCAGAGTTCCAGTGGTTTACGGTAGCCCGGGCCAGGGCTCCGGGCTCTGCCCAGGAGGCACTTGCGGGACGGGAGCCTTCATGTGCATGCCCTCTGAGGCAGAGCGCGGAAGGGCTGGGGGCTAGGTGCCCCGCGGAGAAAGAAGTTGGGGCTCGGCGGGTGCTCGGAATAGGGGCTGCCCTGGGCAGCGGAGGAATGGGGACGCTGCGGGTGGCCGGAGCCGCGCGCGGGGGTTGGCTTCATTCGCCCCATCTGCAGACCCGCGGCTGGGGGCGAGGGGCAGCTCCTTTGGAAGTTGGGGTACCTCTCTACGAGGGTTTGAGATGGCGGGGAAGGTGATTTAATTCTTTTGGGGGGAGATGTGTGCATACCCCCCCCTCCCCGGCCCAGCCGGCGAGACGTGCGCCACGAGGGAGGGGGGGTGTAGGGGAGGAGGAGGAGGAAGAGGAGGCAGAAGAGGAGAAGAAAGAGGAGGATGTGAGGGAGGAGGGAGGAAGGAGGAAGAAGGGTCCGGCTCCTTGCTTAGGGTTCGAGACGTGCACTGGAATTGAATGGGCAGGCACTTGAAGTTCAGTCTGGGAGTTGGTTTGGGGAGACCTGCCATCGCCATGGGGCTGCGGGAGCAGGGGCGGGGGCGAGGGTGTGGGGTGGAGGAGGGAGGAGATCCGGACTCGATCGAAGAGCCACCTGTGTGTCTGTGTCTCAAAGCCAGAGCCTCGGAATAATGCAGAGGCGTCTCACACCGCCCCCCCATCCCCCATCCCCAGCCCCCAACCCGTCTACCCTAATCCTGCGTGTGGTTTTGTTTCTAGCAGGTCCCTTTCTCTGACTCTTTCCGCCTCTGCCCCTTTAGGGATGCACATTTCAGTTCCTCCGGAGTGTATCAATTGCTAGGTGTTCAGGCACTTGGTGCTAATAAGGCAGTTGTCCTTTCCCCTCCCTGGATGCAGTGGCCACAGCCAGCATGGAAAGCTTTTGAAAAAACAGCAAGCCAGTTAGGAACCGGAGGGTGAGGATTTCCCCCTGTGATCAGTTACTTTTAGGCTCCGGGACCGGCTCATCAAGGTGAGGTCAGTCCCCCCGAAGGTGCGGTGAGGAGAAGCAGAAGGGTGGCTTTAAGTGATTTCAGACAAAGTCACGGGACCGAAAAGTGTCTGTAGCATAGGGCACGGCCAAGTGTTTAAAAAAAAAAGTCATGGTACCACACCAGAAAAGCCTGTAGGAAAGAAAAAGGCTCAGTTAGAGGTGGGAACAAAAAAAACAAAAAGTCTCGAAGGTAATTTAGGAAAAATTCTTTTGGAAATCTCTGTTGTCTTAAAATGATAACAGTCTTGTTTCTTTTTATTTACATATATTTTGAACTTGTCCAGTGAGCAGTCCTAACCATTTCTTGGAGTGAGAGTAGGGGTGATCATCCCCATCCAATTAAACACAGGTGCATTAGAAAATATCTCTTTTTATACAAGCTTTGTTGTTTGTTTCTGATTTCTTTACTCTCCAGTGATCAGGAATTATTTTGCATTGGAAAGAAAAGAGGAAAAGATGCAATGGTAATTTAAAAAGAGGAAACCTCCCAGTGTTTGGGAAGACTCAATATAGTACATTCTAGTTTACTTTCCAGATTCTTAGATCACTGTATAATGCAAAAAGTCTGCATGCTGTAGGTAGCAATGTGTATATGTATATATGTGTGTGTATGTATGTATATATACATACATTATATGTATTTATTGGAAACACATAGCCCAGCTTTTTAATGTTTTTGATATCCAGGCATAGTGTAACTGTGGGAATTTTTTTTCACCTGAAAAATACTGCCTTGGTTGGCAAAATTTTCATACACCATCATTTGTCTAATTTGCCTTATCATTTAGAAAACCAACTTTTCCTTTTTGATTGAATGGTATTCACTACTATAATTCCATTACTCCCAGGCTACTGTTGATTTTTTTGATGGGGAGAGGGACTAGTTTGTGATTGAAAATCAAAATGTTAATTTTTGCTGTTTAAGAGATGGTTTATGGTATGTTAATGAATCATCACTGTAAGGGGGGTTTGCCATCTGTGTCTTTCAGGTGGTACTACAGCAAGTGGAATAGACAATAAATATTGTTGAACTGTTGAATGGAAACACCATTATTTTGTGAATTTTTTTACTGTTGATTTGTGACTCTAGTATTTATAGATTAGTAACTGCAAAATTATTGCATATTCCTCTGAAAATTTCCCTCAGGTAAACAGTATTTGTTAAAATTAGTTCCTAATTCAGAGATCTCTTAAAAAGTTACATAAAAAAATTAGTCTGTTTATATCTGCTAATGGATAAGAAGTGTACTATGAATAATGCTAGTGATACTTCCCTGTCCCCTTGTATCCCCTGTCCCCAGCAGAGTTACCTTCCTAAATCTTTTTTTTTTTTTTGGAGAGGGGTAATATTAAGATTAGTTGTTCTTTCCTGAATCCTCATTAGGTTCATGGGAAGAGTTTGATTGGTCATGTATAGGTTGTTGAAAATTATATGTATAGATTGTCATCATATAGGTTGTTAGATTGGTCATGTACAGGTTGTCAAAAAGTCCATAATCAGAAATTGTATACATGAGATATATTTTAAGTCAAACGGTGTGGTGGGGACAGTTGTGATTTTTATCTGTATTTGGAATGGTGGATGGAAGAGACTGATAAATTGATATTAGACCAGAAGTGCTTTTTGTTACAATGACAATTATTGATTAAATATGCAAGACTGAAATTTGTAATATAATATTCTCTTTTACTTGGTTAGGCATTAATTGAAATAGAGCCTATACAATGCTATTTCCTTTTAGATGATATTCAGAAAGAGCAAAGCGTTTCAGGGCTGCTTTTATGGCAAATGATTCTTAAGCTGCTTTTCCTATTTAGCTTTCACGCAAACAGGAGTGAATATATCTGGTTATAAAATAGAAGCAGATATTGGTACAGCTAAACTTTTTCTTCTAATGTAAAACAATAAAAACCATGTGGAAGTGCTCATAATCATATATCATCCCTTTATCTTTTAGTTAATTAACAAGAAAAACTGCCTCATTTGTCACAGAGTAATATAATGAAATTTCTAGATAACTGAAGCCCCAAGAGCAAGTCTTTAATACTTTTATTCGTTTTGATGGAAATCCTTTTCAAATGCACTGTGTAATCCAATAAATAGCTTCTTAAACAGAGTTCATTGGGCATAATTTAACCCTGTCTTAAATGACTTTTCACTTTTACTGCCCTCACTGGTCTCAAATGCCCTTAGAGCCTGTTTGCTCCTCCGAGGGTGCCGAAGTGCTGTGCTTTGAGTTCTTGTGTCTAGTTTTATAGTTTTTTTCTGGTGGTTTTATCATTGGCACTGTTGGCTCACTGATACTTTTAATTTGTTGAGTCTAATGTGCTATGTACTGAGAAAGTAGATAAACTTCTTAGAATCATAATGAGTAAATAGTCTATCAGGGCCTCTAGGCCCATTCTAGGAAGTATAATGGATGATACAACAGCAGTTTTCACTGCTCAGGGGCCTTTTTCAGTTCCAATTTATATGTTCACAACTGTTTGATAGCTGAAGTTACCAAAAGTTTGGCTTCTGGTTGAGTGAGATAGTATTATATTCAAGGTCTTATTTTTATTAATTTTAAGTAGAGAGATATGGAAATTTAGATACTGCTATCAATAGGTAAATATATTTATTGAATGTCTTTTATTTGTAGAATATTGTTCTGAGAGAACAGTTACATTTTTGCATCAGTACAAGTGATCAGAGGATTGACTAGCCATACAGAAAAGACAGGATGTGAGAAACTTGAGGAAGGTGGAATTAATAGAAATTTGTGAATTATTGGATATTAATAATAATATAAGGGAGTTGGAAGAGACAAAGATAAATCACAGGTTTTGAGGTTGGTGGACTGTGAGAATGTTGAAGGAAATCCTTCTAAAGATATACAATTGGTTTTGTCCAGAGGATAAATTTGGATTTAAGCATATTCAGTTTCAGGATACAATGGCAAGTAAAAGGTCTGAGTAGTTGGAGGTGCAGGACTGGAATCCAGGAGACCGTACAGGCTGGAGGGTAGAGTTCAGAGTTATCTCCATAAAGGTGGCAGTTGAAACTGTGAGAGTGCGTTATTTCTCATCAGGCAGGGATTCTTAATCTGTGGTTCATTAAGCACCAAGGGGTTTGGAGATAGATGTCAAGGGGTCTGTGAACTTGAATGGACTTAATACCACCAGTCTCTGATGGAAATTTAGCATTTCCTTTATGAATATAGGTAATAAAACATTATTCTGAAAAGGAGTTCATTAATTTCACCAGGCTGCCAAAGGTATCCATGACACAAAAAGGGAGGGTATTATAGAGATGAGAAGAGCAGAAAGCTACAGAGTGACTTTGAGAATTGCAGAAGAATTGTGATCATTCAGATCAAGGCTGGGTTGAAAATTCCTGTTGGTTTACTTATGAGGGGAACAAAATAATTTCTAACCAATTTAATAGCGTAGAACAAAAATGAACAGGCGCAGTGCTTAAATAACATGGATCAGCAATTAATATACAAGTTAAATGTTTTTATCATTGGATTAATTGTTTCCCTGAATTAATTTTGGTCTTATATTTTTGTTACTTTTTAAGCATCAGTTTTACATAGCAGCAAGCTATCGAATAGTGAGTCCACTTGATGGTTTTTTGGATCTCATGTCACATTTTTGTAGTTACCAGACTCTGTGTGTGTGTGTTGTGGAAGGGGGGGTCCAGACATCTTATTCCATCCATGTGGAGACATTTGGAAAGGAATTCATACAAATGATAGCATTAATAGCCTATCATTTATGTATAATTTTAAAGTTTGCAGTGTTTTTGCATATTATATCATTTGATCCTTACAACAGCTCTTTGAGGGAAGTGCTATAATTAATCTACATTTTACAGATGAGGAAATTAAGGCCGAGAGAGGTTAAATGATTTGCCCAGGGTCATACGTTAAACATCTGAGGCCAAATTCAAACTCAGGTCATCCTGAGGCCAAATCCAGCACTGTATCTACTAAACCATGCTGCCTTGTGTGTGTATTGGTATGGCTCTAACACACACACACACACACACACACACACACACGTATGTATATATAGTCTCTAATTCTTATGGATTGCAGGATTCTGGGCTCCAGGAATCTGGAGCCTGTACTGAGATATAACAATAAAGTATGGCGTTCATTAGATTGAGCTGTAAAGGGTTGGGAAAAAGCCTTGAGATCTATCTATAAGCATCTGCCTGCTGCTTGAGCATTTTGACAAGCATGTCTTTCAGAAACTAAGACTTCTGAAGAGGGGTATCCTCTAGAAAAAAGAAATGTCAGTGGGAAGCTTCAGCCAAGCTGTATATGGCTGAATGTATGGGCACTTACTTCGTTTGCTAATTTCCCTGGTGTTTCTTTACCTGCATCTCAGCGTACGTGACTAGCCACAAATAGTCAAGACAAGTTGTGTGTCTGATCATAGCTGAGGAAAACACACACACTCAGACAATATCCCCTTTTTGTCTTTTTTTTTTAAAACCAAAAGAAACCTTACTGAGGCAGATGACTTACTGAGAGAAAAGAGACCTAGGTCTCTAAACATTATTATGATCCTGTTGGTTATATTGTGTAAGATTTGCATTCACCTCTTCACACTGTACTTTACCTAGAGGATTTTAGAATATGCTGGGTGGCGCATTGGATAGAGCACTGATTCTGAGAATCAAGAAGTCCTGAGTCCAAATCATGCCTCAGACACTTGCTTAGCTGTGTGATCCATGGTAACTTAATCAACTTCTGTCTGCCTCAGTTTCCTCATCTGTAAAAGGGGGATGATAATAGAACTTACCTACCAGGGTTATTCTGAAGATAAAAAGTGGGTTAATATTTCTAAAGTACTTTGCAAACTTTACAATGTTTTTAGTAAATCTAGCTATTACCACTACCGCCTTGCTGCTACCAAAGAATATTGGATAGTTTGAGCCTCAGAAGCCAAAAAACCTGCATTTAATTGTTTTTAACCCTTCTCCACATCAAGAGTTCAGATTGCCAGGTACTTCCTTTTAAGGAGCATGTTTTCAGCTTTCAGAGGAGAAGGAGGCAGGTCAAAAAACCTCTCCTTAATTGTGATAATCTGTCGCTTAAATCCAGCTCTGTGCCAATCAGCAACTCCAGGAGCATACTGGTTCTGCCAACTTGACAGACTTCAAAAAGTTTTATAGCTTTTTGTGGACCCAGGTTTAGTGGCTATTAAGTATCAACTTTGGAAGATATTTCTTGAAAATTGTATATAGTTATTGGCGAAAGAAAAAAGATTCAATCCCAGTGACTCTCTTAATAACATTAATTACGTAAGTGTCTTGAGGTAAACACCTTAGCTATTTTTATTGCAGTAAAATGGAAATGAACTTAAACCAAAAAATTACATTCTGGTTAATCTGTTGATTTATAAGTCTGAGATATATCCTAAGAGAGTCGGCAGTGATGGTATCTTTATCTAAATCAATCTCTCAAACGTAATAAGTGAGTTTTGTCTAACTAACACTGTTAACAACCACACACAAATGGTATCAATTCTCATCAGTCTTTTTCCTGGAAAAAACTACTGCTGCTTTGTTGTCCAATGTACATTGAGCTGTACTGATGGCGGGAGGGGGAGCAGAATTAACTTAAAAGCCTTACATTCAATTACTGGTTATTATTCTGTACTGAGATTGTTATATCAATTTGACATTGAAAGCTGGGTAGATAATGGTAATTTCCTGTCACTGTTTCTCTAAGGCAGGGGTGGGAAACCTGTGGCCCTGAGGCAGATTCAGTCAAAGGGCCACACTTGTGGACCTAAAGGGCCACGTGTGGCCTCGAGGCCGCAGGTTCCCTGCTCTAAGGCAGGGATGGCCTTTCTGTATGACTTAGACAAAGCTTTTGGTTTTTGGAAATGCTCTTTCTGTTACTATAGTTTGCCAAGATATCTTACATTTTTGGGGCAGTGCTTGAAATCCTGACCCCTTCAGATCAGAACTGTTGGCTTTCCCTTGCACTTCCCTTCCTGTATGCAAAAAGCTGCCTTCTACCTCCCCCAATGCCAGTTACATATGTTTAAATATATTATCTATTTCCCTTTTCTCTTTCCTCCTAAAATTCATTTTCAGTTAGCTTGTATATAACATAGATATATGCTTGTTTGTGATTTGACTTGCCTTCACAGCATATAATCTCTATCGATGTGGACTTCTCAGATGACAAAAACTTACATTGCAAGAACACTTTTTCATACAATGCTTTCTCTCTACGGTTCTTAGCATAGTACCATGTATTGAGAGGCAGTATTATATAAGAGGAAGAGCCCTGGGCTTGAATAACTCTGTTTTTGACTCCTACTAGTCGAATTACGGAATCTCTCCAAATTTCACTTTCCTCATTTGTAAAATGGAAAATATCCATAAAGAATTTCATAGTAAATTGTCATCATCAGGAATAACTTAGCCTTCAAATTTGGATGCTAACATTACAGTCTTGGATGTTCTTTTTAAGGAAGTAAAAAAGGCACGAAAGAAGAAAAATATAGAAACTGTATTAGGGCTAGCCATGGAATTTCGACAGGGAGGAGGTCTTATTGGAGACAGTACAACTATGAGGGTATCGTGATAGATTGTCCTGATATCTGCAATACGAGAGTTTCCCAAAATTTGACCAAAAAAATGTCAGCAGTTATTATTACCAAAGAAAAGAGTCTAGGAGAATAATAATAATGATAATAATATATGGACATATATGCCTGTTTTCTCATTTCTAAAAAATTTTTATGAGACTGGCCTATGCATACTTCAAGGGATACTTTGGTCAGGTTATGAGAAATAAACAAGTATGTTTTTTTCAGACTATTCTATTACAGATTGGATCTTTCCAGTCATATTTTACTGAAAATTTTGGAGAATACAAGAGCCCAATTAGTTTAATATTTGTTGAATAGAGCAAAATACTATCCCGAAGCCTGTGCTCTGGCAGGTTATCTGATGCCTATGTGTTAGAATCATAATAAATTTTTTCCAAAAATGTAACAGATTTTGTTTCCCATTCTTTTCTGGGTAATCATATGTGAATACTGAGTTGGCTTGTCAAATTACACTGTTTGCTTCTGGATATTTTTGGGTGCAAAAGGATTTTCTTTTCCTTTTTGGACTATAATATTCTACCTTTCTTTTCTAATGAACTGAGGAATAGGCTTATTCATTTCAGATTGATTTTTCCTTTGTGAGTGAATTCCTTTTTCTTGGCTATTGATTGTTTGATGTTGACATTATTTGGTTTGAGTTGATATTTCTTGGTGAGTGAAATTTGGAGTTTCTGCCTGCCAATGTTGTGTGGACTCTATTAATATGAACTTTGTCTTCTGCTTTTTATATTTTGGGGTGGTTTTCTTTCATGATTTCCTGGGGTATGGTAGTGAGGCTTCTTCATTTATTATGCATCTCTGGAAGATTTGTAATGCTTATATTGCCTCTTTGTGTTCTAACTTCAAGCTCAACTTCTTCGACTTTCATGGATCTCATACATTTATTTCTTTTTATTTTAATCAATTGATTTTTCTTCCTCTTCTGCTTTTTTCTTTTCCAAATCTATATTTTCAAAGAACCTATCATTTTAGAGAATTTCTCTGTCAGTGTTCTCAATTATCAACTGTCCTTTGACTTTATAATTTCAAGAGAACTCTAATTTCTAATCTCCCTTATTACCTTTAATTTGTTTTTCAAATTCTTTTTTTTTTTCTTCAGGCAATTGGGGTTAAGTGACTTGCCCGGGGTCACACAGCTAGTAAGTGTCAAGTGTTTGGTCTGAGACCGGATTTGAACCCAGGTCCTCCTGACTTCAGGGCTGGTGCTCTATCCACTGAGTCACCTAGCTACCCCTGTTTTTCAAATTCTTTTGCCACTCTTTTGAAATATACTTACTTGTAGTTGTTGCATTGTTACTTCTATGAGAGTGATTGAATTTATATGTTCTATTTCCTTAGAGCATTCTTTGCCTCCAAATATTTGTTTATTGTGTTGATTCCTTTTCTGTTTTGTTTACTAATATTTTCTTCATCAGCGACTTCTCAGGATTATTGGATATCCTTCCTGGACAGAGACTTTGAGTCTCTGACAGGCCACAGAAGACAAACAGATACCCCACAGCTAAATGCAGATTTTTGCAGATGGGGCAATGAGTGAATAATGCTAGCAATAATGCAATGAGCCTACAATGTCAACCTCTTTTACTTTTTCCCGTACTTCTCTTGTAGGAGTTGTATCCTATCTCTTATGCTTGTTGCTTTCATTATTTTTGTGAGGATCATTTCTTGACATTTTGAAATGGTGACAAGAATAGCAAGGACCAGGTACAACCTCTTAGCCATCTTTCCAGAAGATCACTCAACCAACACCTTCTTCTGATGTACTACAGTGGTCTGAAATGCTATCTCTTTTTCTCTAACTAAAGACTGTCAGAGGCATTTCATGGCTAATTATGCAAGTATACTAAAATGGTAGATACATAATGGATCTCTTAAGTCTTCTGAAGTAATTCTCCCCAGTTCCTAATCAGTTCTGATTAAATGACTGAAGGACATATATTAAGATTGTTTCAGTGCTCTGAGTATTGTATCCCAATTACCAGCAGCTAGATTAATGAAGAATTCATTATCTTGCTATTTTGGAGCAGTAACTTTTCCATGCTGGGTAAATATGAGGGAAATTATATGGTATCACAGATCAGAGATTAAATGAAAATAGTTATGGAGAACTTTTTGAATTCCTTTAAAATAATTTAGTTTCATAAATATTCAGACTTGATGTGCTGTGATTTGCATTGGTCATTCAAATTGAAAGTGGTTTCTTCTTCAACTTTGTATATGTATTTTTGAAAATGTGTTCTACCTTATAAATATAAGGTTATCATTTGTATTGCTTACTCATATTTTTGTGTCCTAAACATAATTCTTTTCATATAGTAGATGCTTAATAAATATTCATTAAATTAATGAATGCAAATTAATGAATTTCTAATAGAAAATCAGAATTCTAATGGGACCTAATTTGAAATGATATATGATATCATAACTAAATTTTTTTTCCTTTCATATTTCTCTATTGGAGACAGTTTGATTTGAGACTTAGCACCTGTACCTAAATTTTTCAGAACTTGGAAAGCTGTCATTGCTCAATTCTTTGTCTGTTACCAGTATTTTAAAATGATACCATAATATGTAGAATATAGTATCTTCATTTTTCTTAAGAGTTAGCACATTACTACTTGAAATACTTTATCATCTATATTAAATAAAGTCTTTAAAGTATTTCTTAAGAAGAATAAAAGATTGCATATTATTGAATATAATACTTTTGACATTTCATAGAAATATGCCCAAGTGCTATTTCTGGAATTAATTTAGATAAAGAACTTTGGATTCTGTTGCATTATGCTCAGTTATGTTTCTTTTAATAATTTTTAATGATTTTTATCCACTACTTACTTTAGGGTTCAAATCCTTGCAACTTTTATAGGAAAATACCTACTAATTCTGCAAATTTTATTTATGGAAGAGTGAATACATTTCTTCTTAACTATCCCCATGAGAAACTATTAATAATCTCATCTGTAATAATTTTATGAACTATTAATATAGTGACAATTTTTGCTTATTTTATGAACTATTAATATAGTGACAATTTTTGCTTATAGGGGCATATCCTATATCTCCTGTACAGATTTTTAATATCAGCTTGGAAGGAAGTCTCCAAAGGAAGGATCTTTGATTGGCACCTAAGTTTAGCATTTTTATCAATGGCTTGGATAAAGGTATAAATAACATCAGTAAGAGAGAAGAGCCTTGATTTCCTGCCATATGAGGATAAGTAGGAGGAATTACGTGTAGGGGAGATCTTTGGCCTCAGGAGACAAGATTATGGGTGGAGTGGTAATAGCTAACTTCAAGTCTTTAAGGGTTATCATATGGAAAAAGGATTGAACTTAATTGAATCATAGATTTAGAGCTGAAAGAGACTTCAAAAGCCATCTAGACCATCTTTCTCATTTATAGATATGAAAACTGAGGCGCAACTAGGTGGAGTAGTAGATATAGCACCCCCTCTGGAGTTAGGAGGACCTGAGTTCAAATTTGGCCTCAGACACTTGACACTTATACCAGCTGTGTGACCCTGGGCAAGTCACTTAACCCCATTGCCTAGCAAAACACAAAAAAACAAAAACAAAAAAAAAGAAAACTGAGACATAGGGAAGTTGTGACTTACCTAATATCACATAGATAGTAACTGTCCTCTGACCACAGAGAGAAGGACCAGTAGTAGTAAATGGAAGTTACATAGAAGAGACAAGCTTAGACTTGATGCCGGGAGGGGAAAAATCTTTTTAAAAATTACAGTAAATTTAGAATAGGCTTCCTTGGGAAATGTTGGATTCATCTTCATTGGTGGCCCTTACATATTGACCAGCTAACTGATTAGTGCTTTTATTATAATGGCCGTAAGTTTTTTTGGTATGTATTTGTCTAGATGGCCACTGAAGTCTTCTCTGACTCTTAAAGTTTTTGGATTCTGGCTCTGATAAGTTTCTATCAGCTCATGTGCCACCTCTTATGTGAGATATTTCTAATCTTTCCAGTTGTTAGTGTACTTTCTCCCCAAATTATTTTGCATTTACATGTTGGTATATGTGTTCTAGTCTTCAATAGGATTTAGATTCCTTGAGGGCAGGGATTTCATTTTATCTTTGTTTGCTCAGGGCTTAGCATAGTTCATTACATATAGTAGACACTTCAATGCTCATTGAATTGAGGAAAGGAGCTGTGGGTTAAGTAGGTTACTCAGGCAGCAGTATGAAAACATTTATTAGAGAATGGATAAATGGGAGTCCAGAAGACAATTTTTGAGGGTATTAGAGTAGCTCATTGAGAAGAGATGATGAACTGAATAAAGGTTACAGTGAAAATAGAGAATATGAAAAATACTGTGGAAATGGAATCAACAAGACAGAACACATAAGATGTGTAGGGTTAGGGGGAAGGTAGTGATGAAGATTATAAGATTTACAGTTTAAAGGGAATTTAGAGATCATTTTGTTTAGCCCTCATTTTATAAATATGGAAGCTGAGGCCATAAGAAAAAGTAGCTCACCCAAGGTCAAATTGGTAGTAAATGGTGGAACTGAGTTTCAAACTAAAGTCCTAAACCTAAGTCAAATTTTCTTTCTATCACATTTTCTTAAATTAATCCTAAGACTTCGAAACTAAAAGATTAAGACAGTAGTGCTAGCAAGAAAAACAGAAGTTAGGAGGCAGGTTGTTTTATGAGTTCATTTTTGGATATGCTGATTTTGAGGTGTTTGTGAGTCATTTAGGTGGAAAGATCCATATGGGAATTCAGAAGGCCTTCAAATAGGTCAGTGGTGGAGCTATATGCATTGAGAGTCATCTCTGTAGAGTTGAGAATTGAAACCATGAGATAGATGACATCACTAAGGGAGACTATGTAGGGAGAAAAGACCAAGTGTAGAACCTTGGGAGATTTCCATATTTTTAGAGGCAAGAGCAGAATGAGATCTCGGGCAGCAAAAGAGAGCAAGGAGCCATTTTTTTTTAGAGCAGAGCAGAAGGGTTTTCTTTGAATTTGATACCTTCACCAAATCAGGAGATATAAACAGATAACTTAGAAAAGAAATGCATATTGCCATGAAGCAAGGAACCATTTTGAAGGGTAGGAGAAGTGTACTCTTTTGTATAGTTTAGCGCAATCCAAGGGAGTGGAAGTTACTAAGCAGGCAGTGACCAATTCATCAGAAAGGTCAAGGAAGATTAGGACAGAATATAAGGCATTGTATTTAATGATGAGGTGGTACTAGTGACATTCAAGAAAACTAGGTTCTATAGCATGGTAGGGATGGAATAAATGCAGATTGCAGAGAGTAGAACAGCAAATGGGAGGCGAGGTGAGCATGAGAAGTTGGGCAGTGAGGAGAATGAGAGGTGAGGATAGCTTGAATGAATGGCAGGATCAAAGGAAGGTTTTTTTTTTAAGTAAACTTAGAAGAGCTAAGCATAGTTGCATACACTCTTTTCAAGGAAAGGGAAGAAAAATCCTCATCTGAAAAATGAGGGGATTTAATTTGGTTGGTGACTTTTTAAGCTATAACTCCTATGATTCTAAATACTCTTCCCAGCTCATGTTTCATGATTTCTTTCCCTTTTGGGATTGCTGTCCAAAGGGAATAAAAAATTACAAAGCTTATTTCTATAGCTTGTCACATAGCCTTCACAGCAATCACCCTTTGACTTTTAAATTGGAGGTACCAAGGAAGGGGATTTAGAGGCTGCGGGATATCATGTGATCAAGCGTATTTTCAGCTCCAGTACACACTTTCTTTGATATACTGTTTAGAACCTACAATAATTTTTTGGTATACGTTTCCACTGAAGCCCACCGTATTTGGTTTCATTTGAATAGCCATTAATCACTTCTTGAGATTTGATAGCTTTTGTTTGTGTTTTGTGATACTGGCTTAGTCTCCTTGCCATAGGTTGTTTAAGAAGCCTATTAACAACTTAGCATATGAGCTTCTCTCAGCTGTATTCTTTCAGACCTGCAAAATATGACATGACCGAGCCAAGGAAAACCATAACCCTTTTCAGCTTAAATTTGAAGCTGACTTACTAAATATTTTTGGTAGTGCTGGTGTATTCCATGCTAGGTTTTGGAATGAAAATGAAAAACAGTTTTAGTGCAGTGGTTCAATTTATGAATAGTACATTTTAAAATAAAGTGAAGAATGCTAATAATCTGAACAGGGAAAGCTGGTTAATAGATAATAGTCTGATAAGCCAAATGTGCAGTGTCTTGAGAGTGGCATCAAGGGATGGATTTGAGGAGGGCATGACTGTTTTCTATAGTAACAAGTGCTATACCTTCCAAAATGTATTAGTTTTCTTGAACATAAACTTTTATGGATCTTTCACTTGAGAATTTAGGCCAATTCTTTTGCTTATGCAAAACCAACTCTTGCTCTTTTCATACCATTTCTTTAGAGGTCCCTAATTCTTCTCTCAGGGAGATAGTATCTGCCAAATTCATGTATACTTGATTATGATGAAGTCTGTTTTCATCTTGTTTATACCATACATTACATTGATTATCAGTCATATACTCTGTGTCTTGATCTGTTTAGATCAAAGAGTACCATTCTTTAAATTTACCCTTATGTGGAAACTGCCCAACACCTTTAGCCTGTTAGTTGTCCTTTAAATTTATTTATTTCTCCACCTCCCTGGCATTTCATAGGACTCAGTGCATGCTTAATGATTGATTAATGGATGAATTGAGTTGATCCAATCCAGCGAATGTTTATTTAACAATGCACTGTGCTGAATGCCCTAGATATAAAAACAAAACAAAGCAAAAAATATAGTCTTTATACTGAGCTTGCCTTCTCATGCAACATATGAACAGTTAGGTATGTACTTGATAATTTGAGCAGTCAGGGGAGTACAACAAAGGGGATCAGGAAAGGAGGTAAGATTTTTCATTTGTGCTTATTATATTTCATCTTATAAGATTAGGTCCGATGTTTGTCAAGACTTACTTGAATCCTGATTATGTCATCCAGTGTATTAGCTATTCATTCTAATTTTGTGTCACCTGCAAATTTGATCAGCTTGCTGTCTTTGCCTTTAACCCAAGTCAGTGTTACAAACGTTAAGCCCCACAGAACCAAGTACAGATCCTGGGGTGCTCTGCTGGAGTCCACTTTTAGAATCATTAATGACTTTTTTCAGTTGGACCATTCACTTAGGTCTAAATCTATTTAATTATAATGTGGTCTGGCCCACGTCTCTCAATCCTTTACCCCAAAATAGCAGAAAGACTGTCAAATACTTTGTTAAAATTGAGGTAAAGTATATATACAGCTTTTCTTGGTCTACTGGTTGAATCATCCAGTCAAAACCCCAGGAAGGTTAGTCTGGCATGAAAAATTCTTGATGAAACCATCAGGCCTTTTTTAATTACTGCTTCCTTTTCTAGATATTCACTAAGCATCCCAAAAGCAATAACTTCTGAAATTTTTGTTAGTTATTGAAATCAAGTTCATTGGCCTATAGTTTCCAGGTTCTGTTCTTTTCCTTATTTTGGAAATTGGGACAATGACTGATTGTGCCCTGCCAAGCCTTAGCCTTGGATCACTCCCACGATTCACTGTCTTTGTTCCCATACATATGCTGTTGAATGAAAGTGGGACAAGTAGTGCAAATTTTCTCCTCTTCAAATTTATGTTACATGACCTCAACTGGGTCCTCACTGCTGTTAGGCAATTCTTTCACACCTCTCTAATTCACTTGGGATCCTGCTTACCACAGTGGCTCTTCCAAACCTTTGCATCTCTTTTCAAACCTTTCATGGCTCTCCTTCCCTCCATCTTCACAGCTGAAAACCTTGCCTTGTATTTTACTGGAAAAAAAAATCAAGGCATTTGCTAAGAACTTCCTCTTTTCCCCTTCTCCTCATCTCCTCACTCAGATGTATTCTGCCACTATCTCCTCCTTCACCCTTGACTTACACAAAGTGGTGGCTTTTTGCTTTGCCAAAGCAAATCCTTCTATCTGCAGAATGATCCCATTCCATCCTGGCTCTTCCTGCAGATTTCCTCCCTTGTCATCCCCATCCCCTTGACATCCCCATCCCCTTGACTTATCTTTTATCTCTCCTTTTCTTTTGGCTCCTTCTCTACTGCCTATGACCATGTCTATATCCCCTCCTCCAACCCCACTCTCATTGACCCAGCATCTCAACTTACTACTATCCTATATCTCTTCTGCCCTTTGTTTCTAAACTCTTTGAGAAGGCTGTCTATGATAGGTGTCTCCACCTCCTTTCCTTAACTCTCTCCAGTCTAGCTTCTGACCTCGTTCAAATGAAGCTGCTCTCTCCAGCGTTACTAATGGTCTTTTAATTGCAAGATTCATTGGCCTTTTAACTCAATCCATATCCTTCTTGATCTCTCTGTAGTCTTTGAAACTGTTGACCAACCTCTCCTTGATATTCTCTAGTTTTGGGGATACCACTCTCCTGTTTCTTCTCCCTTTCTGATGGTTTCTTCTCAGTCTGCTTTGTTGCATCTTCACATAGGTCATGCCTGCTACCTGTGAGTGTCCCCACAGGGTTCGGTCCTTTGTTCTCTTTACTTCTTCCTCTACCATGGGTTCCCAAAGTGGGCTATAAGTCCCCATGGGGGACTCTGTAATGATGGGGGGCAGTAGTAGCCTCAGGTACAATTAGGGGCATTGAATAAAAATAAGGGGGTAGTGGAAGCATAAGGAAAGAAGAGAAGAAAAGAAAAACCATTCTTATGTTTCATCTGTTGTGTAAAGTCATTAAAAGTCATAGCGATTACATTATTTTCCAAATAAACACACTAAATGGCAAGTTATAACCAATTAGTGGTCAAGTCCACTGACAGGTCTTAACAAGGAAGTGTTGGCAGGTGAGCATGTGCACATTGTTGGGAAGTCCAGCATGCATCAGCAAGAATATGTGCGCGTAATGACTTGTTTACAATATGGTAGTATACAGTTACATGATGCAATATTGCATCATCAAATTTCAATGTAGAAAAAACCCCACAAATTTACAATAAATTATTAAATTTAAGATACATCATTTAAAAAAATATAATTTATATTGTTTTGAAATTACACAAATTTCAAAAAAGTCATTAAAGAGTTAAAGAAAGTAGATTTCCAGTGGGGTGCTGAGTAATTTTTTTAAAAGGGAGCGGTAGGTCAGTTAAGTTTGGGAACCCCTGCTGGCCTGTACTATTTCACTATTTCATTTGGTGATCTTGTCAGCACACGTGGATTGAATTATCATCTTCATGCTGATATTTCTCAAATCTAGTTAACCAGCCCTAATCTCTCTGCTTATCTCCAATCTTGAATCTCTACTTATTAGACGCCTTGAAATGGATGCCATGTACATATCTTGAACTCAATGTGTCCAAAATGGAACTCATTATTTTACCCACTAAGCTTTCCTCCCTTCCAAATTTACCTTTTATTGTCAAGTGTTACCATCCTCCTCCCAATTTTCTAGGCTTACAATCTAGGTGTCATCCTCAACTCCTCACTATATTTCAGGCCCCCTCCCCGCCCTGCTCCCACATCCAGTTTGGTGCCAGGCCCATCAGTTTCACATTTTCAATGTCTCTTGAATATGCTCCTTCTCCCTTCTGATACTGCTATCATATCACCCTGGTGCAAGCCTTAATCATCTCATGCCTGAAATATTGCAATAGCCAGCTGGTTAGTCTGCCTGCCACAAGTCACTCCCCAGTTCACCCTCCATTCTGTTGCCAAAGTCATTTTCTTAAAGACCATGTCAGGCCATGTCATCCTTCTACTCAGTAAATTCCGATGCCTTGGTATCGCTTCATGGATCAAATATAAAATCCTCCTTTTGATGTTCAGGGCCCTTCAAAACCTGCTCCACCCCACCATTGCAATCTTCTTAGCTTTTACACCTCCCCCCACACATATACTCTTCAATCTAGTGACATTGGCTTCCTTACTGTTCTTGAACAAGATACTCCACCTCTCAGCTTTGGGTACTTTCAGTGACCGTTCCCCATGTTCTCTCTCCTCACCTTTGCCTCTTGGCTTTCTTCAAGTCCCAGCTAAAATCACACTTTCTACAGGAAGCCTTTCTCAGTCCCTCCATTTATATACCAATAAAATGACTTGGTATTGATGAAAAAATGGGGGGGAGGGGAGGGGCAGCTAGATCGCACAGTGCTTAGAACGCCAGTCCTGGAGTCAGGAAGATCTGAGTTCAAATATGGCCTCAGACACTTGACACTTAGTAGCTGTGTGACTCTGGGCATGTCTCTTAACCCTGATTGCCTGACCAAAAGAAATAATCTGTAGATTATCTTCTGTTTTTCTTGTATCTATTTTGTTTGTACATAGTCGTTTGTAGATTGTCTCCATTAGATGTTGAATTCCTTGAGGGCAATTTTCTTTTGCTTGTCTTTTTAAAAAATCCCCATTACATAGCACAGTTCTTGACACATAATAGATGCTTAATAAATGCTAATTGACTGGTTGTCTGATATTTGCCCTTTTCTAGTCTTAAAATAATTCTCCCATTTTCCATCAAAAGGTTTTTGATCTTTTTTTTTTTTAAAACAAGCTATGGCTCATCAATTCCCTTCACTCAGGAGTAGATTATTTGAGCCAGGTGACTTAGATTCATTAAGAGCACTTAGATGATATCTCACTTTCTCTTTATTATTTTTTATATCGACTTTTTATTGCCTATATTTCTTCCTCTTTTTTTGAAAAATAAGTTTTGTTTTTATATCGTAGTCATTTTTTGGAACTGATCTTTCTCCTTTTCCAGTTTCAGTTCTCTCTTGTGCAGAACAAAAATAACTGAGCCAAAGCATCCAAATGCAGTGACAGCAGATACAGCATTTGACTGTAGATACAACATTTGACTCTAGTAGTTTACCATCTCTTGCCTACGAAGAGGCAGATAGGTTCCATCTGTTCTCCAGAGCTGGGATTGATTTTTCAGTTATTCCCAGTTTGGCTTCCCCATAACCATCTTTCCATTTACATTTTTATAGTCACTGTGTGTCTTCATTGTCCTTATGCTTCTGATTATTTCACTATCAGTTGCTACAACTAATGTTCCCATGTAATTCTCATATTTGTCATTTCTTACTGCACAATAATATTCCATTAATTCATATGTCAATTTATGGGTACCTACTTTGTCCTCCCTTTCCAGTCCCAGTATCACTTTCCTTGGCAGAAAATATTATTAAGTAGTTCTGCTATCTCTCTGTTACCATTATTCTATCCACCCCAAGCACCAGACCTCTCTTCCTTTGATCTTATTTCCCCCCATATAGCTTAAAAAAGTTTCTCTTATCTTTAGTTTCCCATCCCAGTGTCAGCTCATTCTCATTTTTAGTAATGCTGACACTGTTTTTACAATCCTGTGATACATTTTTTTATGGTCTTTCTTTGTTACCTGCCTTTTCTTCCATCTTCTGTAGGTGTCTTTTATATTCTTAAATGTAAGGGGCGCTAGGTGGCGCAGTAGATAGAGCACCAGCCCTGGGGTCAGGCAGACTTGAGTTCAAATGTGGCCTCAGACACATGATACTCACCAGCTGTGTGACCTTGGACAAGTCACATAACCCCCATTGCCTTGCCAAAAAAGAAAAGAAAAAGAATGTAAGATGATTAGTGAGTTCCTTGTCTGTCCACATTGATTTCTCTTTTAAATTTTCTTTAAATTTTTTTAATTTATAGAAAACAATCATTTCCATAACATAGTAGAATAAAAAACATGATTGCACATGAAACTACAAAGCTATTATGTACTACTTGCTATTCTTTTAAAATATATAATAAAATTATCATATAAATTTCTTTTTTTAATGGTTACCATTGGACACAAATAAGTATGTGCATATAATATGTGTGTATGTGTATATATATATGTAAAATTATTCTATAAATACTTCTGTTTATCAGTTCTTTCTCTGAATACAGATAGTGCCTTTCTTTATATGTCCTTTGTAGTTAATTTGGGCATTTAAAATAGTCAAAATGACTTATTCACTCAAAGTCATTCTTACAACAGTATTGTGTTACTGTATACGTTGTTTTCTTGGTTCTGCTCACTTCTTTTTTCTTCATTTTGTACAAGTTTTTCCACATTTTTCTAAAATCATTGAGGTCATTATTTCTGATAGCACAGTAGTATTCCATCACAACCACACATCAGAACTTGTTCAGCTGTTCCTCTATTGGCATTGCTTTCTTTAGATAAGTCATCTTTTTTTAAAAAACAAATCTTTTAATGGCTATTATTTCTTTCTATTAGGAATTTTATTATTAATTGAATCTTTCCATCATTTCTGAGCTAAGTTCTGTAAAATTTTGGTCTGTGTGATCCTCTGAACTCAGAACAATAACCAGGGCAGGGTGTGTGGGGATTTGCAGTGGGGTAATTAACTTCTAGGGGATGGGGGTCATATTTTGTCCCTGAGATGACTCTCCCTCCCACAGTCTTCCACCAGATTGTATCACATGATTGTCTGATTTTCTCATACAGGTCCAGACCTCTGTCCATGGGCCCTCTCTTTATTGTGGGTATTAAAAATTGCTGTTGTGATTTTGACTGACTCAGAGGATTAAGGCTTCATGCAGCTTCCTGGTCATTTAAGGGCAAAAAAGAGGCTAATGCACATAAGATTTGGTGCATAGACAAAGTGTGGAAACATACAGCCTGCTGACCTGACATTGTTTATGGAGACTGGAGCTATGAATAGCCACACTAAGTATTCTATCCTTTTTGTAACTAAACTGTATGCTTGCTATAACTAAGTAAACCTCCCTTTCTTACCATTAGATGGTCTATGAGTATCTTATTTTATTACGTCTCAGCCTGAAGCACCAGACTGGCCTGAGTCTGGTCCAGCCCACTATAATTGGTGATAGTACGTGATTGGAATGGAATGCCATAATAGCTCATATTGTGGTTGAAGTGGGTAATTGGGGATGCAGATGTGAAGGATGGGAGATTGGATGGCTAGATATAGTGGCATAGCACCCTGGAGCAAAGGCCATTCTGGTGGCATATGGAGAGATCTTTTGATGGGACAGATTAGCTCAGTGGGAGTGGAAGGAGGTTGACAGGAATTATAATAATTATAATAATAACAACTACTAACATTTATATATATGACAGGCACCTTTTAAGCACATTACAATTATTATCTCATTTGATCCTCACAACAACCCTGGGGGGCAGGTACTATTATTATCCCCATTTTATTGATGAGGAAAACTGAGGCAAACCGTTTACATGACTTGCCCAGGGTCACACAGCTAATAAATGTTTGAGGCTGGATTTGGATTCAGTTTTTCTTGACCAGTGCTCTATCCACTGCACCATATAGCTGCCCTTTGATGGTATATTCCCTGGTTATTTTTAACCATCCCAGAAAAGTTAGTTTGCCAGCGTAAGAAAACTGAAAGAAAGAAGTAGCGCATATGGATAGTGGTAGATATTTCTTCTAACACAGAGTACCTGAGACCACTGGCCGTGGTAGAGTTCACAATCATTGAATGGATTTGTTAGGGTCTTTACTTTCTCCCTCCCAGGGTAATTATAACTGTGGGAAAATGTCCTCATCAACAAAGAACTAGAAAGGAAGGGAGCCTGTTATTTGGGGAATGTCGGAGTAAATTATTTTACATGAATGTAATGGAATACTGTTATTCTGTAAGAAAAAATAAAAGGGATGGGTTCAGCAAAACCTGAGAAGACTTGTATAAACTGATGCAGAGTGAAGCAAACTGAACCAGGCGAACAATTTATATAATAACAACAACATTGTAAAGGCAAAAAGCTTTGTAAGATTCAAGACCTGTCATCAGTGGAATGGCCAGCTATCATTTCAGAAGACTGATAGTGAATACCCACCTCCCATCAGAGAGGGGATGGATTCAAGATGAGACATAAATTAATGTCTCAAATTAAGACATGGATAGCATTTGAATTTGACTATATATAGTTCTTATAAAAATTTTAATTGAAAGGGTGAGAAAGAGAGAAAATAAATACTTGTTAGTTGAAAAAATGTAAAAAATTAAAATATATATATATATATATACTCAGAGTGTCTATACCTTGCCTAAACTGAATTTTCCCTGGATGCGGGCATTGTTACTTATGACTCTCTGAACCTTTTGAAATCTCTTCTCCACAAATCAAGGGCATGTAGAATCATAGACTTAGAAGAGGAAAGCACCTTAGAATTCATCCAGTCCCATCCCCTCTTTTTATAGATGAGACTATTGAGGCCCAAAGAATAAAAGTGACTTATCCTAGGTGAAAAGAATGATAAAGCCAGAATTTGAAATACAGGTTCTGTGATTTCGGATCTAGCATTCTATCCACTTTCCCGCACTGTTTGCCTGTTTGACTCTTCCTAAATTCCCTCTTCTTTATTATGAACTTGACGATGGAACGGCTACTCCACCACAAGATGCCTGTCATTTCCAAGCCTAACAACCAGTTCACCCCTGTGGGTGACAATCAGATCCAGAAGTAAAACATGGCTAAGAGGTTATTATCCTAATAGTTTAGTTTGAATTCCCCTCCCCCCATAGATGTATTACATTATATTTATCTGCACTGCCTGGTACCTGCCTCCCCCTCTCCTCATTCCCACCCCACTTTTGTAACACATAATGGAGAGATCTTTCCCTGGTTTATCCCGTCAGCTTGCCATTTCAGTACATGGAAGAACTTAATGTCATTTGCAGATTTAAAGACTTCATGAATATTACCTCTACCAGATAACTTTTTAAAATATTCAGCAAGACTTTCCCATAATATTTTTATCTAGTATGCGGTGTTTTATTCTTTTTACTCGTATGTCCACCCTTACTTCCAGTTTGTCAGGCCTCCACTTTACTCCTTTCTTCACTTTTACGTGGCATGGTCAGTTCTTGTTTGGTATTGGACTTGATTTCCTAGGCTCCTTCCACCCGTTGACCCCTGCCTGGTGTATCCGTGCTCAGAGGAGCGGGCAGGTTTCAGGTTTCCTCTGGAGCATCAGAATTCAGCAGTTTTCAGGCCCCTCTTCGGTATCTTAGGTCATTGCTGTTGACATCCTACCTACCTTCGGTATCCTGGTCAGAAGACTTGGCTTCTGGCCCCCATCTTGTCGGCACACTGTGGTTTCCAGTCATTTTGATGCTACCTTGTGAAAGAACTGTGTTTTCTGTTCACTAGGAATAAAATATTGTGCTCTTTGGGACCATTTGGAACATCTCAGGTCATAGAGCTGTGGACATTTGGCCTCCTAGTTAGAATACTTGGAATTTCTCTCTGAATCCTTAGTCAGAAAGCTTAGATTCCAACCCCTGGAAATTCCATCTGTGGAGACTTTGGGCTCCCTACCCTGAGGCACAGAGTACTACAAATTTCGACTGCCCCATCTCTTCAAAGCTGTCAAATTTCAAGTTTATTTACCTGTTACTTCTGCTAATTTCCATAAAGGAGGGAAGCCTTAGTTATTTCTTGTCTGTAATTTTGTGGAGCCCTGGGCTTAGTGGTTAACCTTACTGTTATTTCTCTTTGGGTTTTTTCCCCCTTTATCATTATTTGATTTAATGCACTTAGATTTTTGCTTGAGTACATTATGTGAGAGCTTCTTTTCTGTAGGCTCTTTTACCTCCTCCATCTTTTTTTTAAAATTGATTAATAAATTTTAGTTTTCAACATTCACTTCCATAAGATTTTGAGTTTTAAATTTTCTTCTCCTCCCTCCCTTCCCACCTCCCTAAGATGGCATGCAATCTGATGTAGGCTGTACATATACATTCACATTAAACACATCAATTAGTCATGCTGTAAAGAAGAATTAGAATCAATGGGTACCTCTCCTATCTTAATAAAAAATTCTATGAAAAAAATAACTACATTTAAATGTAGTTAAGTAAGTCTCTGTATCAGCCCGTGTACCAGCGTATTTCAAATACATTTCCTTATCCTTTTTTAAATTTACTTTGCTCCTTAAGAGCACCCATTAGTTTAGAACTTGCAAAGGCTTGCTCCATTGTTGAATCTACCTCTTTGCCTTTTATTTTTTAAAATGTGTTTTTAAAAAGGGAATGGATCTCTGTCTAGTGGGGAGCTTTCAATTATTTCTGCCCTGAAGATTTATGGCCAACCAGTTGTGGTAATTATTATGTTCTGGATAAAGCAGACAGGTGTATAGAATGAAGGCAACTGGATAATCTACAAAATTAATAGAATATCCACATGAAATTGGTGGTGTAGATGGTACCAGGTCATAGTGGAATAGAAAGATACTTTTTAAATCCTAAAATTCAAGATGACAGACAAAAACTTGCCAGTAGCTAGTACGTGATCTTTCAGAAGAGAGTGCAAACTATTCCAAGACTACCTCAGGCTTTAGTAGAATTTATACTACTAGAAATTTCTTCATTGATTTTTCTTAATCACCTTACGTTATGAAATATAATTTTCCATTAATATATTTGTCATAAATAATCATAAATTTGGTCGTAGAGGATCCAGCTTGTCTTAAAATCAGGTTATTGTAGTTAACTTTGTGACCCTCTGCTCTGTGACCTTGGAATATTCACTGGACTGTTATATATGTTGAAATTATTTGCATTCATTTGTTTTCATTTTATCTGCCGTCTGCGTCATTGAATGATCCTTAGTAATTTTATTATGGAATCATACAATAAGGAAGGACAGTTGATTAGTTTTTGTTTTAACCTTTATAATCTTATATACTCAAGTTCTATTTAAATTCTCATTTTTCAGATCAAATAATTCATTTATCTATTTCTCATCATAGTCTCATCATACCTGCAATAACCTTTTATTGTCTTTACTTGGGCCTTTTAAATCCTAGTGAATTGAACAGAACAAAATTTTACCTTCATCAGAATGCATTGCTAATTAAAGTAATGAGGTTATCAACAGCTCTTTTAAGAAGATGCATTTTTATTTTTGTTTTTTGCTATTTAAATGGCAAACTGAATTGAAGGCTGCTGCTGGCCTGCCCCAGCGGTTTCCAATTTTCTCCTTAGGTGACTTTGTAAATTTGTTGCTCTTAGAATCATAAATACAGAACTGAAAGGTAACTCTGAGACCATCTGACCTGATCTGTTCCTTTTGTAGATAAGAAAACTGAGGCCCAGAGATGTTAAATGATTAGTACAAATCAAGTAGGTAGTAAGTGTTAGAGGGGATGTTTTGAACTCAGTCCTCTGACTCCAGACTACATTTTTTTTTTTTACTATTTTTTAAATAGACCCTTCCTTTAAGTGGTAAACGTGCTATATTAAAAATAATTATGCTTTTAGTATTTTATTAGATACCTAAAAAGGGAAGGGAAGAAAAAGCAAATTTTTAGTTTTGGCATCAAATTTTAACTAGAAATTTCCACTCAATGCAAAATTCTCACTACTCTTAAATATTTTGTAGCAGTGGTCTGATTTCTATTATGAGAAATCAATGTCCATGTTGATTGGCATAATTTTATTCTCTATATTTTACACATACACACACACATGCATACATATATGCATACATATATACACACACATATATGTATATATATACATACATGCATACACATGCATATGCATACACATGGAAACTTGTTTGGAGCATGCCCAGAATTGCCTAGCATGGAGGTACCCTGCTTCCCTGCATGCCCCTGCCAGGTGAGTAAGAATAGCCTCCTTCAGTTAGCCACACAGCTGGAACAATTCTGTGTCTTTAAAACTGCCAAAATGGGACAATCTCAGTCTCCCCACCTCCCCCCACCCCTCCCAGGTGCTTTTTCCTGATTCATTCAGAGAGCAAAGATCATGTACAGTTCACCCACAGCGTGGGTGCCATGAACTGACCCAGACAGGGGGGACGTCTTCTTTCCCTCTATCGTTTTCCTGGTGGCTCTGAGAAGTGCACCTGGCCATGTTTGTTTCCGATGTGTTTCATTTGTCTGTCTTAGTTTTTAGGTTCAGGCAGCAATCTGCCCTGGATTTGGGAGCTTGAGCCATGGTGATGTACAGCCGGCCAGCCTTGCAGGGAAGCCCTGAGAAGTCAGAATTCCTGAGATTAGAGCCCAAGAAGGGGCTTGGGGCTTGGGATTTGGGATTGTGCCGTATAGGAACTGAGCTATACTATAAACCTAAGCTCCATTTGCCTCCCTCGAGACTGAGGTGGTATAGAGGGAGGATTAAATCTCCATATGTTGGGAAGTAAGTTTGTATATTTGTGGTTATACCTTTGAAGTCAATATTTCTTTGTAAAAGCTAAACCAACTGTTAGCTGAGAAAGCACCATGGCAAAGTACCTATAACCTCCCCCCCCCCTTAACGGTATTAGAGAACTCTAAGGGAGGAGTGAAATGTTCACATCCTGGGGTGGGGTGGCATGGGTAGTTTGTGTTACATATATACATATGTATGTACATATACGTATTACATACATACATAATAAAACTTAAGAACCAAAGAAAATATAACCCAAACCTACATCCGATAGCTGGCATAGAAGAGTCAAAATGTCATAATTTTGACTTTCTTTGTTGTTTCCTATAAACTCAATAATTTTTTCGTATGTAAGTCAACAAAAGTCTCAGATTAGGGGCTTGCCGTGATGCTTTGTGATACTTTTAAATATTTTAAGTAAATGATGTTAGTACTGAATTAGAAAACAGTATTATGATAAAGAATCTTATAACTTGGGAATATAACTTATTTAAATTTAGATGGGAGAAGTTTATGAAGGCAATGAATTATTCAGAAGAGAAACTCTATTTCCTTTTTTTGTGGGCAAATTGTTAAATAGTTTGAGGGACAGAGACATGTTACAAATAAATGTAATCATGTGGAAGAGTCTGACCAGGAGAGGAAACATAAATTAAAAATATGTTGTTTTGTTTGCAACGAAGGCAGCAGGTACAATAACTAATGTTCCCTTAATATAAATTTTTTGTCTATTATTTTATTCCATTTTCATACATGTCAACCTGTTTCTAAAATCATCTTTAGTAAGTGTATGAGATTATAACTATGTGTTATGTGGTTTTGAAGGGTATTCCTTTATTTTTTTTTTTGGCCTTTTGGTGAGGCAGTTGGGGCTTAGTGACTTGCCCAGGGTCACACAGTTAGTGAGTGTTATGTGTGTCTGATGCCCCATTTGAACTCAGGTCCTCCTGACTCCATAGCAGGAGCTCTATCCACTGAGCCACCTAGCTGCCTCAAGGGTATTCCTTCTATTTTGGATCAGTTATGGCCTAGGAGTTCAAGTAGACTCTAGCCTCATGGGAGGGGTGTTAATATTAAATAGGGTGAGTTGCTTGACATGATGAGGTTACATTCTCACAGAGCCATAATGAACATTTTATTAAATTGTGTAAACCAAAGTCCAGTTTGGATTGACTGTTTCAGATATTGTCACTGAAGCTACAACTGGTAGCAGTTTTCTAAAATAGAAAGTTTGAAGTTTTTTTAGAATGTTTTTTCTATCTGCCCTATTTTACTATAGGGAGATGACTATGGGGTTATTATTATTATTATTTTAAATTTTACTATTCTGATCTTCATGAACTTCTATATGCGGAGAACACAAACAATCAGCACTGGAACATATGTTGTCATAGCTTGTCTAAGTGAATTGATACAAGAGTACCCCAACATGGTAGCAACAAAGAGGAGTTTTTGTACTGAAGTATTAGAATATTAATACGTGTTTGCCTGAATTAGGCACCGTTGCATTATGTAGTCACTGACACATTTTGGGAAGTGCCTTAATCATAAAGAAGCCTTTTGTAAAAAAAAAAAAAATCTGTTGAATTGAGAAATGCTAATTTAAAATTTGACATTTTGGAGCTTACTGTTTATGCAAGTTAGATATTATTTGTTTATTTTTGGTCGAGTCACACTAGAATTTTTTTTTTTTGGTAGCAAATGAATTCTTTAGCTAATTTTGCCCTGATTTTAGTTTGTAACTTTGGTAGGGGTGGGGAATCAGCTTCATACATCCTTCAGAAGGCACATATTTAACAATGTCTTAAAACAAAAGCAGTGAATATTTATTGTTCTTATCTTAGGCTAATATGTCACTGTAACTCATGTCATAGACCTTCGAGAGGCAACAGAAACTCGTGTATTGGAACGTACCTTGCAGGCAGCTAGTCCAAACCCTTTACTATACAGAGGAGAAGGAGGCCCACAGAGGCTGTGAATTAGCCGAAGTCACCCTTGTAGTGAGGGGCAGAGACAGAATTCTGCCCCAGGCCCTTTATTTCTAAATCCAGTACTCTTTTTTACACTGTACCATACTACTTCTCAACATTATATTCATATGTCTTTTTTCCACCAGACCTGTGAAATTCTTCCTCATCTGCATCTTTTCAAAGTGACAGTGATAAATTTTATAAGCCTGTTTGTTGACATTCCCAGGAATCTGTCAGAGAAAGTAAATCATGAAAGGCAGAAAAAGCATCATACCTAGATTTACTGCAGAGTATCTTGGTGATTGGGGGTTGAAGAGGCAAGTAGCTTAAAATATATATATACCCCAGAGTTGTCTTGAATAGGGATTTTGGTTAACAAATTTTTAGACAATAGATGTTAACCTAAGAATGATTTCTCTTCACGTATGGTTCTGCTAATAGAGACAGGGCAGCTAGGTGGCACAGTGAGTAGAGTGCCAGGCCTGGAGACGCTCAATGTATGATCCTGGGCAAGTTGCTTAACCCTGTTTGCCTCAGTTTCCTCATCTATAAAATAAGCTGGAGAGGAAATGGCAAACTACTCCGGTTATCTTTGCCATGATAGGGTCATGAAGAGTTGGACATGACTGAAATGACTGAAAATAGCTATAGTATATACTATATACTATATAGTATTTTCTGGGGAAAATACTACCCAATAAAATAAGTTAATGTAGAATAATGTAGACAAAAAGCAATATTTGCTAAGAAGTCCATAATTTTAGAGCTTGGAGATATAGTCTAACTGTCTATTTTACATAGGAGAAAACTGAAGCCAAGGGGGATTTAGTTCTGCGACTTTGAGGAAGTTATTTTACTAGTGGCAGGGATGGAATTAGAAGGCAGGTACCTTGCTGAGAGTCACAGACACAAGAAACTGTCAAATGGATGATTGATCAGGTAGACAAAATAGCCAATTGACTGAATTTTTTTTCATTCTTATAAAATGTTTTTAACCTCTCTGCACCTCAGTTTCCTCATCAGTAAAAATGGGCTTTAATCATTTTGAAAGCCCTCCACCCTATGCTTGAATGGAAGGAAAGTTGAATTAGTAAGGGAGCTGAGTAGCATTTGGTTGGGAGGTCTCTGTATTAATCATGGCTGGCATTTAATTTAACTTCTTGTTTGCTCTGACAGGGACATAATTCCTCTGTTTATAGAAGCCTCTCCTGCCAATGGGGATGTTGTTTTACAATGGAGACGGGGAGGGAAGTAGCGTGAGGGAGAAGTATGTATGTATGAGGAAGATAGATTGTTTAATATTTCATTTATACTGGAGTCATATTTCACACTTACATAGTATGCATAAAAGGTGTAACCAGGTTGTAGGATGCACCTTTGGAGGGAGTTACCCACTCATATGATATTACTCATTAGGAATTTGAAGGTAGTAGTTTAAGGCTAACAAATCACTTTCTTCATAACACCTGGTGACATGGATTAAGATCTTACCATATGTGGGCATCACTAGGCTAGAGGCTTTTTGATGATGTAAGGAATATGAGACACCTGCCCTACTTTCAATGGACTTATTTACTTGCAGAGAGATTACTAGTATGTGCTGAAACTATAGAACTAATTTTAGTTTAAGAAACTTTCATTAAATACCTACTGTGTGCTTGGAACAGGGAATGATAAAAAAACAAAGTGAACATCTCTGTTCCCAATTAGTTTAAATTCTATGTAATCCCATGGGAGGACAATATTGATTATACAGATGCTTACTTACAAGATGCTTACAAAGTAATTTTTGGAAGGGGACAGCAATTAGCAATATGTTGGGGGAGAGTCAAGAAAGATTTCTTTTTTTAGGCAATTGGGGTTAAGTGACTTGCCCAGGGTCACACAGCTAGTAAGTGTCAAGTGTTTGATCTGAGGCCAGATTTGAACTCAGGTCCTCCTGACTTCAGGGCCGGTGCTGTATCCACTGCGCCACGTAGCTGCCCCCAAGAAAGATTTCTTTAGGAGCAGCCAGTTGAGCTGAACTTTGAAGTTCTCTAAGGATTGTGAAAGAAACGTGCAAGATAATCCATAATAAAGTATTCAATGATGTGCTACAGACTTCTCCACCAGAGTTTAGATAAGGAAGAAATGACTTAGGGTCAGAGTAGATGGGGAAAGTTTCATGCACTTATGGTGTTTGAAGTATGGATAGGAGGGACAACTAGGTGGAGCACTGGCCCTGAAGTCATGAGGACCTGAGTTCAAATCTGCCCTCAGACATTTGATATTTAATAGCTATGTGACCCTGGGCAAGTCACTTAACACCATTGCCTAGCCAAAAACAAACAAACAAAAAACAACAAAAAACAAATTAAGTATGGATAGGAGCTAGAAAAGTAAGCAAGGGTTGCTGAGAATCTGACTTGGGAAGAAAGGCATTGGAGCAGGAATCAACTTTGCATGATGGGGAAGGTGAGTAGAACAGTGCAGCTGGGTGGGCAGGAAATGCTGAGGATGTAGAGAAAAGGTTGGATAGGTAGGGTGGTCATGGTCTTTTAAGAGAGTCAGTTCAAACAAGTCATCCTAGGATAGTTAGTGGAGTAACATGATAAACAGTACTGGAAATATCTGCATGTGCATGTGAGAAGTATATGGTACTGTGTATATTCTTTATCTTCTTACTTTGCTGTTGAATGTATTTTTTTCCATTTATTGTATCTTCCTATTGGAAGTGAACGGAACTGAAAAAAAATGAAATGTAGTTTCTCATTAGGTTTCACTCCCAAAAGCTTTCTATGCTAAAAATGTTAAATGAGAGTTTGAAGTCATGGAGATGTGAAACACAATTTTTATGTTCTTTTTGCCTGAATCTATGATTTATATTGACCTTAAGTTTGTTGGGGGATGAGAATCAGTTCTTCCAATAGAATCCTACAAATGTAGTCTTCGGTAGCATAATAATCAGTGGCGGGATTTATAACAAATGGGTTACTAGCCATTGTTGTGGTGGGTATGCAGTTAGGTTTAAGAGAAACTTAAATTGCATAATGAACATTATAGATTTTTGGTTTCTTTTTTTAAACATAGAATTAAAATTTTATTTAGTACCTTGAAACGCAATATTCTCTGAAACTTCCAGGCTACATTAGACCAAATTTGAAGAAATGTTTTCCCTTTTGACAGCCACTATATTATAAATGAGTAAGCCACTAAATTTTTTCTGCTATTATAACCTCTCATTGGAATCATTAGGTGTCATTACTTAACTACCTACTCGTTCAGGAGTGCTTACCCTGAGGTCGGTGAACTTACATGAAAACTATCTTGGTAACTATTACAATACAATCAGTTTCCTTTGTAAAAGGTCCTACGTACTTTTATGCGTTTAAAATTATGATCCTGGAAAGGAGTCCGTAAGCTTTACCAACCTGCCAAAGAGGTCTATGGCACACACAAAAGGTGAATAACAACCACATCTAGTTCAATTCTTTCTTTTTTAGAAAAAATATGTATTTATTTTTAAAAAATTTCCCCAGTTACATGTAAAAACAATTTTTAACCAATTCTTTCGTTTTATAGATGAGGAAAATTGGACTCAGAAAAGTGAAATGACTTGTCTAAGGTCATGAACAGAGTAGAGCTGGGATCCCCACCCAGGCCCTCTGATTCCAAAATTGATTTCTGCCATATGGCCTGCCCTTTTTTCCTCCCCCTACTCAAACTGCTTCTTACAAACCTACATACAAATGATGCCATGAGGTTTTTCCCCCCTAAGTTTTATCAAATCCCAAAGGTGTTAGTTTTGGCCCCTTACTTTTCCTCACCGCAAATATACAATCAGTTTCCTAATGTTGCCTCTTCTACTTCCTCCACAACATTTCTTACAGTTCCTTTTCTTTACCCATAGTCACAACCTTAGTTTAGGCCTTCTCTTCTCTTGCATAGATTATTGAAACATGATATCACAACTCTGTGATCCAGTCAAACTGCTGTTTTCCCTGTTCCTTACACAGAGCTTTTGCTCTCCCATTTCTATGACTTGTACAGGCTGTCCTCATGCCTGGAATACATTTCCTCCTCATCTGTTGTGTGTGTGTGTGTGTGTGTGTGTGTGTATTTCTCTTCTTTCATAACGCAGCTGAAGCCCTGTCTTTTCCATAAAGCCTTTCCTCATTACCTCCTCCCAAACTGGCAGTGCCCATCCTCCTCAACTACTTTATATTTTTTATATTTGTTCTTCTTATCTTTATTCTGAATGTGCTTATATATGTATTTGTTTTATCTCCTATTAGAATATAAGCTCATTTAGAATTGGAGTTGTGAATATTTGTCGCTTCAGTGCCTAGTACAGCAGACACTTAATAATTGCTTGTTGATTGAGAAATATTGAACAAAGGCAACACTGATTCAAAATATAAAAACCTTAGCAAAATCTTACAATAAAGATGATGGAAAATTATGAATACTATTACCTTATAAATCAGAAAGAACCAATGGAAAGTGAAACATTTTAAAGGGAGTTTTGCAAGAGACCTAACTAAAGTAAAGCTGAAGATTATTTAGGGATGAAAATGGATGGACCTATCGATAAGAGAAAAATAATGGAAAAGATCTGCAAAGAAACTATTTTCACCAGTAAGGAAAGTATAATCATCACCCCTAGATATGGTTATAGAAGAGGTAGAAATAGCTTTAAGGAGAACAAAGATAGAAAAATCAGTTTGCTTAGGTGAAGTGTACATAGAGGAGATGTCTATTTGACGCAGTGCAGTTATGATGGCCTTGAAGGAATCAATCACAAGGTACCTAAAGGGTTGTTGTTGTTCTTTGTCCTTCGTTAGCTGTTGAAGATGTTGAAGACAAGGAAAATTAATGATCTCAAACCTCATAAATACTGGAGAAAGGGCAACCAAGAGAAAACCAACAATTGCTATCTCTGCCTGTTTTTTGATTTGTAGAAAATTTTTGCGATATTTATCTATACATTCATTGAGGGCACCTTCAATATGGGGTCCTATTGTACTTATTTGTTTATATGTACACACATGTGTATATATGTATACACATAAATATATATGTATGTGCATAAATGTGTGCACTTATATATGTATATTATATGCATGTTTGTTTCAGTAGAGTAAAATATCACCTTAAAAGTCCTCTTCTAACAAGGTGTCTATTCACTATATATTAAAATCACTCACATTCCTTGAAAGATAACCTAGTTCAGTGACCCCTCTGATAATAAATATCAAGCCAGTTCTAAAACAAGGAGATGTGTGTTTGTTAAGGGTGTTTGGCATTGTTATGGAAGTCTATCTAGCTCACGGTTCAAGGAATGAGAGTGGCATCAAGTTCTTCGAGATACCCATAAATACTGAAAAGCATTTATTCTGATCACCCACAAGGCAAAAACCAAGTGGATGAAGAGTATTGTCCAGATTTTAACATGCAGGTGGAAGTTTAACTATATAGTATGTATACATGAGACAGAAAACACAAATAGACAGTGAGATTGGTTTATAATTGAATAGGAGACGAGTTGGATAGATTACCTGCAGGAAATTGCAAGGTTCTTTTTAATGACCCCCGATTTTTCCTGGAAACCGTGGTAAATCTATATAATATCTGTATGCTACTCATACTGTTGTATGACTGTGAGACATAGAGAAGAGTCTCTAAATCAATGAAAATAATTGAAAAGAACACAAACAGGGCAGGGTGGGGGAAGGCACACATAGTGGATGTGAGCAGGCTATGACATATGAGAAATGAAGAAGTTCAAAGAATAACAGGAATGAAAGATATGGAAACATATGATAGAAAAAGAACATGGGCTGGTCACGTGGCAAGGGAGAAGCATGACAGGTGGATAGCTCTAATGGTATCTATAACATGTCAGGAGAAAGGGAAGAAGTCTAGCATGTTGGATAGACTGCCTATACTGAGTTTATGGGAACACATGGACCAGAGTTGCATAGGATGAGTAAACATGAATGGATTGCATTTCGTACTATCCAAAATGAAAAGATCATGAATCCATATACATATTTTGAGAGAAGTAGCCAGTGAGTACATTTTCCCCTACACTGATACACCATGGCGAACTAGCCTGTACTTACAGGCTTAGAGAGTTACCAGAGGCAGTGGTAAGTTATGATTTGGCCCTGGTCTCAAAACTAGTATGTGTCAGAAGCAGCACTTAAATGTAGATCTTATTGCCAGTATCTACTCTGTCCTGTTGACTCTTTATAGATAAATAAGAAATCAGTTCTAAGAAAACTAATGTGGTTGTTGGAAGTTCATCCAACGGTGAGGGTGGGGTGGATTAGTGAAGCCTGTATGTTTCTACTCCTGTAGAGTAGTCCTACTAACCCTCCAAAACTGTTAAATTTAAAGAGCATTACTAAATGATCTGACATTGTCTAACACCATTTCACCATATCAAATATTTTACAGACCTGTTCCAACTTGTATATAAAAGCTGCCATACTACCAATAATTTAACAAGTCTATCTACACTCAGTTTCCTATATATTTTTTAGAAGTCATGCTCACATGTGTTTTTACTTATTTGTTGGTTCTTGGACATTTTAACTCCTTCAGTCCCCTAATTTGTGATAGTCATGGTGGTATTTGCCTGTCAGAGAAGCAGTAGTGTGAAAAATTTGGATTGGGTAATCTGAGATGTTGAAAATGGGATGGAACTCAAAGCAAGAGATGGTGATTTGTTGAAACCAGTGTCCCCTGTCTGGAATAAGAGGTTGAGGTTTCTGGTGTGTGTGTGTGTGTGTGTGTGTGTGTGTGTGTGTGTGTGTGTGTGTGTGTGTGTGTGTGTGTGTAAATATACAGAGAGGTGGGGTGGGCATAGGGGGAAAGGGGAGAGATTATAAATATACTTGTTGGTCTCCAAATTATCAGCATCCAGAAAGCATGTGAAACACTTATCAATAGACTTATTGGTCAGAGTGTCTTTTATGGAAAGTTTTCTGCAGATTTAATAGAGAGCTGTAATATATGCATGTTTTTCTCAGACTTCTACCATGATGATAAGCTCTTTTAGCATGAAATTCGTGTGCAAGTGACTAGCACTTGTGACTAACAACTTTTCAATTATTATACCTATTGTCTCTTCTTCGTTTCCTAGGGGCTGAGCAATTTGCCCCATTGTTTATAAGGTCACGTTGTAGGGGTTACAGTTCTGTACATCATCTTAGAGTGGCCATAACAAGAGTGTTTCTTTCACTTTGTACTGGTAGAGTTGACTAGGAATTCTTACAGAGGAGTTGGACAAAGAAATGGAAGGCCGGACTTTTTTTAATTGATAATTTTGATATTATATAATCTAAAATCACCTCTTGATATTTTGGTAGTTGGTTGTTTCTTGTTTTGCATACACATTTGTTGTCTCTTTAATCTATGGATTCTACTTTTTCAAGTTATACTCAGAAGAGTATAACATTTGTCCCTTATAAAGGTCCTCTTGCTAGGTAGAACTGGTAAGTGATCATCAGATAGCATTTATTAAGCACCAGCTATATGAAGACAAAAATGGAATAGTAATGGAGATAGCATTATATCAGTGGAGATACCATGTAAGCAAATGAGTATATACAACAATATGTAAAATAAATACAAGGTGGTAGAGTTTTGTGTTCTTTTTTTTTTTTTTTTTTTTGAGGAGTAGATCTGGAGAGGCTTCATGTAGGAGGTAGAATTAAGTGTAATGGGAGTGCCTCAGTGAGATTTCAGCAAATGCTGGAAAGTCTACAGTGGGATAAAGATGGAAACATTGAAAAGTAAAGAGGAAAGCCTCAAGGCACAAAATCAGTATTCTCTACCCTAGAAAAAGATGTGAGGCGTGAATACCTTAATTGCATGTGAAGAGGCCAGGAAGACTATGAATGTGCTTCCAAAGTAGAGACTGCATTCACACCTTTTCTCTATGCCATTCCTGTCCATATGATTCCCCAAGGAGGGTGGGAGGTGAAAATGACTGAATTGAAGCTAATCAACGCAAAGCAACATGGAGTAGCTTAAAAAGGGAAGGGACTTCTGAGTGAAAAAGGAAGAATGTGTTAAATAAAGAAGCAAGCCTCTAATTTCCTGTCTGGCTGTGCCAAACAACCTCAGAGCTAAGGCTCTGGGGAGTCAGAGGGAAGAACTGCTGATCCTAAGCAAAGGGTCATTGTTCCCCCTAAAAGAGCTTTGTGGCATTCTTGTGGAAGAGAATACATTCTCCTTCTGCACAGCCAGGGGCTGTGGTACAATGGACCATGGAAGAGCCAACTCAGAAGACCAGGTAATCAACACATCTTAGCAAAGATGTGCCCTGAGAAGAGCAGAGTGCCTGCACATCCTTTCTGGTCCAGTCCAGGAGCAGTGGAGCCTGGTGAACCAGAACAGCTACCCAGTGATGTGTTCAACCCAGTCCAGCAAGAGCTTGGCCCTTCCAGCTAAAACACACACCCTAGGAGGAGCAGCCCAGGTGAGCCAGTGAAGATACTGTGCCTTGCAAAAGAGCCAAGTCAGATGAATAGTGGAATGATTCAGTGAACTTTGTGAGAAATCTCTGGAGAGAGAAAGGGCAATGAGGACCTAAAGTTCCAGAGTTGTGGGTTCCTTGGCCATGTATTCCCCACAGGTGGTCTCACTACAGCTGTACTATCATGCCCACTCTTTCCCAACCCTCCCTGGATTCTGGGTATGTTTGTGGGAGAGGGTGCCTCTGTTATCTGGGGATATACTTTGTAACTACTGTCTTTCCTATGTCATTTGAATCTTTGCTAAAGAACTGAGTCTACAGGTTGATTAAAGGGAAGCGCACTGATGGGGGTTTGTGAGCTAGTGTTAGGAAAACAGCAACCCACAAAGTTACACCTGGAACTTGGGGGAAGTAATAGTTAATGGAGTTGATGAAGTGAGCCCTGAGGGAGCATTACATACGGGATTAGAAGAGTCAGTGGTGAGGTAGGAATATATCACAGGTTTTTCTTTATTCTCTCCCAACTTTTTATGTCTAACAGTTTTTTTTTCATTGTTGTGTCTAGGGAGTAAGCTTCTTGAATGTAGTCAGTGTAGCAGTGGCTGATGCTGGAATTTTTGTTAGGAGTGTTTTCAAGTTCCTTTTGGGAATGATCACTATACAGAATGAGCTCCTAGAGCAAGATGTGAGATTTGATACGCCTTTTGGAGTTTTGAATTTTATGTTCTTCGAAATTGTTAGTTCATTTCATTAATTTGAGCTCCATGAGAAATTATTTGTCCGGATACCTGCCTGGGAATTACGGAGATATTAGCTGAACATCAAATCCTTCTGGAGACTTCCAAGTATGTTCAAAGTTACTTAGGCATTTATTTTGACATTTACAGGTAGTAGAGGGAAATGAATTTATTTTGAATATAAGTTTTTCAATTTGTAGTCACTTTTAGCCCACTGACTGGTGAATATTTATTATGTACCAGCACTAGGATAGGCACTGGTAGGAGACAGAAAAGGTGTATAAGCATATTCCATGTAACACTGTCCTCATTCGTTTTATGATAATGTTAATACATTATAATTAACTTTGCTCGAATGTAGTTCCAGATAGCTGCTTTATCTTCTCTCATATTTAATATCTTCCCATTCCTCTCCTATTTTCCCCCTCCTTTTTACCATAGCCTTTTTATCTGTGTGACTTGGGCAAATAACAACCACCGTCACCACCCTCAGCCTGTTTCCTCATCTGTAAAATAAGGGGGCTGGACTAGAGGAATTCTGAGGTCCCTTCTAACTCTAGCTTCATTCCTAGGATTCTTTCCCTTATCTCATTTTGTTTCTAACATTTTTTTTCTGGAACTAAGAATATAAACCCTCTAATGTTTCACTTGTCATTATGCTATGTGAAACATCAAAAAAGCAAGAAAGACTTGGTATGTCTGTAAAAGACTATTCTAAAGGAGCTTATGAGCATGGTTGGAAGACAGGACTTACATACCTGAAGTAATTGGGGAACAATACAACACAATATATATTAAGTGTTCAATTATGTGGAATACACAATAAATGCTAAAGAAATTCAAAGAAAGGAGAGAAATGAATATAAACTAGAATAGTGAAATAATTCTTTAGGAAGGAGGTAGAACATGAACTGGGTCTTGAAAGATAATTGGATAGAGAAGGGGTCATATGGCAGACATTCTAGAAATGTCATTTGGGGTGGGAGGTGAAACTTCTCAAGGTAACAAATGTAGTTTAATCCTTTTTTTTTCACCTCACATAAAAATTCAGAAAATGAGGGGGCGGAGCCAAGATGGAGGAGTAAAAGCAGTGACTTACTTGAACTCTTTCCCAAACCCTTCCAAATAACTGTAAAAAATGGCTCTAAACAAATTCTAAAACAGCAGGACCCACAGAAACACAGAGTGAAACAAATTTCCAGCCCTGGGCAACCTGGATGGTTGATGGAAAAGGTCTCTTGTTCCAGACTGGGAGAGGAACACAGTTCAGGCAAAGACCAGGCCTCAGCAAACCTGGAACAGGCCTCAGGGGACTGAATCAAGAGGAGCTGTGGTGGTTTCTAGACTTCTCAACCCACAAAAGCCAAAGACAACTTAGAAGGTCAGTAGAAAAGGTCTGTTGGACCATGGTGAGAGAAAAGCTCAGTCCAGCCCCAGTCTTGGCGCAGCCCCAGGGCAGTGGCTGCTTCTGGAACTCTCGGCCCAGACTGAGGGGGAATAGATTGGCTGATCAGAAGGGGATTGGAGGGATCTCTTTGCTGGTGCTGAGGCAGGATTCTCTTGCTTTGCCTGTGCTTGGATCTGGGTCACTGTTCTGGGTGGTGGTCTTGGAGCAAGGAGGAGTGGTGGCATGGTGGAGCTTGTAGTGGTGGTGGAGAGGTAATCCACCTCGCAGTTCCAAGGCAGAAGATAGTGCTTGTGGTCACTCATAGGACAGAGCACAGGCCAGGAAAAGAAAATTTACAGGTCCCTAGAAGTAGCTCTGAAAACAGCTGCAAAAACCCCTGAAGCTTGGGACATTACGTTATCCACACTGGAAGCAGACCCCTACCTTAACAAAGAGTTTAAAACTCAAGTAATTGACTGATAAAATGAGCAAACAGTGCAAAAAAGTCAGACCATAGAATCTTACTTTGTTGACGAAGAAGATCAAAACATACAACCAGAGGAAGACAACAAAGTAAAAGCTTCTACACCCAAAACCTCCAAGAAAAATATGAATTGGTCCCAGGCCATGGAAGAGCTCAAAAGGGATTTTGAGAAGCAAGTAAGAGAAGTAGAGGAAAAACTGGGAAGAGAAATGAGAGTGATGCAAGAAAAACATGAAAAACAAGTCAACAGTTTGCTAAAGGAGACCCAAAAAATACTGAAGAAAATAACACCTTAAAAAATAGTCTAACCCAAATGGTAAAAGAGGTCCAAAAAGTCAGTGAGGAGGAGAATGTCTTAAAAAGCAAAATTGGCCAAATGGAAAAGGAAGTCCAAAAGTTTACTGAAGAAAATACTTCCTTAAAAATTAGAATGGAGCAATTCTCGGAGGCTAGTGACTTCATGAGAAATCAAGACACTGTAAAACAAAACCAAAAGAATGAAAAAATAGAAAACAATGTGAAATATCTCATTGGAAAAACAACTGACCTGGAAAATAGATCCAGGAGAGACAATTTAAAAATTATTGGACTATCTGAAATCCATGATAAAAAAAAGAGCCTAGACATCATCTTTCAAGAAATGATCAAGGAAAACTGCCCTGATATTTTAGAACCAGAGGGCAAAATAGAAATTGAAAGAATCCACCGATCTCCTCCTGAAAGAGATCCCCAAAGGAAAACTCCTAGGAATATTATAGCCAAATTCTAGAGTTCCCAGGTCAAGGAGAAAATATTGCAAGCAGCCAGAAAAATACAATTTTGTGTATGTGAAAAATACAATATTTGTGTGGAAACACAATCAGGATAACACACGATTTAGCAGCTTCTACATTAAAGGACAAGAGGGCTTGGAATAGAATATTCCAGAGGGCAAAGGAGATAGGATTACAAATAAGTATCACCTACCCAGCAAAACAGTATATTCCTTCAGGGGAAAAAAATGGACATTCAGTGATCTAGAGGACTATCAAGCATTCTTGATGAAAAGACCAGAGCTGAATAGAAAATTTAACTTTCAAATACAAGACTTAAGTGAAACATGAAGAGGTAAACAGGAAAGAGAAATCATAAGAGACTTATTAAGGTTGAACTGTTTCCATTCCTGCATGGAAAGATGATATTTGTAACTCATGAGTCCTTTGTCAGTATTAGGGTAGTTGGAGAGAAAAATATATATATATAGATATATGTATAGGTAGGTCAACAGAGGGAACAGGGTGAATTGAAGATGAATGGGTGATATCTGGAGAATAAAATTAAGGGATGAGAGAGGATTACGCTGGGAGAAGGTGAAAGGGAGAGGTAGAATAGGGTAAATTATCTCACATAAAACAGACTAGGAAAGATTTTTACAATGGAGGGGAAATGGGGGAAGGTGAGAGGGAATGAGTGAATCTTATTCTCATAGGATTTGGCTTAAGGAGGGAATAACAGACACACTCAATTGGGCATGGACATCTATCTTACCCTACAGGGGGAATGGGGATAAGAGAGGGGGGATGATAGAAGGGAGGGCAGATTGGCGGAGAGGGTAATCAGAAGCAAACACTTTTGAGGAGGGACAAGGTCAAAGGAAAGAATAGAATAAATGAAAGGTGGGATAGGATGAAGGGAAATATAGTTAGTTTTTCACAACATGACTATTATGGAAGTGTTTTGCATGACTACACATGTATAACTTATATGGAGTGTCTTGCCTTCTCTATGAGGATGGGTGCGCAGGGAGGAAGGGAGAGAATTTGGAACCCAAAGTTTTAAAAACAAGTGTTAAAAATTGTTTTTACATGCAGTTGAGAAATAAGATATACAGTCAATGAGGTATAAGAAATCTATACTACTCTATAGGAAAATAGAAGGGGAAGTGGATAAAAGAAGGGAGGGTGATAGAAGGGAGGGCAGATCAGGAAAAGGGCTACTCAGAATGCATGCCATCTTGGGGTGGGGGAGGGGTGAGATGGGGAGAAAATTTGGAACTCAAAATCTTGTGGAAGTGAATGTTGAAAACTAAAAATAAATTAATTAAAATTTAAAAAAAAGAAAAAATTCAGAAGGTGAAAAAGAACCCACAGGAGCCCATAACAATGCAAAAAATACATGGAGGACTTAGCCCATAAGCAATTAATGTAATTTTCCTTCCCTTTTTGGGGTTCCACTTCTCTATAGGGGCCTAAAGTCTTTCAATTCTATGACATCTATGGTTTGGATCCCCCTTAGAAGGGAATGAAATTGGGTTTGATAGTGAGGCAACTTTCGCCCTCCCTCTACATTCTAGTAAGTCCCTTGCAGCAAGAATTTAGGGTTAGGGTCCTACATAATCTTCCTCACCCAGATTTAGTGTTATCCTTTCATTTGGGCTGTCCACAAAAGGGAAATGAGTTTTGGTGCTGTTGGGCAGTAAATATCCTGATGTATGATGTTGAGTCTTTCACCCTAGAAAGATTCTGTTAGGGTTTGAAAATTCCTAGAAAGAAAATACATTGGGGCATTTTTAATTAGGCAGCCCCCTTCTTATGAGGCTGACATTGTCTGAACATTTGAACATATTGGTCGGATTCCAAGTTTTGGCTAATCGCTGTGCCATATTGTGGCTTTTAATCCCTTGCTGCTGTTCCTAAAAGCATGTGGATCCCCTTCTCTGTTGTGTAGGAAATTGCCCTTCTATGATGAGGCTAGTTTTCCCAATTCTCAGACTTGGGATTGAGATTACTCCAAACCAACTCCTGAGGCTCCAGCTGTGCAAGAATTCCCTTTCTCTGGATGGATAGCTAGATTTTGGGATGACACTGTCCAGAAAAAGCTCCTCCTTTAAAAAGTCGGCAAGAGTTCCCGAACGATACAGTCTAGCAACTACCTCTTCTGTTTTTCCTGACGTGTCTCTCACATACAGCAATGTCCTCCCTTCTGCTTCCCTACACACACTCTTAGAATCTTTCAGGAAGAAAAACTGAAAGAAAAAGGATGAAGTTACTTCCTTCTTATAAGTCAGTTGGAAGGGGTGGCTCTTTTTAAAATGGTTTGTCCCACAAAAGTGGGAACCAGCTAGTTTACTGGTTTACTGGGGGCAGTACCAGTCGGTGAAAGTTAATTAGGGTTTTAATCCTTTTAAGTTATCATTGGGTATGTCACTAGGTGGTATGGTAGACAGAAGGCTGGACTTGAAGTCTGGAAGACCTTGTGTTCAAATCCTGCCTCATAAATACATTTACTGTGTGACACTGGGCAAGTGACTTTCAGCCTCAGTTTCCTCATCTGTAAAATGAGTCTAATAATGACATTGACCTCACTGTATTGTTAGAGTGATCAAACAACGTTATATATATGGCTCCTTGTGGACCTTAAAATATTAAATGAATAGTTATTATTATTATCATTATTTATTATTGTTGTCATAAGATCTATAAGGAGATTTAATCAAGTTAGAGCAAGAGCTCACTGTCCTATAAGCCCATCAGGTTGAATTCATAAAATGAAATTTCCCACCAACATATAATGAAGAGTTTACTGAAACTAGATTATTTAGGCATAACTATTCACTATCATTTGTAAATTAAGGGAAAACTTTTGTGACTTGTTTTTAAAGTATCTTTATGTTGGTTATAAAATTTTAAATCCATTTATTTCATTCTCTACAAAAAAGGAACTCTGCTATTAAGCAATGTTTCCTCCAGTGCCAATCATTTGCTGAGAAAATTAATTTATTCCTATGAGGAAGAACTGCTTTTCCTGAATTCCATGGTATTCCTGGGATATAAAATGTCAGAGAGAGTTCTAACTTAATCCAGTGCTGAAATAATGCCACATAGTACTTTTTATTTTAATGAAGGTAACAGTTTTGATGAACACAAAGCTAGACCCATTGAGCCTACTGGATGTTTGTTCGACTTCCTGCATTCTCAAAATCAGTTTGGTTCTGACTGAGAACTTGTGGGAAGGCTGGTTTACCCCAGAACTTTATTAGAGCATCAACTTCACTTGGCAACAGAGCTTGGCAAAGTGCTTGGATTGGTTCCAATGGATGCCTCGTCTTCAAAAGCCTTGAATGGATAGTTTTGGTTTTAGGGACTCAGTGATGATTTGGCTCTATATTTGCCATTCCAGGAAGCCTGTTCAAATATGGAATTCTCTTTGTTCAGCCAGAGTTGTCAAAGTATTGAGCATTAACTTTGAAAGCAAGAGAAACAGGATTACCAGTAACATGTTAGGAAAAGAATTGAAAATTTATTAAGTTTTTTCTTGGATCCTTTGGATTCTAAGTGAGTAGAAAGATAGAAAGAAGAGTGATATGTCTACCTGTGACAAAAAGGGAAGTATCAGGCATTGGAGAGACATTGTAGTATAGTAAAAATGGTTTGGATTTGGAGTAGAAAAGCCTGAGCTTGTGTTCCAGCTGAACATAAAATTAACTCCTCCTCTATTGACCTCAATGCCTTACAAATAAGGAGAATGGATCCCATCTAGTCCCAATCTATGATTTTGCTTCAAAGTCACCATCAGGAAATAAGGAATTTGTTAATGTTGTGGAAATGATGGAAACTTTGGGAAGAAATCCATTCTATCCTAGAATTTTTAAGAGAGGAGAGGAAAGTTGTCTATTTTGATACATACACTATGTTTTGGGAGAGCAGATTTGAAAGCTTTCAGGGAAAGCACAGATCCCATGGACTGAAATTCTATGTGGGACTGTCAATTTAGGAAGGATGCGAAGGTCTCAAGTATGAAGTTCTGAAGACAAAAAAAAATGGATGAAGAGGAAAAAGATAAGTAGTCTTACAAGACTGATGTAAAAGCACAGGGAGCTTGCTCCCTGATAAACAAAGACACATACTGAAGGTGGATGCAAAGGCAAAGTAAAAAAAAAAATCAACAGGGAGCAGTGGAAGGGAGGGAGGTAAATACAAAAATATAGCACAATCCTGTAAGAAAAATGTCAGGAATGCTAAAACTTGGAATGAGCTTAGGTTGATGAGGAAAGCTAAGGATGGCAGTTTTTTCAAAAGTTATACTGTAGAAAAGAGGGAGATCAAAGCAGGGAAAGAACAGCTGCTTTAGGATGGTGGTAACCATGAGATACTGTAGCTTCTATCTTATTTTGATATGGTTTTCTCTGTCAAGGGAAATGATCATTAGACTGGAAAATATGAAAGAAAAATGGTGAATAGAACATAGATATCGAAGAGAAGTAGGGAGACAGTAAGACATGAGGTCATATAACCAGATTCAGATGACTGTTATTCTAGGGTATTGAAAGAACTCTCTGCTGTGATTAGTGAACCATTGTTGATGATCTTTGAAAGGTAATGGTGAAGTAGATAGGTACTGTTGGCTTGAAAAAGAGTGAATATCTCAATTTTCAAAACGGGAAAGAATTGAGTCGGCAAGCCACAAGGCTGAATTTGGTTAGTTAATGTCTTTGAAAGGAAGCAGTGATCAGCAAGAACCAGCATGACATCATCAAGAACAGGTAAGGTCAAACTAACCTTATTTCCTTTTTGGACAGGTTTGGCTTACTAGATTGGTAGACTGTATTCTACCGAATGATGCAGATATAAAGTAACACTTATGTCTTAGCAAATCATTTGGCAAAATATTAAGTTCTAAGAAAGATATTGAAAAACAGAAGATTTTGTCCAGTAAAAGGATGTTGAAGGATCTCATGAGAAACTCTGATGTCTTCCCCTCCCAGATTGAAGACAAACTAGGCTTTTTAAAAAATTCAATTCTTATCTAGTTTTCAACTACCGAAAAGAGGAAAAGACCTTAACTTAAAAAGGCCAAGGTCTCCCACTGCATCTGGGGCCATGTCTAGTCATCCTGACCTAGGTCTTGCCACTGGACCCCGATGACTCTGGTGGAGAGAGTGAGGCTGATGACTGTGCATCCTTGTGTCACTTAAATCCAATTCTCTTGCAAGTCAAGATGTCACCCTCTTGCTGTCATTGGTCCTCTTGGAGAACTAAGGACAAAAAGCAATAATCCTGACATAGGAGGATAAACTGAAGGGATTGGTGAAGTTCAGATGAAAAAAGAAGAGACTTAGGGATATGACAACTGAATTTAGGTATGTGAAAGTTTGTAACGTGAAAAAGAGTTTGTCTTACTTGACTCTTGAGTCTAGAGGGTAAAAACTAGGCTCAGTGAGTAGAAATTGTAGAGATAAACTCAGGCTTGTTACAAAGAGAAAATTGCTAACCGTTAGTTTCCCCAAAGTGGAATCGGCTGCCTTTGTAGGTAATAGGTTTTCCCTCAATAGGGGATTTTCAGGTAAGAATTGAACAAACACTTTTAGGCAATGTTACAGTGGGGATTCTTGTTTAGAAATGGTTTGAACTGCATAGCTTCTATGGTCTGGGATTGTGTGATTTATTGAGGAAGTTCAGGAAGCCGGTACATTTCAAACCCGTGTTTTACCTAATACTTACATTGATTTTATAAATGTTAGTTTGTAACAGCATTATTCAGTAATACAGTTTATGCTAGGTGGAAACTATTTTCTCACACGTGTGCCTAAGCAGTGAGCCTTTTGTTCTATCCAATTATAAGGTTCTCCCCTGATAGAATGTGAGACTCTAGAAAGGTTGTTTCACTTAGCTGCAGACAAACCAATCCACTTGGGACCCCCTCTGAGCTTGCTTTCTGCAGACTGAAGTTATAATACTAGCAATATTTGTGTTTACCTCAATCTGGAATTCATTATAGACTGAAATAGCTAGCACATATCCTTGTCTGAAATAATGTGCCAACAGTGCTACTTCAGAATATGTCTTTGAGCCACAATGTACTCTGCTTGTCACAGAGATCAAGTTATAGAATTTTGTAGCTGGTAGCCGCTTTCAAGGTACTCTAGCGCAATTGCCTCATTTTACAGAGGACAATTTGAGGCTTAGAGAAGTTGTGAATTGCCCAAGCACACAAGATGTTATATTTTATTTTTATAGATTAAAATACATTTAATTTTAAAATTAAGTTTAATAATAACACAAGAATATCTGTCGATCATCTCACAATCTCTCTACCCCAAATCCTGGTTTCATGCTGGGAGACTTCAATATACATTTTGATTCTCCCTCAAACACCCTATTTTCTCATTTCCTTAATCTTATTCAACTTTCATGACTTAACTCATTCTCCCCCAGCTACACACTGGGATGTTAACACTCTTGGCCTTTCTATCACTTATGTATGCTCCACTTGCATGATCAAGAACTCCAAAATTTTGTTATTTGTTAATCATCTCGAATAATTTCATTTCTCCCTGTGACTTATTCTTCTTAAATCTGTTCTTTATCCTTACCATGACTTCCAACCCTTTCATTTTCTAGTACTTTTTTTTTTTTTAGTGAGGCAATCAGGGTTAAGTGACTTGCCCAAGGTCACACAGCTAGTAGTGTCAAGTGTTTGGTCTGAGGCCAGATTTGACCTCAGGTCCTTCTGACTTCAGGGCCGGTGCTGTATCCACTGCGCCACCTAGCTGCCCCTCATTTTCTAGTACTTTCTCAGGTCATCACTTATGTCCTAGCTTATAGTCTCTTATTCCCAATCTCAACTTTTTAGTTAGTCAGTTTAATTCTACACTATCCTTTACTCTCACATCCCTTTCTTTCTTATGCTGTTGATATTTATGCCTTGTTAACCCCCAGTACTACCACTGTTCACTTTCTCTGCTTTTAGTCATGTGTAGCTTACTGAATGGAACTGGAAGAATTGATACAATTGTGAAGATTGGGTCTACTACAAATTTATCATCTCAACTGAGACCTAATCAGGTCCTTTTATTCCTCTCTAGTTAATTCCCCCCCTACACACATACTTAAGTGGCTATTTTAAATCCACTCTTGTCTCCTTGAGACTAAATGAAGTCCTCTTCTCCCATTATTCTTATCCCCAAATTTGTTCACATCATTCCCTACTATCTCCTTTACTCCAGTCTCTGATGAAATGGTTGATCCATCACATCAAGGCCAACCTCCACTTTCTACATTGATACTATCCTATTCTGTCTTCTCTATCATTGGCTTCACCAATATCCCACCCCGCAACCCATTCTTCAGTATTTCCCTGTCTCTTAGTTCCTTGCCTGTAGCCAACAAATATGCCCATTTTCCCCATGTTAGAGCTTTCATCTCCTCAGGTTATCATCCTATATATCTTCTCTTCTCAGTCAAATTCTTTGAAAATGTTGCCTAGTCTTTTTGAATCTATTTTGTTTCTTCTTACTCTCGGTATTTTGGCTTGTGACCTGATTACTCCACTGAAATTGCTTTCTTAATTGCCACATGTAATGACCGAAGATCATTATTGACAGTGCAGCATTTGCCTCTGTTGAATTTCCTTTTCTCCTGGATATTTTCTTCTCCCTGGGTTTTTGTGTCCTCTTCTCTCTGGGTTCATTTATTGACTCCTTGTAGATATCTCCTGGTCCCACCCCTCATCTCTTATGAAATTCAATTGTGCATCACTGATGGAGTCTAGCCCCTGCCCCCAGCCCCAATATCCCAACTTCCTCATATACCTCACTGCCTCATTAGAACAGCAGGTTGTGCCCATCCATCTAGTCTCAGACAGAACCACAGTAGCCAGCCAATAAGAAAGCAGCACCAGCAGGCTACTGAGCAGGATGTTTGACCACTAAATCACAGCCTAAGTGGATGCCTGCACAGTAACAGCAAAGAACCATCCTTAGGTGAACTTATGATATAGAGAGGCTTATTATATCATAATCATACAGCAGTACCCCCCAGTAGGATTTTCTGTATGCATTCTGGGTACCCGCATTCACAGTTCCTCTAAGGTGAGGACCCCCTGCCCAAATTAGTAAAACCCTCCTATATTTTAATATTCAGAGATTCTTTGATGTCTATTCATAAATTCTGTTATATGTAATCATATGTTTTGCTCTATAAAAATCCCTGTCTTGCTTTGCTAAGCTGCTGGTTCCTTTAAGGAGCCTAGCCCACTTGTTGAGAACATAATCCTCAGTAAATGCCTTTGCTTGGGTAGGAGATGCTTTGAGTCTGTGAATTCTTTTGAGATAACCTTGCAGCATATCTTGAAAAACTGCAACTACCAACTGGACATTTTGAATTGGATGTAATTTGGTTTCCCTGAGAAGTTCATCAGTGTTGCATGTCAGTTTCATGATGACATGCTTGCCCAGGTTCTGGTTTTTTCCCAACTGTAATAGGGAATTAGTCAATGCTTCTGAGCAGAGTACTGACATCTCTTTCATTTCCAAACACAGCCCTCTTGTGAACATCTCTATTTTTGTCAAGAGTACCACCATCCTTCCAGTCAGATCCCAAGTTCTTAACTTTAGTATCATTCTCAACTTCTTACTCTCATTTATTTCGCTTACCCAATTAGTTGCCAAATCTTAATTCTCTCTACAGCATCTCTTGTATCCATCCTCTTCTCGTGACTCATACCCATCACTCTAATTAAGGCCCTTCTACCTCTCACTTGATCTATTGTAGTAGCCTCCTAATTGGTGCCTTTGCTTTGTCTTTACCCATTCAATAAATAAATTCATTCTGCTCCTATTATAAAATTGTTACTGTTTGTTTTTAAAAGCTGTATTTTAAGTGTCCAGATGTCAGGCAAAATGCTTTATTTTCTGGAAGTTGTCCCTTGCACTGTCAACAGGTTCCAATAGTACCTTTTCCTGAAATGCCATCTTGAGTTAAAGCAGTTTAGGTATATGCCCTAGTATAAAGAGACTGAACTTTTATTGTTTCCGTGCAGTATTACCCTTCTCTAGACTAGGTCCAAGGTGATGGGTGTGGATAGAACCTGTCACATTGAGTATGACTAATTATCTATCCAATGACTTCAACTAGTATAGACATTCAACCTTCTTTTCCCTTAGCTTAGTGTAAAGCCAGTGTTTTTTAACCTGGGATCTGTGAACTTTAAATACACACACACACACGCACACGCACACGCACACACACACGCACACACACAGAGGAAAAATATTTTAAAGAAGTATTTCTTTTAGAAAAAAAAAATGTGCTTTCCCCTGTCTTTATTCCTTCCCCTCCATTGTTATATCAAACAGGCACCTCAAGGCTTTAAGAACATCAATTACTTTCATAGTCACTTCAGCAGAGAGCTTTGTTAAGGGAACATTTTTGAAATAAAGTTAAATTCATTGCCAATAAAGTTAAATTCATTACCTTGCCCTTTTAAGGACGTTGCAAAGGTTACATTGGAGGACCAGATAAGTTTGATAGAGGTTAGAAGTGAGGCACTATACACCTCCTTACACAACTGTATGTTTGTTTCTGTCCAAATTCTCTTTCTCTCCCTTCCTATGGGCTTTTCCGCTAGAGTCTGTCTAGCTGTGACTACTAAACACTACGGCAGGTTGGAGCAGAGGTTCCCAAACATATTTGGCCTACTGTCCCCTTTTTAAAAAAAAATTACCCCTACCTCCTAGAAATCTACTTTCTTTAACCCTTAAATGTTTTTTTAAATTTATGTCATTTCAAAAAAATACAAAATCTTTTAAAAAATGATGCATCTTAAATTTAATAATTAATTGTAAATTTGTAGTTTTTTTCCTGCAGTGAAATTTTGATGATGCAATGTAACGTAATGTAACCATATAGTATCACACTGTAAAGAAATCATTACATACACATATTACTGCCTATGCATGCTAGACTTTGCGACAATGTGCAATGCACTTGCCAGCCAACACTTGTTTGTTAAGACCTGTTGGTGGACTTGACCACTGATGGGTTATAACTTGCATTTTGTATGTTTATTTGGAAAATAATGTAATCACTATGACTTTAACTCTTTCACACAACAGATGAAATATGTACAAATGGTTTTTCAAAATTTTCTTATCTTTCTTTATTCCTCTACCACCCCCTTATTTTTATTCAATGCCCCCCAATTGTACCCGAGGCTACTACTGCCCCCCCTATTGTTCCAGCACCCCTCAGGGGGCGGTATCTCTCATTTTGGAACCTATGGACTAAATGAAGGGACAGGGCCTCTTTGAACTAGCCAGGAATAAGTAGAAGTTAGATGAGGACACGACCTTGTCCTCTTTTCATGGATCAAAGATCCTTATTTCTTATATCTGAAATTGTAAAGGGAAAAAACTCCTAATTTATTTCAAAGTGTCATTTACTCTCTTCTTTCTCTCTATTTCTAACACTTGGGCCTAGGTGAATTAAAAATAATGTAGATTAGAGGCAAAAAACTCTACTGGAGGTTGTTTCTCATACTCTCAAGTGATTGGCTCCAACAGTACTTTCCCCGCCCTCCCCCAATTGACTTTTTGAGGTACTATGGTTTAGTATCCACACCAGTAAAAAGAAATTAAACTTTGTTATTTCAGTGATTTCAGTCCTCTCTTTGTGTTCCTGCTTGTCCGTGTACTCCTTAAAATATGGCACCAAGAACTGAAAACAAGACTCCAGATGTCGTTTTCTACATGGAGTCCATGAGTGCTTTCACCTCCCACCTCTATACACTCAGCTTCTGTTGCTTAAGCCTCAGAGCATATTCCCCGGCAAACACTCCCTCCTCTGGCAACTCGCTGTGGTATGCATGTGATTCTTGGGGCTCAAGGGCCAGAGGATATTAACTTCCGGTCAAGCCTCCTTGGCTAGAAAGACTTTGAGGATAAGCCTAGGGGTTGAAAAACTGAGTATCATGGCCACTTTTCTTTCTTTCTAAATCTTTGTTTTAGAATGAGTATAGGAGGGGAAAGGAGGGAAAAAAATATTCGTGGAAATAGGATATCTAGTAAAACCATCCCTAAAAAGAAAAAAGAGACAGTGGCTTTTAAAAATTATATTACAGCATTTCATTTCTATTATATTACAGAATATGTTTTATTATATCATGGGATTGTGTTTTATTCCCTTTCGAATGTAGTAGATCGAGATGTATTTATACAATATTCTTTTAGGACGTCCCAAAGGTTTATGGAGTGAGAGAGTTCTTTATAATTTGAACCTTATTTTGAGGTCCGTTGGTATTGAAATAACAAAACCTTTTATGAGGCTCGATAAGGAAGTACCTTTTTATTGAATTCCGTTTTTACCGTGAAGGTGTCATTATAGCAGTTTTTCCCATGGCAACTTTGTGCCTTTTGTGTTTTTTTTTAACTACTTAATTTTAATATTAACACAATCTCATCAGGGTTATCTGTAAAATCATTAGTTTGCATAAGCTGAAATTTAGATACTAAGTTGAGCTCCTCTGACGTATTTCTGCATCCATTTGACATCATATATAGATGTAATGTATGACTGTGATAATGCAAGTATGGCCTAAATATAGCTTTTTGAGATACTGCTTTCTCCTGGCTCTCCTCCTCCATGTCTGACCACCTCTTGTTAATCTTTTTTGTTGTATCTTCATGCAGGTAATAATAATAATTAATTCTACCATTTGTGACCAAGCAAAACAAATTTCATCACTCTTCCATATGCCAGTGCTTCAGTTATTTAAAGACAACTGTCGTGTTCTTCCTTCTTATTTTCTTATCCCTATTTCTTTCTGCAGAGCCTCGTGTGGGATGATTCTGAATCTTCCTACCCTCCTTGATGCCCCGTTCTGGATATATTTCCACTTGTCCATATCCTCCCTAAAATGTCACACCAAGTACTGAAAACATACTCCAGATGGGATCGCACTGGCCCTCTGGACATTCTGCTTCTCTCACAGAAAACCAAGAGAACATTTTTCCCCTAACACTGTACTCTGATGACTCATTGTGGTGTGGAAGTGATTTTGGGTTCTGAAATAACCAGAGGAACATACCTGTTGTTGGTCCTACTTAGCTGGAAAGACTGAGGATAGACCAAACATGGACAGTATGTTTATTGTCCCAAGACTAGCCTACCTAAATTTTGGAGGGACATCACTTGGAGTGATGAATTTCTTGGCCACAGAAAGAAACTCTTACAAGTTTAGGAAGTGATAAAGTTCTGTGCCAGTGAGGTAACTATTCACGCAGTAGAAATTAAATATCTTTGAAGTACTGGAAAAAATAGAATTAGTTCTTGGAGTGTGGGGAACACCTCTACCACATTCGGTGGCTAATTTAAATTGTACTTTCAGTCTACTAGAACCTGTAAGCCTTTTTGCACAAGAACTGGGTTGTTTCTTTTCTTTTTTTGCCATTATCTATTACATTCTCTACTATTGCAGCTGATTTATTTTTAACCTAAATTTTTACTATTTTTTATTTGGCCATTAGTTGAGATAATTGAGTGAAGACTTTACTGAGGCCTAGTTTTGTTGTCCAGGATATTAATTTTTCCTTCTCAGCTTTGTGTCGTTTGAAAACTTGGTCAGCATGACACCAACACCTTCATCTATAACACTTTTTAAACTCCTGAAACAAACAGGCTCTATACTAGAGATATGCGACATTTGGGTAGAGAACCCCTTCTAGGTGAAATCAATCTGGCTGTTAATTATGTTTTCTTGAGTAAAGTAGTTCAATCAAACCTGGTAGCCATCATTATTAAAAGTAACCATTCATTATTAAGTCCATATTTCCCCATCTTGCCCCAAAACAGTATGATCCTATATTCATAGATTTGAGATCTAGAAGGCCAATTATATGTTGTCTAATCCAGGCCCTTATTTAATAGAAAAAAAACAGAACCAGAGAGGTGCTCAGGGTCACATAGCTCGTAAGTGAAAGCACTACTGGTCTTACAAAAGTATTAAATAAATTAGGTTCAAAGTGAATAACTTTGTTTCATCATTGATTAGTAGATTGGCCTCTCTCCATTTGAAATTTTGAATTCAACAGTTGTGTATTTGATACTAAGACAACTTCTGTATATCAAGGCATGACAAGACTTTTTGTGCACTGAGGCAGTCTGCTTTTTCTCCCATGAGTTCTCTAGAATAAATTACACATTTTTTTCCTCACCAGTACAACCAGAAACTCTGAAGGGCTGACTCAGATTTCTGTATAGGCCAGATTTCAAAATTGCGACCCTTCTCTGGTTGATTTCCTTGGATTGCCCTGCTGTTAGTTAACATGGACAAGAAAAGCATGAATAAGAGGGTAAATTATTAATAAAAGAGGTCATGGTATTTATATTTGTAATAAGATAAAATTAACTTTATAACAAAATTATGCTCCCTATTTTACTTAAAATTCTTTAAATTAGCAGGAAAAAACCTGGAGTAAGGAGCAGGACAGTCCGAGAAGGACCCTCAGCTTGATTTCTTGTGCTTTGGCACTAGTAATAGTTACTGTGAAAACAATGGCTGCACAGCCTAGAGCCAAAGTTGTCCAGGTGTTTTTTGGAGACCCTCCTAGGGGTCTCACAGACCCTTTGAGGTTAAAGGTTAAAGTTTAAAACCATTTTTATAATTATAATATTTAATTTTGAATATCTTAAATATCTAGATATTTATGTCCAGAAATATTTATATCAGTAGATCTATAGATATGTAGATTTAAAAATATTTATATTCATAAATATCAGTACACATAAACAAAAATATTTTGGGGAGGAGGGACTCATAGTTTTTGAGTATAAGGGAGTATTGAGACAAAAAAGTTTCAAGCCCTGTTGGCTTGGAGAATAGTTTTCACCCTTCTGGACTGTCTTTTGCCCCATTCAGAATGGAGCTTGGAAGGACTTAAAGGTTTAACCATTAGAGCAGAGGAAGAGTTATGAAAAAAGTCTAATATTTGAAGGAGATTCTATAACAGTTTACAGTAATCTGAAGCACATAGTCAGATGAATTACATATTGTTCACAATCAAAACCTGCTGAGCCTGTTTCTTCTTCCCTCTCTGCTCAATTGCCATTAACTTCTTTTTTCTGTCTTCTTCATTCTCTTCCTTTCTCTTTTATCATAGATTGAGTTTCTTTTCCTGTGGTCAATTACCCTTGATAGAAGAGAGTTCTCCCACTTTTGCTCTATATTTTCCAAGCTTCTTTTCCTTGATACTTGCATTTAAAAATTGGCCTTGTGGTAGACTCTTAAAAACTAATTTTTACATTTAAAAGTTATTTTTAACATTCTTTTCTTTTAAAATTTTGTGTTCAAAATTCTCTCCCTCCCTTCCACCACTTCTCCCACCCACTGAGAAAGCAAGAAAAATTATATCAACAGTACATGTGAAATCATGCAAAGCCTGTTTCTATATTAGCCAGCCATATCACAAAAAAACCAAGAAAAATAAAGACATTTATACTTCAGTTTGCCTTCAGAGTTCATCAGTTCTCTCTCTGGAGGTGGATAGCATTTTTTCATTATGACTCCTTTGGAATTTTCTTGGATCATTGTATTGATCAAAGTAGCCAAGTCTTTCACGGTTAATAATCGCTACAACATTGCTTTTACTGTGCACAATTTTCTCCTGGTTCCTCTAACTTCAATTTACATCAATTCATATAGATGCTTCATTTTTTTTCTGATACCCCCAAATAATTTCTTACAGCACAATAGTACACCATCACAATTGTATGCTACAATTTGTTGAGCCCAATTGATGGGAATCCCCAGAATTTCCATTTCTTTGCCACCAGAAAAAGAGCTGTTATAAATATTTTTGTACATCTAAATCCTTTTTTATCTGTTTGGAGTTCAGGTCTAGTAGTGGTATTGCTAGGGTAAAGGGTAAGCACAGTATTATAGCTCTTTAGGCATAGTTCCAGATTGTTTTGCAAAATGATTGGACCAGTTCACAACTTCACCAACAGTTTATTGTTCTACCTATTTTCCCTCATTCCCTTCAGCATTTGTCATTTCTGATAGGTATGAAGTGGTACTTTAGAGTTGTTTTAATTTGCATTTCTCTAATCAGTAGTGATTTAGAGCGTTTTTCACATGACTATAGATAACTTTGGTTTCTTCTTATGAAAATTGCCAATTCATATCTTTTAACTGTTTGTCAATTGAGGAATGGCTCTTGTTTTTATAAATTTGACTCATTTCACAATGTATTTGAGAAAAGAGGTTTTTTTTTTTGAAGAAACTTGCTTGTAAAATTTTTTTATATTCATTGTATGTTGTACTTTTTAGCAAAATGTAGTTTTCTGTTTTTCTCTTTTAATTAGGTCTATTTTTACTTTTGCTTTGTCTGAGATGAAGATTGCTATTCCTATCTTTTTCACTTCAGCTGAAGCATATTAGATTATGCTCCATCCTTTTATTTTAAATCTGTGTGTGTCTTTCTGTTTCAGGTGTGTCTCTTGTAAATGACATATTGTTGGATTCTGGTTTCTAATCCATTCTGCTCTCTGCTTCTGTTATAAGGGGGAGCTCATTACATTCACATTCAGTTATGATTACTAACAGCATTTCCCTCTATCCAATTTTCTTCTATTTCTTCTCTCTCTTTTTTATCCTGTCTCTCCTCAAAAATCCATTTTTCTTCTGACCACTGACACCCTTAATCCCAAAATTTTATAATCCCCTATCCCAAATTTCTTATCCTCTTCCTCTCCTATTTCCCTATTGGGTAAGATAAATTTCTATGCCCAACTGAGTATATATATGTGTATATATACATATATGTATATATGTATATATATTCTTCCCACTTTGAGCCAATTCAAATCAGAGTGAGGTTTAAGCATTGCTTGCCATTCCCCCATTTCCCCCTTAACTATAAAAGCTTATCCTTGTGTGCCACTTTTATGTGAGAAAAAATTTCTCCATTATACCTCCCCCTTCTTCCTTCTCTAAGTGTATTTCTCTTTCTCATCCCTCTATTTTTTAAAAAGATATCACCGAAATCTAATCAATTCATACCCTTGTCCTCTGTCTATGAAGACTTCTCCTAATTACCCTAGTAATGATAAAGTTCTTATGAGTTACATATATCATCTTGACATAATGGAATGTAAACAGTTTAATTATGTTGAATCTCTTATCATTACTCTTTCATGTTTACCTTTACATGCTTCTCTTGAGTCTTGTGTTTGAATGTCAGATTTTCTACTTAGCTCTGATCTTTTCATCAGGAGTGCTTAATAGTCCTCTAATTCATTAAATATCCATTTTCCCCCTAGAAGGATTATGTTCTCTTTTGCTGAGTAGGTGATTCTTGGATGTAATTCTAGGGTCTTTGCCTTCCAGAGTAGCCGCTCTCTAGTTCTTTAATGTGAAAGTTGCTAAATGTTGTGTGACTCTGGCTCCACAATATTTGAATTGTTTCTTTCTGGTTGTTTGAGGTATTTTATTCTTGCCTGGGAGGTCTGCAATCTGGTCACAATATTCTTGGGAGTTTTCATTTTGAGATCTCTTTCAGGAGATGATTGTTGGATTCTTTCTATTTCTGTTTTACCCTCTGTATCCTAAGATATTGGGGCAGTTTTCTTTTATAATTTGTTTTTTTTTTTCCTGCAAGGCAGTTGGGGTTAAGTGACTTGCCCAGCATCACACAGATAGTAAAGGTCTGATATAATTTGTTGAAATATGATGTCTTTTTTTTTTTTAACGTGGCTTTCAGCTAGTCCAGTAATTCTTAAATTATTTCTCTTTGATCTATTTTCTAGGTCAGTTGTTTTTTCTAATAAGATAATTCACAGTTACTTCTGTTTTTTCATTCTTTTGACTTTGTTTTATTGCTTTTTGGTGTCTTTGAAATCATTAGGTTCCACTTGTCCAATTTTAATTGTTAAGACATTATTTTTTTCCAGTGGGCTTTTGTACCTCCTTTTCCATTTATCTGGTTCTGCTTTTTAAGGAATCTTTCTCTTTAGTGAATTTTTGCACCCCTTTTACCATTAGGCCAATTTTGTTTTTTTAAGGTGTTATTTTCTTTGGTATCTTTTTTTGTGCTTCTTTTGTCAAACTGTTAGTTCTCGTTTTATAATTTTTTGTATCACTCTCATCCCCCCTCCCCAATTTTCCTTTTATCACTTATCTCTCTCTTTTTCTTTTAAACTTTTCTAAGAGTTCTTGTTGGGCTTGGGTCCAATTAGCATTTTTCCTTGAGACTTTGTTTGTAGCTGTTTGCACATTATTGTCTTCTTCTCAGTTTATATCTTAGTCTTCTCTGCCACCATAGAAGCTTTTTCTGGTAAATTTTTTAATGCTGTTTGCTCATTTTTCCAGCCTTTTTCTTGACTTTCAACATTATGTTGAAGTTGGATTCTTCTTACCTGAGGGGGAGGCGGGAGTGGAGAGATGAGATGTTATGCCAAGTTTCTGGATTTTTATGCTGCTGTTTTCAGAGCTAGTTCTAGGAATCTGCAAGTTTTTGTTGCTTCCACGGTGGTGTGATCCAGGAAGAGATGTAGTCACTGCCATCCTAGTCTGTGCTCTGGTCTTTACCCAGCTCCCCTGTAGCTACAAATGTTAGCACTCCTCTTTACTCTGGAACTGTGATGAAATCCCTCGCTCGCCTGTAGCCACAAATGCTAGTGCTCTTCTCTGCCTTGGAACTGGGACTAGGGTCCCTGTTGCCTTGTGACAGCTCACTAGTGCTCCTTTCAGCACTAGAACTGTGACCTTGAACTATGAATGATCAACAGAATTGCCAAACAGCACCAGCTGCACCTAATGTCAGCAACAGGCCCTCTTTGATCTGTTTTCTGACCAGTTGTCTGACCCGCTTGCTATCTCTGGTCTGAGAGGTCCTAAAGTTGCTGCCACCGTCTCAGCTGTGCCACCTCCAAAGCCCATGGCTGGTGCTGCTGCTGTCATGGCTAACTTCCACCCTACTGTTACAGACCTCTCCTGCCAACTTCCTAAATTTTTAGGCTAGAAAAGTGGTTCACTCTGACCTTTTGCTGTCTTTGCTGCTCTTTAATTTGATTTGAGGAGTTATTTTAAAGTCATTTGGAGGGGAACATTGGGAGAGTTCAGCTGGGTGGCTGCCTCAAGTCTGCCATCTTGGCTCCCCTTGGCAGACACTTGAATGAGGACAAACTTGCCTTCATTTCAAAATTGGCAGTTGCACAGATCCACTTGAATGGAACTTTTCTGATCTCTCCTTTTCATGCCTTCCATTTAAATGTATTTGTTGTGCTTCCTGAATGGCACTGCTAGAAGGTTGGCTGGATAATCTGTTAAATTAATTTAAGCTAAAGTCTTAATAACTAATAAGGGCATAATGTGTTACCAGTCATAGATAACATTTCCATTTTTGCTGAGCATTTCATTTTCTAACACAGAGGGAGGAGCATTGTGGAAATTTCAGGCATAGTAAAAGGGGCAGTGGAAATCATGTTAACGTGAAAGCTTTTCATCACATCCTCAACTATCACCATTTGAGCAGCAGCTTAGTCCACCTGGGTGTGAAGAAACCATGCTCCCTCACTCCGAAGGTCATTTTTGACCTGCTTCTCCGACATAGTGATGTCTGTGACCTTTTACTTTAATCCAGAGTCTCTTGAGATATCCAAGGGTATGTAGATAGCAATCACATGGGAGTCAAATAAATATTTTTAGTAGTGTGTTCATGGTTAGAAATCAATATTTATCAAGGAATAAATTAGTCCATACCGACATGGTTGGCAGCAACTTAATAGCTGAACAGGACCCAGCTAATAAAACATGTCATAAAGCATTATCCAGCAAACAGTTTTACAGTGAGAGAGGAGCCTTCCAGGCAAAATGATCAATTACTCTCTAATAAAGACACCTGAAACTGTTTGTCAGCCCTGGCCTCCTCCCAGTTACTTACTGAATGCCCTGTGATTGGCAAGCAGCTATTTGGATGGTGGCCCAGCTGATAGGTATTGTCAGAAGACAATAGAATAAATGCACAGTTTCTCTTTGTTACTGAATGAATCCAGAGACCAGGCACCTAGTCTGGGTATTAGAGACAAACATGCTGGTGTGTTTGTGATTCAAGAGGGAAAGAGAGAAAATCTGAGAGCTAGGAGGAAGGGTATTGATTGTGGTTTTGACTTTTCAAATAGAAGCAGTTGGTGAAGATGAGTTTGGAGGCTACCCACTCATAAAAAATTGGTCTAGGTACTGTCAATATGAAAATACACAAATTGTTTAATATATTAAGGTTGGAAATTTTTGCTTTGTATAGACATGGTACTTGAGAATTTGTACTGCCCGAAGGGATGATTTCCTCCCCCAACTTTTAATGTACCTTCTAAGCTACTTAATTATCTCAGACAAAAGAAACTTTTATAGTTTCTAAGTTTTGAAGGCTAGTGAAACATCTAAGGCCATAGATTTAGTGATTGAAGAGACCTTAGAGGCTATCAGTCTAACCCCCTCATTTTACAAATGAGGAAACTGAGGAGTTAGGTCACGCAGATAACCTAACCACAGATCTGATCCCAGCTCTTCTCACTCCAATTTCTGTGACTTTTCCACTCTGTCACACTTTTTCTTCTATGATAGCTTATATTATTTCATATCAGATAAGGTCATATGTAAAGTGTTCTGTAAACCTTAAAGCGCTATGTTCATGCTCTAAATTTTTTTATTTTATTAGCATAATTGCTAATTTTAGCTTTTAAAAAGCCCTAATTTACTCTGTGATTTTGAAGCATAAGAAATTTATATATAATTTAGTATATTATATAGTCTTATGTGTATATGATATATACATGTATATGTATATGTGTGTATTTTATATTTATATATACACACATGTATAGGTATATCAAATATATACATTTTATATATGCATGTGTGTATATGCATATATGTGTGCATGTGTGTATATACATATATGTGTGTGTATATGTATATATACACACACATGTGTATATATAAGAGAGAGAGATGCAGAGGCAGCTAGTTGGCTCTGTAGATAGAGCACTGGGCCTGGAGTCAGAAAGACTGAGTTCAAATGTAGCCTTAGATGCTTACTAGCTGTGTGACCCTGGGTAAGTCATTTAACCTCTGTTTGCCTTAATCCACTGGAAGAAGAAATATATATATATATATATATTTATTTCTATAGCTGAAAGCACAACCAATAAACATATTTAATAGAACTGTATTTTCCAGTTATGATTATCATAGTAATATTAATACATTTTAGGAAAGATCACAACTTTAATTTTATTTAATTCGTTTTTTTTGTTTTTGTTTTGTTTTTTTTTGTTAGGCAGTGGGGTTAAGTGACTTGCCCAGGGTCACACAGCTGGTAAATGTTATGTGTCTGAGGCTTGATTTGAACTGAGGTCCTCCTGCCTCCAGGGCCAGTACTCTATCCACTGCGCCACCTAGCTACCCCGAAGATCACAACTTTAAACAGCTAGGATATGGGGAAAACAAACATGAATTTTGTCTAGAAGCCAGGCGATAAAGGAAACTAATACATAAATATCACTGGAGTAATATTCAGAATTAGATGCTTATACTTAGTTTTCACAACCCCTTTTCATTTGCTTCCCAGGTAGCTGAAAGTTATTTCTGTGTTACACCTATATGGGTTCTATAGTCTATATAGGTTTTTTGAAATTAAATTCGTTGACCCAGAAAACCATAGAGGAAAAAAAGCCAAAGGGTGTTGTAAGCCAGCAATTGAAAACATTTTTTGTATTCTTTTACTAGCATTTTTCTGAGTAAGAGCTCAGAAAACGAATTTTATTTGCATGTTTACAACTGCACAAAATCCTATTCTGATGTTTCCTTGTGGCATGGAGGTGACTATGTTGTAATGTGTGATTGTGTGGTGTGCTACCAGGGTCTGTTGTACTTATACTTTAAGAATATCAGTTTTTTGGGGCAGCAAGGTGGCTCAATGAATAGAGGTCTGGCAGTCAGAAGGAACTGAGTTCAAATCCGACCTGAGTTCAAATCCAGCCTCAGACACTTAACGCTTACTAGTTGTGTGACCCTGGGTAAGTCACTTAACCCTGGTCACCTCCCCAAAAAGCAAAAAAAAAAAATCAGTTTATTATGGAAGTGAATGTTGAAAACTAAAAATAAAGTAATTTAAAACAAAACTTTAAAAAAAGGAATGTCATTTTAGTAGCTGGGTAGAGAATGGCTTGGAGAGGAGAGTGACCAGAGGTAGGGAGATCAATTAAGAGAATATTACAATATTCTCGATGAAAGATGATGGCAGCCTGAATGAGAGTGCTAGCTTTGTGAGCAAGGACAAGAGAGTAAATGTATTGTATTTAAGATATAGAACTGACAAGACTTGGCAACAGTGGATATGAGGGGGAGAAAAGACTCAAAAATGACTTTGGGGTTGTGAACTTGGGTGACAGGGTGTTTGCCGATAATCTCAAAAGAAATAGTATCTAGGGGTTAGAAAGAGGGCAGAGTTTTGGGGGAAGATAAATTCTTCTTGAGATGCCTCCAGGATATCAGTCAGGTGGCTGATGATGTGGAACTGAAGTTCACGAGACCCTGGAATTGTACATTTAACATTTAAAAATGGGAGTCATCTTGCATAGAGATGATGACTGAATCCATGGTGGCTGATGAGATCCCTGAAAGAAAGATTATAGAGACAAAAGAGGACCTAGGACAGAGTCCTGGTGTATACCTAAATGTCAAGTATGGGACAAGAATGATAATCCAGCAAAAGAGTAAGAAGCGTTGATCAGAAAGGTAGGAGGAGTTTCAAACTCAAGGAGGAGAGACTATCTGGTAAGAGTGGATAGTCAAGAGTCAAGCGCTACAGATATTGAGGAGAAAAGGTCCTTGGAAGTGGCAATCATTAGATCATTGGGAAGCTTAATAAATGCTTATTGAGTTGTTGACTTGATCTTTGATCCCCATATGTGTATATTTCTTTCCTTACTCTGAAAGGTGGAAGCATCACTGAATGCCTGCTTTTCTGTGCCACCTAAATCTTGCTTATCATGACCCCATAGCCTATGGGTAGGTAGTCCTGAGGCAAATGTTTTATCTATCTCTGCTATTTCGGAGGGTATGACAGTTATAAATAAAATTATCCAGATCATAAAATTCTTTCTAATTTGTCTCAATCCTGAGCTATGGGGAGAAGGGAGGAAGACGACAATTAGCGGGTTCAGACCTCTGTCTTGTGTAGTTCTTAGTCAGTAGACTTTTATTAAATGCTTATTTTATGCCAAGCAAAGAGTAGTAAAAGACAGCCCCCACTCTCAAGGAGCTCGTAGTCTAACAGAAGAGACAGCATGCAAAAACAACTATGAGCAAACCAGTTCACTTAGATATAGGATAAATTGAAGATAATCAGTAGAAAGAAGACACTAGCATTGAGAGGAATCAGAAAAGGCTTCCTGTAGGAAATGGGATTTTAGTAGGGATTTGAAGGAAGCTAGGGAAGCCAAGTGGCAGAGATAAGGAAGGAGAACAGGAGAGCATCACTGTCTGCCTCTCTTGCAGTCCTTCTGTTTGCAATTCATGTGTATTTGTGTGTGTGTGTGTATAAATGTTGATTATATATATATACACACATATGTAAATGCTGATTATATATACATATATGCTGATTATATATACACACATATTTTTTTGTGTGTGTATGTATATATGATATAAAATCAACATTTACGATGAGTAACAATTTACATGAGACAAAGTCAGGAATTAGAAATAACTTAAGTAGAAAAATATCACTTAGAAAAATATCACTTAGAAAATGCCTCGCAGCTACATGCATAGGAGCAAGGAGGGGACATAAGGAAGCAGCAGCCAGAAGCTTTAGTATGTTACAGCCGTATGTGCAGTGTCAGAATGCTTGGTAACAGTATTATTAAAGGAATAGTCTATCAGAAAGGAAAGCAGTAATCATAACTATTTAGCTTGGGATCATTAAAATAGGTTGTAACAAGCTGGCTTCATTTCCTCATCACGAGAGATTAGGCTTAGGCATTTGACAATTTCTTTTCATGCTGTCTTTATCAACATGATATACCTGGGTTATATAATAATATAGGGCAGCTAGGTGGTGCACTTGGATAGAGTGCTGGACCTGGAGTCAGGAAGACCTGAGTTCAAATGCAGCCTTCAACACTTAACTACCTGTGTGATCCTGGGCTAGTTTTTTAAACCCTGTTTGTCTTGCTTTCCTTATCTGTAAAGTGAGGTAAAGAAGGAAATGGCAAACCACTACCATGTCTTTGTCAGGAAAACCACAAATGGGTCATTCATGAAGAGTCAGACACAACTGAAATGACTGAATAACAACAACATATACTAATACAGATAGGTGAAGTTGGATTGGCTTGGATTCAGAAAGTTGTAATTAATCCACCAGTATTCTGGAATGACAACTCTGTTCGAGTGCCCTCAGGATCAGTCCTACGATCTGTGAAACATGTTTTTCAATCACTTTAGATAGGAGTATACATAGATGATGTGTTATTAGCAGATCTGAAAATGACATAAAGCTGAGAAAATTAGCTGAAACTGAACAAGAGTGAGAATCCCAAAAGATTAGACCAGGATGATGACCCAAATCTAATATAGTGAAATATTAGAAATAATAAAATGAAATGGAAACTGCTGCAACAAGTATACAAGTATAGTCTAGAGAAGGCATAGTTAAATAACACTTTGTGTGGAAAATGCGAAAGCGATATGGATCAGCAGTGTGACATAGCCAACAAAAATGGTAGTGTGGTCTTAGGCTGCATTTCTCCTAGCATTCTGTCAGCAGTGAGGGAGGTGATCATTCCATTATACCTGACCCTTGTCAGAACACATTGAGGTATATTTTAGAAAGGACATTGACAAAGTGGAGTGCAGAGGGAGGAAGGTAAGAAAGAACGCTGTGCTATCCAAGAATCAGGTGAAAGAACCGGGGATGTTTGAGCTGCAAAAGAGATGATTTAGAAGAAATATGATAGCTGGCTTTTGAGCATTTGAAGGAATGTCCCATGGAGAAGTAACGTAGAGACCTTAGCAGTTTAGGCATAACCATAGGAATGGAGGTCAAAGGCCAGCAGTTCCACACACCCTTCCCCCTCTAGTCTTGTTTAGGTGAAGCTTCCAGGTCATCTGGTCAGAGTGATCCGCCAGAGGCAAGAGGGGAGCTCCAACGAATTTTCTCATCCCAACCCAAAGAACATGCTTGTCTGGAAGAGCTCAAGTGGAAGGAAAGGCATTCAAAATGTAGCCTGGACCCAAGGGCTTTGGCTGCTCAGCCACGTGTGACTGTGGGTTGGCCCCACAAAAGAGCTCAGGTCATTTTAGCAATCAGTCCACATTTATTGAATATTTAAATATGAAAAAAATGAAACAAAACCTACTCTCAGAGAACTTACATTCTAATGGGGGAAACAACCAGCATATGTGTGTGTATATATTTGTGTATGTGTGTGTGTGTGTGTATATATATATATATATATATGTTTATGCACGCATATATGTGTGTATGTGTGTGAACATGCATTGTGTAGGTATGTATGTATATATACACATATATGTATACAATCTTCCTATATGTACACATACAAATATATATTTATACATGGATGTATTACATGCATATGTATGTGTATGAATGTGTATTATGTTTGTTTGCATACATATATGTATACACCTTCCTGTATGTATATATGCACACGTGGGTATGAACTTGTATTGTGTTTATATGTGTACATGCATAAATGCATATATCTTCCTATATGCACACGCACAAATATATGTATATATGGATGTATATGCCTGCATATATGTGTATGAATGTGTATTGTATTTGTATGTATACATACACATATGCATACATCTTCCTATATGTATATATAAAATATATATAAACACATAAAATATATATGTAAGAATGTGTATGCATGCATTGGTATTGTGTTTGTATGTGTATATACACACATGTATACACCTTCCTATATGTATATACACGCATATCTATGTATGTAGGTTAGTATATGCAGAATAAATATAAACAGAAAAATATGAATAAATACAAAGTAGTGAAATGCAAGGTAATTTGGGAGGGAGGATCTGGCAGTTGGGGGAATCAGAAAGCCTTCATGTTGAAGGTGGCCTTTGAACTTTGTCTTGAAGGAGGAGAGGATTTATGTAAGGTGGAGTTGATAAGGGAGCACACTTCAGGGATTTGGGACTGTCACTATTAAAATGTGGAGATGGGAGATGGAGTGCTGTGACGAAGGAACCAATAGAAAACAGTTTGTCTGGGTCACCAAGTGCAGGGTGGGGAGTAATGTAAAATGGGGTGGAAACCATGTTGGGAATAGTAAGTAAAGCCCGCTACTACAAGTGTGTACAGACTCAGCAGAAGGCAGTGCAGCAAATGAAACCCCGTCAGAGGATGCCGGCAGCTGTGATTCAAAGTTGATTGTGAGTTGACGAAGGTGCAGCAGAGAAGACATCCCAGGCTATGTATGACACCAGAGCCCCTGTGGGAAAGCAGCTCTGGGGGCAAATCAGTGTTCCAGATGAGAAAAAGCCTTGCATTGTCCAGGCTCTGTGAGATCTCTTTCCCATTGTCTGTTTGTGGTCAATTTCCCTCACTCTTCTGTTTTAATTAAATGTTTTTAGGTTTGAATTAATGTATCCTCTGGTGTGGTCTGGTAAGCGAAGCCCTTTTGGAGGCTTGTGAACTTGTGTTTTGAGTTGATATTAGTCCAGAGTTTGCCTTGAACCTGCTTGTAGTTTTTAGGAACCTATCCTTGAAGGCACGTGGACTTGCAAAGATTAGATTTATTCTGTCCAGCCCCAGAGGGCAGCACTAGGAACCAGTGGGGAGAAGTTGAAAAGAAGCAGGTGTTGGAGAAAATTTAAACCTCAGAAGCTTATGAAAGTGAATGTTGAAAACTAAAAATAATAAATTATTTAAAAAAAAAGAAAAGAAAAGAAGCAGGTGTCAGCTCAGTAGAAGGAAATACTTTCTAGTAATTAGAACTATCCGAAAGAAGAATGGGCTTTCCCAAAACGTAGAGTATTCTCCTTCCCTGGATGTATTCGTGAGGAAGCTACATGAATATCTATTGAGTTGTCATAGAGGTAAATCCAGTTCACATATGAGTTGGACTAGATCATCTGTGAAGTTTCCTTCAGTCTCTGAGAAGGGTTCTGCAGTGTTTACATTAAATAGAAGAGTAAGATGACAAGAGACATTACAAGGGTACAGTGTTTGTTAATCCTAATCCTATGTGTGCTAGGAATTAACATAGACTGTCTTTCGCTGTCACAAGTACCCAGAGTTTTCCATCTTCTTTGTCTGTCAGAGAACTTTCTTCCCATTTCTCTTGAGCTGGAAAGACAATCTAGAGGTCTCATCCTTTGCCCCCACCCCCTATTTTCATTAGCTCCTTTACCCTCATTGGAAGCATCCTAGAGAGAGACAATAAGTGTAAGTAAGGACCCATTCCTGATATGTCAGGCAGAATTAATTTACATTTTAGAGATTCTTCAGAAATGTCAGTCTTTACAGTACCCTTCTGCCACCATAGTGTGTATAGAAAAATGCGGCAACCTCCCCCCTCCACCCGCCAGTGATGACTGCAACAAGATTTGAAAATTTATACTTTATTTGTGAAAAACAAAGCTAATTATTCTGAGAAATAAGCAAAACTTACATAATTGTTTTTTATTTGAGAAAGGATAGAATCAGGTTCTATTTCTCTGATGTTTCATAATGGTCAGGTAAGGGTTTGCATGAAGGAGCTGAAAAGCCATACACATAGAACTCGAATCTTAATATGCATAGTGAAGTAAACACAATTTTTGTTACTTAAATAAAAGTGAAATATAAATCTTACTTGAATGTTCACTGCAGTCTTTCTAGGATAAAGTTTGGGGCCTGGGAAGAATGTTGAAGTTAAACAGAGCTTGAAGGGATGTTACAGATGTTATTTCTCCGTCAAGCCTGAGTAGTTTGCACACCTGCAGGACTGGAGTCTTCTTTCAACAGACATAAAAGCTCACTAGGGACCAGAGTGCTTCCAGATTGATTTCCTGCTCACTTCACCCTCATTTCCCTTGTGCTTTTTCTGCTGTCTCTCTAAATCCATTTGTTTAAGCTATTTGCATAGAAGAATTGGTACTTGGTAACTTTGGAATGTTTTTAATATTAAAAATGCGGCATTATTAAGGATCTTCTAAAAATTTTATTTTCTCAGTCCAGATACTGTTACTGATACTAAGGTGATTATAAAGGGAATCTAGTTGATGTGGTCCTTCGAGACTAAAGAACATCTGGAAAGTTCAACAAAATAATAAAAAATGGAAACAGATGCACGAGAGCTTCTTTGCCTTCTTTCAGAAGTTTCGGTTATTAGTAATAATTTAGGAAATTTTCTATTTCACTTCACTGATCCTCATAGAAATATAAATATACATTCAGAGTATAAGTAGTTAAATCTGAAATCAATTTTCAGAAATGTTAATGCCATATTTTAGTGATAGTCAGAGATTTCAGTGAAAGTCATGCATTTCCAGCAGTAGCATTTGTCCCTTAAAATGTAGGAATAAAAAGTGCAGTGAATTCAACATGATTTGCCATTAAATATGAATTATTTAGCTAGAATTTTTTCTTGTAACTAAAAGAATTTTATGTGACTATTATCACACATAATCACAAAAATAATATGCAAATGTTTAGGGATCTGTGTGTGTGTGTGTGTGTGTGTGTGTGTGTGTGTGTATAATATACTTATTTTTACCTCCAAGAGAAATCATTTCCCACAGTAAAATCTTCCAGGATTTTGTTAGAAAGAATGCCAGTGTAGCCCAGGCAGGGGCACATTAAGCCTGGGGTTAGAAGACCGTGGGTTCAGGAGGACTTTAGCAAGTCACCTTACCTTTCTGGGCCCCTCTTTCCTTATCTATAAAAAGAGGAATTGGATTAGGTTATCTCTGAGGCCCCTTCCAGTTCTTTGATTTTATCGTAGGGAGATAGCTTGTTTGTTTTTAGCTTTGTGGGATGTCATGCGTGTATATGTATATATATGTATGTCATGGAGTAGAAAAAGATGACTTTGCCATATTTGCTTAGTTGTTTATACTTAGATTTAACTACATGTCCATTTAAAGAGAAACCTGGAATAAAGTGGTCTTTAAAGCCTAACTTCCACAGAGTTCTTTTGGGAGTTTCTTTGGCAGAATCTCACCAAATGAATTTTGGATACGTGGAAATCCCACGAGTTCTAGGAACTTTGAAACCTCTGTCAGATTTAGCCCCAGACTCAGACAATTTAAAAAAAGACTTAGTTTTAGCATTGGGACACTCTAGTTTAGTTGCATTTTTAGGTGGCTATGGTGACTCATAGATTTAGCTGAGTAAAGAGCTGTCAGCCTGGCATATGGCAGAAGAGGCTTTCCAATCACTGCACTCTAGCCGATGAGAGACAAGATGCCGCTTTTTAGAGGCATTTGTTCCTGAAAATATGAAAAGTAGAGAGAAGCTCAGCCAACACAGGATTTGTGAAGATGCCCAGTAGAGACTGTGTGATGAAAATACAAGTCACATCATAATCAGTAGAGTGGTACCTAATGCAGAGAGAGCATTTATAATGACATTATCTTCAAATGCCATACAGCTTTGGAGGAGTGGGTTTCTTTGGCTTTGTGTATGCCTAGAACACAAATGTCCTCATGTTTATGTCTTGATTACATGGATTCCTGATGTATGGATCTTCATGTATGCTCCCTGATAATGTATATTCTCTGTGTGGGTCTTTCCCATTGGTGGTATTGCAAACCTGTGGGAGACTTTCGTGTGTATGAGAGAAAATATTTTTCTTGTTATTTTGTCATGTTTTTAAATTAACCATCTTTTGCGTGGACTAAGTTTTTCTGTGGCTATCAGGAGGCTATAGTTTTGAATGAGCTCTAATCCAGCATACCTTGAACCTGGGGTAGCTCTTCTAGAAAATCCATGTATGAGAGGGGATGCCCTAGGGACTACATTTTGAAATTTCAATTTGTCCTGTGGAGTGAATACTTCTGTTAACTTTCTAAACATAAGTTGCTAATCTAAAGCCAATTTCTCAGATATCTTTCAGAGCAACTGAATGAGTTGTACATACAGATTTCTTGGACTTGGGCTAATATTGTTGTGATAGATGTTTTATGAATGTTATGTCCTATATTTGGGATAATCCATGGTAGAATCTATACAGAAATTACATCTTTTTATACAGTCTGCAACCCAATAGTGTGCAAGTAAGAAATTCTCTCAATTTACATTTCCAAAACAATTTTGACCTGAGTACACTTTGGAGACTTGATGGTACAGTGCAAAAACTGTTCAAATTGGAATCAGAGATGCTGGGTTCAAATCCAGACAATTACTATTTGTTTGACCTTGGGTAGTTTTCTTAACCTTCGTGGGTCTTAATTTCATTATGTGTAAAATGAGAAGTTTGAACAAGAGGGACCAAAGTCCTTTAGAGTTCTTAATTCTTGACTATGGCACAATTCCTCCTCACCTTCGTCTTTCTTGTTAGGCTTCTGTTGTCCATAGCCACAGTCCTGAAACTGAAGACTTGGTAAAACTAGTGGTTGCAACATCAGGGTTGGGTTATTGCTTTTTATTAATAATTGTATTTTATCATTTTGTATAACCTAGAAAATTTTATGTTTGCTTGTTTCTACTTTTTTTTGAAAAAAAAGTACATGTTTCGTAGGATTTTCAGAAACAATATTGATAGATTTTCATAGCAACTCACTGTAGGTTATTGTTCTATAACTTTCTTGAAGGAGTTTAAATTTATGTCAGTGATACATTTATTTATTTTTCCCCTCTGTTTCCCTGAGGGTAATCACTAAGGCTTTAAATAGCTAGAATGCCTCATCTATAATAGTTTAAGGTGGCAGTACATCTGTTCTGGGCAGTAACAATTATAGGTTTAGTTTTGGGTTATTAGAGCGCTTTGGAATGTAGATAACCTATGTTGATGTACAGATGTGAGTGTGTACAGAAAGGTACGGGCATATGTCTTCTAGAGTTTTAATATATACTACTTAGCAATGGAATATTTAACTTCTAAAATAGAGCCTTCATGTTTTACCAATAATGGGTGTTTTATAAAATATTATAGGATCTGATTCTAGGATGTTGCGGTAAAATTTTTTTTCTGTGGTATTACAGTGGAGTGAAACTGGGGTATTGTTATCCTATTTGGAAGAGCGGATTGTTTTGGCCCTTCTTAGAATGCCAAGCTAAAATTTGGAGTGGAAACTTCTCTTACTGTGGTAGAACACAATGATTTGAAATAAATGAATGTATTGTTGAAATGTTTCAATGGCATGATAGTTTCTTTTCCTAAAGAAATTAATACCACAACCGTGTATATTGATTTTTTTCCTTCTCTAAAAGGTGTGCATTAAGCCTATATTCTTGTTTAACATAAATATATCTTAAATATTTTATGAATGGTCCTATGGCTCAGTTTGTAATTTTATTTGGTGGAGTAGCATCTGAGAAATTGGCTTATTCCTAAGGCAATTTTTTCCCTCTTAAAACATCTTGCAGAAGAATCAACTCAGATACTCTAATGGGATCACAAACAGTTCTAAGAATGTTGTATTTTTTAAAAAAATAACATCTAGAGTAAATAATACTGTTTGTCCTGAAGAGTCAGACTGAGCCTTACATTTTTGATAATGTATTATCCATATTCTATAAAAATAAAACAGACTTAGAGCATGTGTGAGTATATTTTTGCCAAGTCAAGATTAGTTATAGTGAAATGACAGGGGTGTTGAAAGTTCATGATTTAGGATTTAGTAAAAGTCAAATTTTGGATTAGTTTTACTAATGATGCATCTGAACTCACTGAGCTGACTACACCCTGGGAGAACATCAGGTTTTATTCCTAAGCTCTCTAAAGGAAAGTCTTTGCTCACTATCAGGAGCTTTTGTAAAGTTATACACTTTGCCTTTTGTGTAAAATCAGGGCAACACACATTGTTCTATGTGCTTGTTCCTAATTTCTTACGTATATTTAGTTCAACAAATATTGAACACTTACTATGTACTAGCTTAGTTCTTAGTCCTCATAGGGCTCATATATATTACATCATCTGGATGGAGCAGTTTAATGTTGAAAGAGATATAAAAATATTTTCACATAAAGAAAAAAATCATATGAACACTCAAAAGAAGTATTATTTTAATCACTGTTGTAGGTGAACACTTTGATCCCTGAAAGGGGTGGGAAAAGAACTTTGTTTTAGTATGTATCTATGAAGAAACAGATCTTTTAGATAAGATGAACAATTTTGGACAGGAAGGGAATTGTGGCATAAGTATAATGATTTAAGTCACATTCTAAATGATGTATAATGATGCCTCACTTGTATGTGAAGAATTAAATCATACAAGTGCGAGAGGGAAAACTTTTATTTATTTATTTATTTATTTTATTTATTAAAAATAGCAAGATATGAATGTGAAGAAGCACAATTTCAAGTTCACAGAATGACACACTAGTCCATATTGAAGCTACAGGGAATTGTTGTATTTTAACTCAATTTGCATATGGCTGTTTTATGACTAAAGAGGTTAAAATAAAAAAAAAACACAAGAAATGACATGAACATTTGATTATTGAGGTATGATTAAAAAAATTGCTCATTTTCATAGCGGAAATTTGGAGAATTGTGGGATTTTTACGTAAGACCGAAAAGGAGGGAGCACACAGCATCTTGAAGAATACCTACATTTAGAGAGTAGGAGGAAGAAAAAGACATAGGAAAGAAAAAAAAGGCATTTTCAGTGAGTCAGGAAGAGAAGTGGAGTGGGACAGTGTCTGACAGAAGTAGGGGAAAAAGGATTTTTTAAAAGGAAGAAGTGGATAGCTGTGTCAAATGATGCAGGTCTATGTCACTTTCTTATTTTGTGGCTCTCTGTTACTTTAAGGGTCAAGTAAAAACCCTTTTGTTTGACATTCAAAGCTCTTCACAGTCTGAATCCAATTTATATTTAGATCCTTGTTACACATTCATGCCTTTTACACACTCTAAAATCCAGTTTTACTGGCCTTCTTACTTTTTTTTTAATACATGATGCTTCATTTCCAATTTGTCAGCCTTTGCCCTGGGGTTGTTTCCCATGTTTGGAGTGTAGTCTTTCCTTGCATCTACCACTTGGGTTACTCAGTTTCCTTTAAGATTCAGCTGAAGAACAATCTTCTTTTTGAAACTTTTCCTGCTCCAGATTCCTATAACTTATAGTATATTCTTATTCAAAATTTCCTCATAATATTTTTGTTTATACATCTATGTATATATATATATTTATATACATACACATACATATATACACGTTTGTCTCTTCTAGTAGAATGTAATTGCCTTGAGGAAGAGGACTTTCTATTTTGTCCTTTTATCAACTGTTTATAGTAGATAGTAAATGCTTAATAAATGTTTATTTAATAATAACAATAATGTAAATAGAAAGATTAATATGAGCCCCCAGATCAAAGCCTAACGTCATGAAATTACGACCAGTATTGACTCCAAAGAAGAGATAAAAAATATTATCTCCCTAAACAAGATGGAAGACTAGACATTTTTTTCTGATCCCCTCAACCTCCCAAACCTCTCCAAAATAGAAATTATGTGCCAAAGATAAAGTCATTTTAGCTGTCTCCATGATCTAGGACATCTGGAATCCAAAAGGTTAAAAAATTCAAACTCATGAAAAGATGCTTCCTGACACTGAGTCCGTTTAGTACCCCTTACTTACTTCCCATACTACGAGCCTTGAGACTTTACTAGTTAACCCAAGGATATAACACAGGCTTATGGCAACTCCCCCACTCTACCCCCCCCACACTCTATCTAGTCCCACCTCCCTCTTTCCAGTGCCATGGAGACCCTGTCTTCATACTGATGAACTTTGCCCAGACCAGATAAAAACAAGTAAACTATACTATGCCTAAAGGAACCATGTACAATAAACAGATATCAGTAATAAACTTATATGTTCCAAATACCTTAGCATGGAAATTCATAAAGGAAACATCTGAGCAACCAGAAGACATGGACATTAACACAATAATGACAGGAGAGTTCAATGTCTTCCAAGTTTTGGAAACATATAACAGAAAGCTAAACGAAAGGGAAAATATGAAACTGAACATATTTCTGGAGAAATAGAATTTAAAAACTTAGGAAGTCTCCTAAATGGGACACCAAAAGAATATGCATATTTCTCAGCACCACGTGGAATTTTTGCAAAAATTGCCTATGTTCTAGGGCACATTGATAATACAAACAAATGTAAGAAGGCAGAAATAGTTAATGCATAATTTATAGACCATAACACAACAAAATAGTAATTTGTTCAGGGACCACAAAGAAAAGATACAGACCTAAATGGAGACTTAACAATGAAATCCTAAATAATTAGTGGGTCAGAGAACAAAGTATAAAAACAATAAATAACCATGTAAAAGAAAACAATAATGATGAAAAAATGTACCAAAATTTCTGGGATCTAGCCAAAGCAATCCTCTAGGGAAAACTCATAGTCCTTATAAACATACCCTCACAAAATAGAAAAAGAAAGGATTAATGAACTGAATATATATTTGAAAACTAGGAAGCCAAGAAATAAATAAATCAAAAATAAGTACAGAAGAAGAAATATTAAAAATTAGCAAGGAAATAGATAAATTGGAAACAAAAATGTAAAAATGATAAATGAAACTAAAAGTTAGTTCTTTGAAAAGAATAATAAAATTGATAAGACCTTAGCTAATCTGATTAAAAAGAGTAGAAAATCAAATCAGTAAAATGGCAAATGAACAGGGTGAAATCATAGCAAAATAAGGAGAAATAAAAATAATCAGAACAGATTATGCAGTTTTATGCTAGCAAAACTGAAAATATGAAAGAAATAGCAAGATACTTTTATAAATATAAAATACCTGAACTATGAGATCAGGTAGAGCTCTTAAATAGTTCAATCTTTGAAAAAGAAATAGCTTTAGTTGTAAAGGAACTACCAAAGAAAAAAATCTTCTAATACTTATGGAGTCACAGGAGAATTCTATCAAACTTTTAAGGAACACTTAATACCCATACTTCACACATTATTCTAAAAATTGAGAAAGAAAAAACCCTACCAGAGTCCTTTTATGAGACAAATATATAATACTTACACCAGGGCAGGATCAAATGCAGGAAGAAAATTATTGGTCAATAAAATTAATGAACATATACTCAAAAATTTAAACAAAATTCTGTCAAAAATTCTACAGTTATTTATCTGAAAAATCCAACCATTATGAACAAGTGGAATTTACACCAGGGATGCAAAGATTGTTCAACATTAGCAAAACAATCAGCAATCAAAATATTGAAAACCACATGATGCAGAAAAAGACTTTGATAAAGTACAACACTTTTATACTAAAACTCTACAAAATCTAGGCATAAAGGGATATTTTTTTAATATTACAGAAATTATCTGTCAGGGCAACTAGGTGGTGCAGTGGATAGAGTACTGGCCTTGGATTCAGGAGGACCTGAGTTCAAATGTGACCTCAGACACATAACATCCACTAGCTGTGTGACTCTGGGCAAGTCACTTAACCTCAATTGCCTCACCAAAAACAAAAAAAACCCCACAAAAAAACCCCAAAATCATCCATCTAAAACCAAAGCAAGCATCATATGCAGTGGGAATATATAATGCCCAGTCTCCCTATTATTATTTGGTTTATTTCTGTAAATGCTAGCAACCACAGTACTACAAGAGATAGTAAAGGCATAAATATAGGTAAACAGGATATAAAGGTATCCCTCTTTGCTGATGATATTATGATTTGTTTGGAAAATACCTGGAAACTAGCACAGATACTAGTCAAGACAATATCTTCAGTAAAGTTTCTGGCTACAAAATAAGTCTGCAAAAATTAACAGCGTTTCTATAAAATAATAGCAAAATACAAGAATCAATAATAGAAATGATAATACCATTCCAAATAACTACAAAATCCACAAAATATCTGGGGACTAACCAACCACAGCATACAAAAAGAATTGTATAGATTAAATTATAAAGTTTCCCTAAAGAAATAGGGAATAACTTAAATAGCTGGAGGAGTATTCAGTGTTCCTGACTAGGCCATGTCAAAAATAATAGAAATGACAATACTACCTTAATTGATTTATACTTGTGATGCTATGCCAATTAAATTATCAAGAGGATTCTATATAAAACTTGGTAAAATAATAAAATTCATTCAGAAAAACAAAAGATCCAGATTATCAAGGGAAATTATGAAAAGAAATAGTGTCAGAGGAGGAATAGCACTTCCATACCTCAGAAAAAACCATCTGGTATAGGTTAAAAAAATTGAATTCATCAGTGGAAACAGATTAGTCAAAGGAGAATCAGAATCAATAGAACTCAATAAACCAGTGCTGGATAAAGTGGAAAATATAAGTTTTCTAGGGAAAAAAACTCCTTATTTGATAAATGCTATGGGGAAAATTGGAAAGCAATCTGTCAGAAATTAGTGAGACCAAACCTTTACACCATATTTCACAATACATTCTAAATGAATATGTAGCTTTAATTTTAAAGATTATACTATAAAAAATAGAATTGAAACAGATCGTATGCCTCTCACTGCTCTGGATAGGCGAGTTATTTATTTATTTTTTTGGTGAGGCAATTAGGGTTAAGTAACTTGCCCGGAGTCATATAGCTAGTAAGTGTTATGTGTCTGAGGGCAGATTTGAACTCAGGTCCTCCTGACTCCAGGGCTAGTGCTCTATCCACTGCGCCACCTAGCTTAGGTGAGTTATTTTTAATCAAATAAGAAATAGAGGCAGTTACAGAAAGGTTAAATGAATAACTTTGCTAGAAAATGAGACGCTTCTATAAAGACCAAATTAACGTGGTTAGTATAAAAAGGGAAGGTAAAATGGGGGAAAAATCTTTGCATCAAATTTCTCTAATAAAGTTTTGCTATTGAAGATACATAAAAATTAATAAATCCATATAATAGCCTATATATATATATATACACACACATATATATACACACACATATTATATATATATAAAATAGCCATTCCCAACTGGTCAATGGGAATAGAAAACAGTTCTCAAAAGGACTGCAAAGTATTCAAAGTTACATGAAAGTGCTCTAAATTACTGTTAATAAGAGAAATGTAAATCAAAACAACCCTGATGTTTTACCTCACACCCTGGAAATGGCAAAAATGAAAAAAAAATTAGCAGTCAGTGTTGGAGGGGTTGTGGAAAGATGGACACACTAATACATTGTGGGTTCGGTTGTGAAATGGTACAATTATTTGGGAAAACAATTTGGAATCATACAGATAAAGTGATTAAGATGTGACTACATTTTGAAACAGAGACTCCATTACTTGGCATAACCCTCAAAGAAGCTATCAATATGCATCTATATGCTACAAAATTCTTTTAGCAGCATTTTTTGTGATAGCAAAGAATTGGAAACAATGTAGATGCTCATCTATCAAGAAATGGTTAAACACATTTTGGTGCATGAATGTAATGGAATATTGCTGTGCTGTAAGAAGTGATGTGTTCTGGATACAAAGAAGCATGGAAAATCTATTTGAATTGATGCAGAATGAAGTAAGCAGAGCCAAAAAAAACAGTTTACATAGAAACTACAGCAATGTAAGTAGAAAGAACTACGCTGAAAAAAATGAAAAGTGAATGTGACAAAGTTATAAAGATTAATCAAGACTCAAATGAAGACATATGAGAGAACACCCCCAACCCACCCCTTCGTGGAGGTAAGAAGTCCACTGGAGTTACACATATATTTTCAGACTTTTTCAACATATTGATCAGTTATGCGAATTTTTTTCATAGGTACTGGGGTGACTATGATAATGTAAGAAACAGAAGATAACAATAAAACCTTAATTAGAAAGATTACATCAAGATATAGCTTCTGTGCTCAGAAAAAAATTTGAATTTCATGTTTCCCATTTATAAACAACAAAAAGAAATATGACTGAACAAGAAAGAAAGGAAGGAAGAAAGAAAGAAAAAATGCATCTCCCTTCCTTTTTGTTGATGTAGGAGACCGTGGGTGAGAAGCAATACTTAAAAGGTCAACTTTGCTTCATGTGTTGGTTAATTTGTTGAAAACATATTCTTTTCTCTTGTTCTTATAAAGGATGGCTGTCTGGGAAAGAGATATTGTAAAGTAAAAATGATATGATATGAAAGTAAAAATGATGATGAAAGACATCAATAAAAAAAATTAAGTCATTTTGCAAAACTAGTGACTCGAAAGAACTTTTGGCTATTTGTAGATATCCTTTACCAGAGGATAGGTATATTTACCCATATGGTAAGATTTGTTTTATTTCTTCTTTTCATTCTTTGTCAGAACATCCCAGAGATTAGTTCCTGGACCTGTCTTGTCTGTCGTTTTTTCTCAATGAACTAGATGAAGTTATAGATAGAATGATTGTCACATTATCAGATGATACAAAGTTGGGGAAGGGTAGCTTAAACAATAAATGATAGTCAAGATCCAAAAAGAACAGAACAGTTAATATTGATGAAACAGGGGAATTTAAAATGTTTTCTTTTAAATGCATTTTTAATCAACTGCGTGAATACTGGATTGGACAAATTTGCCTATGATACAGTTTATGTGATAAAATCTAGGCGTTTCAGTGAACTACCAGGTATACAAGTCAACAACATTTCATGGTACAGTGTCCAGAAATAAGGAGGTGAATGTTCTGCTGCAGTCACACCACAGCTGGAAAATTGTGTTTGGTTCGTAGTACATTTTAGAAAGGATGTTAACAGCTGCTACCCATACAGAAGTTGGTAACTAGGGTGGTGAAAAGAATGGAAATTACATTATTTGATGGTCTGTTGAGAGAATGTGGGGAGATGTTTAGCCTGGAGAAGAAAAAATAGAGGGGGAATATGATAACTACTTTCAAGTATTTGAAAGAAGGATTATTCTTGCTTTCAAGTGTTTGAAAGAAAGTCATTCTTGCGTTTTATTGATGCCAGAGTGGAGAATTAGGAACAGTGAGTAATAGTTACAGGGGCAGAAAAGGTCTTAATAATTAGGACTGTCCAAAAATGGAGTGATCTGCTTCAGTAAATAGTGAATAAATGAATTAACATATGTAAAGCTCTTTGCAAACCTTAAAGCACTATATAATAATAATTTTTATTTTTATTTGGTTGTAGATCTTCGAGTAAAAGGTAGTTAAAGTGGATTTCAGGGATAGGATAGAGTGTATTCCTGTTCAGGTACAGATTTTAGTTGATGTCCTCTAAGGTGTCTTCCAACTTGGATATTCCATGACACAGCGATCATATTTTCCAGACCACAAATCAGATTATTTGGTCTGCCAAAGCATTTTTTCCTCTAGATTTTGGACTTTTTGTGTGCAAAAAATCACAAAAACATATGTCCTTTATATTTATTTTGATGGAAAAAAATGATAATTTATAATGAAATAAATTTGAAAACAATTAATTAAACTTGGCATCACTGACAGGCAAATTGTTGGAAAGATTCATCATATTTTTTTTGAGGGTAGGAGGGAAGGATATGGATCTATGATTTTATTGGTGTAGGAAATTCCCATTGAGGAAACTCTTTTGTCCAATGCATGTCAGCAGTGATTCTGCTACTTAATGTTGGAGTTGCCCGGGACATTAAGACACGAAAAGATTTACTCTGGGCCACGCAACCAGTGTGGATCAGAGTCTGGACATAAATGCCCATCCTCCTGATTCCAAAGCCATCACTCCATTCATGCCACCAAACTCCTTTTCTATCATGATTACATCATCTTCACATATTCACCAATTTTTTCTTGTTGCTATAATAAAGTGCTTCCCACCATATCTTAAGTATGTGTATAACTATAGGAATATATGATATGGGCTGTTACGTTAGATTTTTTATGAGTACTCTAATAGCTTCAGCCCATCTTATGTGGTTTTCGATCTTTTGACAAGTATATTTTTATCTTAAGCTCATTGATGAGATTCATTCAGGTATTATTTATCCAACTGCTGCTTCTTTAACATTTAGATGATTTTGAGAGAACAGAGGAGAAGAATATTTTATGTGGAGACTCTTTTGGAAGATCTGGCAGGTATAGCAATGCCTTGATGTTGTTTTCCACTTTAGTAGTAAATAATTGCCTCAGATTTGCTAAGTAAAGGCATCAAATAATACTAATATTTGACAGCCATTTTCATTGACTTAGGAAATCTACGAACTTCACTATGTGCATAAGGGGTTTTTTGGATTGTTCCTACTGTACTCATTTTTTTATTGTGAAGTATTTTGGGAGGGTGCTTGTAAAGGAAACGAAACAGATTTTTAAAAATTAATGTATTTAATATGCCAATTAAGATAATGGAGGTTGCCAGTTTCCCCGCCATTATAAACTAAGGTTGAACCTACGTAAGTTTGGACAGATTTCACTGGCTTTTGCTTCATTGAGACCCAAGTGTGCCTGCAGGTGAGCATCACAGGTGATTGTCTTTAGGCTAATGCCTGCAGGAAGTGTTTGAAAGTCAATGTACATTGGAATCCAGACAACCTAGAGGAACTTAGCAAGTAAAAGTTGGTTTTGAGACTGTGATAAATTTCCAATATACTTTCTCCTTGGGAATTTCCAATATACTTTCTCCTGACATACACCTCTCTCTTATGTTTCTAATTTTTTCTCTTCTATACTTTCTTCACCTTCCCCACTTCTTCAAGTTCATTACTCTCTGTTTTCTTCCCGCCACCACCTTGATCACATTTCATGGTATCATATGGCTGTTTCATCAGAGATAAGAAATATCTAAACTATGCTGTTTGTGTTTGTAAAGACAAATAAGTCAACAGATATTCAGTTATTTTTCCTGAACTCTCTTATTCTATTTAAAAATTACATTTAAAAATGAAACTTCCTGTTATTTGTCCTACATTCGCCTTTCTGTTATAGGCAGTGACATTTCTGTATATATACATTCTGTTGTCATGAAGAAACGACAACCTAAATCTAGCTTGCTCATGAAATTGCGTCAGATTCTTATATTACATTGGGTTGAATTAAACTTATTTTCACTCAGAGATTGTCTTAGTGGAGAGAATAAAATTCTTTGAGTTTAGAACCATATGAACCAAAACCAATAAAATGGTTCATGGAATAGGTGTGTTTTATGTCTTCTGGATGACTGATAATCCAGTACAGAAAGTTCCACACCATTAGCAAACAACTATTCCTGTCTTTTCTATTTTGTATGATGAAAGGTGAAAGGGGATGTGTGCTTTTGAAATTTAGAAACAAATTCACTGATTTTTCTTATATTTTCATTATGTTACTCGTCAAACCTACATTTCAGGAGAAATAGAAGTGACATATCCAGCATATGTGTCTATGCACGCACACACATACACACAGACACACACACGCACACATATATATTATATATACGAACATATATACACATATGCATATACATTTTATACAGAATTTGTTGGAGGAATATATGTATTTAAATATGAATATATGTATTTAAATATTAAAATTAAATGTTAATTTAAAAATATGTTGTGTGTATATTTAACAAAAAATTTATTGGTGGGGGGAGGTTTGATTGGTGTAAAGGAGTTGCTGGCATTGAAACTTCCCCTACCAATACAGAGGCTATGTAGGCTAGTTGTCGGAGGATAAGCCTTGGAATCAGGAACACCTGGGTTGAAGTCCTGCTTCTGACCCATACAAACTGCAGGGCCATGGGTGAGTCACTTTCTAAGTATAGTAGTACAAATGAGCAACTGATGTGCATCAGTGGAGATCTGGAATTAATCATCAGAAAATGCCAACTACAGTAGTTAGTGTGTACTTCTTAGCCTTTATGTTATTTTTGAAAATAGAAAATAATCTTTTTTCTTCCTCTTTCTGCAGATCTGGTCATTTCCTTTTTGGTAGTCGTTTATTTGAGTTATTCTAGGCATAGTCTGTCAAGACTTTATTACTTTTTTGAGTTATCTTTGGTAATGTGGATAGTCATGAAGGTGTCAAGTAGGTGTTTTCCTTTTCTGCACGACAGTGGAAGAGTTGTCAGTTTTTTGTTTTTCTGTTATGATTTATGCATATTAATGTTGCAGCTGTATGAATCCATTTTTAACAGACATTTTTTCCTCTTTCAGATGCTGAAAGTTTAAATTTAAATTTAGTGCATGATATTTTAAATATTTTAAAAAGTAATAATTTAAAACTTTGTTAACTTTTAATGATGAATGAAAATCTTTTATTAAACACTGTGCCAAGTATTGTGTATATGAATATAAGAGCAAATACAGTTCCTAACCTCCAGGGGTTTACATTTTAATTAGGGGAGACAACTCAAATTGGAAGGCCTGAAAATGATAAGATGATGAGTGAGACTATGGGGAAATAGATTGAGTACACACCCATTCTAGGAACAGTGGCAGAATTGATTGGATCAAGTAGTTCAAGAACTGGAAGGTGGGAGAGTGGGATGTGGAGGTACATATGTGGTGGTAAGATAGCTGATGATGGAGAAGATGGCTGGGGAGTGGGAGTGCAGAACAATATAGCGGGGCCTGCCTGAAAGTGTGGGCTAGATGAAGGAATTACCAGTCAGGACAGGGTGGCCCTGGGGCAAAAATTAGATTTACGTCACACATTCAGTACTTACATTCAAGACTTCATTTGGTGAGAACAGGTCAGGTTTCGTGGAGAAAGGTGATAACTTAGCTAGTATCTGAAATAAAGGATTGATTCATTGAGGAGAATTTAGGAGAAAGTGCTTTATAGTAATAGCTGGTAGAAGTGTATGCAAATACACAGAAGGAAGAAAGTGGACAAAAACTTAGGAGAAACTAGAAATGATCAGAGGGAGCAATGAGTGGAAATTGTAGAGAAGCAAATTTAGGCCTGATATGCACGTGGCTCTTGGCACCTCTTTCTTTCAAAGAAAAGGGCCCACAGAGGATGAAGTTCCGCTTGCTGGAAGGAAATTCTTTGGCATTTCATAGTCCACTGGGAGAAGACAGACTGGTGGTCTTTCAAAAGATGAGTTGTTTTCCTTTTTCACTGGAGGTCAAAAATTTTGCCACCCATTAGAAGCCAACAAGGTCATGGAGTTCCATTGCAGTAGTGTGGACATTTGGCTTTGGTGGGAGATTCAAGGAAGACAGATTGGGATGTCGTCTGAGGAGTAATCCCCATTGCTGCTGCCACTACATTGGGGGTGGGGCTAAATCATGGGAAGAGGGAGGGACCAGAGTTTACCAAAAAGGATGATCCAGAATATTCTTGTCAATTCTTTCACCATCTCCCATTGCCCACTTCCCAGGGAGAGGGAGTTCCTATTCTAAAGCTTATCTTTGCCCTTTAAAGTTACATTTTTTTTTTTCTGTTTAATTAGTTTCTATTGCCAGCTAGATAAAGTGAGTAATTACACCTATTCCTGATTTGTACACTTCATAGCAGTGAAAGGAAGCCCAGAAAGCAGGAGAGGAGTACCTAGGTTAGGTTCAGATGCTGTGAGAGAGTCAGAGAACACTACCTTCCCATCTGAATTGGCCTGAGGAGTGGGCTCAATAGCTTCCCATAGCTCCAGGGGGCTTCTGAGCTGTATGAGAGAGAACTGTATTGTGTGTGATGGGTTTTTTTTTTAAACTCCCGCAAAAGCAGAAGAAAAACTCTAGCCATGTGAGTTTGAATTTCCAGATTCTTTTTGGGCACAACAGAGTTAAAACAATGTGTAGAGGAAGAGTGGCTTAGTAAAAAGAGGAGACTTCTCTCAGCAATTTGCTTCAGGCAGTTTTATTCCCATACTATTCTCTCCTGGCTATTTCAGAGGTGTTGACTACGGGAAAGTCACACCCAAAGTCCTGGCTGAAGGGAGGGGCTGGAAAATAATGGCTCTGAACATACAAAAGTGGGGGCCTTCTAGGAGGGAGTAGTTAGTTTTCTGCCAAACTCAACACCTTCAACCCTAGACACTTATATAAGGGAAAACTTTGTAATAAACTTTCTTAGAGCCATCTCTAAGTAGAATGAATGCTTTGAGTAGGGGTGGGTTTCATTTCCTTGCTGGTCATTAAGCAGAAAGTCAGTGACTGTCTGCATGTTGCATATGTGATAGTGGGATTTTTGACTAAGCTGGGATGACTGCTTAATTCCCTTCTATTGAAACTCACCAACTTTGAGATCTAGTTTGGTTGGAACAGGATATTATGTGAATGGGGAATAGGATGGAATAAAGCTGGAAATTTAAGAGGGAGGGAAATATCATTGAGGGCCATATATACTAGGCCTTATGTTTTATTTGATAGGCAATCGGGAAGTTTTTGGAGCAAGGTAGTGACATGGACAGATATACACATTAAGATTACTTTGGCAATTGTGTGAAGGACTGATTTGATGGGAAGAATGAAGGAAGAGGGAGACAAGTTAGGAGGAATATGGTTTGTTATGCCATGATTTCATGAAATCATAAGATCATAACTCTTGAGCTTGAAGGGACCTCAAGTGGCATCCTATCCAACTATAATTTCACAGATGAGAAAACTGAGGCTAAGGAAAATTAAACGACTTGCTCATGGGTCACACAGATAGAAATAATAAACAATTTTGAAAGACTTAGGAACTCTGAAAAACACAGTTGACCAACCACAGTTCATAAGGACACACAATGAAGCGTGCTGTCCACCTACAGAGAGCAAATAGACTCAAATGCAGGTTAAAACATCTTTTTCTTTTCTTTCCCTTTCCTTTTCCCTTTCCCCTTCTCTTTCTCCTTCCTCTTTCCCTTTCCTTGCCATTTATTTTACTTGACTATATATATTTTAACGTGTTTTATTTTTATTGCTTTTCAGTGAGTGGGAGAGGGGGAAATGGGTCTGAGAGAATTCGGAACTAAAAATGAAACAGAATTGAATTAAAAAAAAAAAGAAATGTATCAAGACCCACAAAAAAGTCCTTAGCACATAAAGATTTCAGCTGGAATCTCTGGAGAATCTATGTGAGAATGTGGAAAAGAGGATGAGAAGATTTAGGTGGGTATGATTGCATCAATGGAAAGAAAATCAATATGACAACTACATAGGAATATGGAATCATTGAGTTAGAACTGGACGGGACCTCAGAGGTTATCTATCTGCTTTAACCCCACTTTTACAGCTTAGAAAACTCAGGCCCAGAGAGGAGCTCTCTTGGGTTCTCTTTTGGGTAAACCATCATATATCATCTACAAAAAGTGATTTTTTTTCCTTTTGGTCTCTGTTCCCTCAATTATTTTTATCATATTCTCTTTATAGTTTTTTAAAATAATAATATCATTTATTATAATATATAGTTTATTGTATATTTCTCTAAGTAAATTAAGTATATTTTCCTTTAAATATTTAGATGGTGTGTTATTTGGTCTATGTGAATTAATATCAATATTCTTTGTTTATGGTGCCTTTAAGCATAACAAAGTTTTTTTGTTTATCTATTTTGATATTATTTTACGGTCCTCTTCTGTCATTTCATGATTGCTGTACCTGCTTTTTTGAGTTTACTTGATGTATACTGCTCTAGCCCCTTATTTTAACTCTGAGTGAATTTTCATCTTTCAAATGTATTTCTTGTGGGGCTGCTAGGTGGCACAGTGAAGCTCCTCTGGCCTTGGAGTCAGGAGGACCTGAGTTCAAATCCAGCCTCAGACACTTAACACTTACTAGCTGTGTGACCTTGGGCAAGTCACTTAACCCTGATCGCCTCACCATAAAGCAAAAAAAAGCCAAACAAACAAAACAAATGTAATTCTTGTAAGCAAAAAAATATGTTCAGCTTTCTGATTTATTCTCTGTCCTCTTCAGTTTTTTTGAGTGAATTCATTCTTTGAGGGTCCTGGTTGCTCCTCTTCAGGAACATTCCAATTTACCAATATCCTCCTTAAGTGGTTGTGCCCAGAACTGACTATACTACTACAAAAAACACAAGTCCTGTGTGATGAAAGCAATACAACAATTACCAACGTTATGCCGTTCTTACTACCCAAGACCACATTAACTTTTTTTGCTCCTGTGTCACACTGATGAATCCTGTTGAGTCTGTGGGCTCCTGCCTATCTTTTGATTGAACATGTATCATCTTCCTCCTTTATCATATTCCTGAATATCAACATTTCATACTTGTGTAGTCCTTTCCTTATTGCTCGTTCATATTTACCTTTCTAGATTTCTTTCTCTTGATTCCTTTTTTTTTTTTGCATTTAAAAGTTCCTAGTAAGTTCAGGTTTTTTTTTCAGAAATTTTTTGAAGTTCCCAATTTCACTGAGTTGGTTTTTCCCACCTTATAATGATAACTAATTTTGTGGAGTAAGTTATTTTTTGTTGTAAACCTATATCTTTTGACTTTTGGAATATAATAGTCCAGGCTCTATTCACCTGTTTCGGTGGTTGCTGCAAAGTTTTATATGATCCTAACTTTGACTTCTTGGAACTTGAACTCTTTCTTTCTGGTTACTTTCAGTGTTTCTTTATTTGTTTTGTTTATTTGTTTGTTTGTTTTTCACTTGGAAGCTCTGGATTTTGGTTATGATGTTTCTGAGAGTTTTCACATGGGTTTCTTTTAGGAGGGGACTGATGGATATGTTCTATTTTTTGCATTCTTGTTCTAATAGGTTTAGGCAGTTTTCATTCACAATTTCTTGAAATATTGTATCCAGGCTTTATTTTTAGTCATGTATTTTAAGGAGTACAATGAGTCTTATACTTTTTTCTCCTTGATCTGTTTCCTGGTCTTTTTTTTTTTTTTTGATAGGAGGTACTTTATATTTTCTATCTTTTGGTGTTCTTTTAATATTTCCTTATTATCTCATGGGGACATTGTTTTCTGTTTGGTCAATTCTTATTTTCAGGGCACCTGTTACTTGGTAAGGGTTTTGTATTTCCTGTACTAAGCTGTTAAAAAGCTCTCATTTCATTTTATTTCTTACTTCATTTCTTTCAGTAATTCTAATAGATCTTGTGGCCAAGCTGCAGTTTTCTTTGAGGCTTCGCTTCTAGATGTTGTAGTCTTATTGTCTTCTGGGTTTGTGCCTTCAATGTTCCTGGATCCATAAGACTTCTTTACTATCAGGGTCTCCTCCTGTTTGCTTTAGTCTTACTTACTGAATTTGGGCATTGTGTCAAGACCAGGCACTGTGTACTCTGGAAGGAATGGTTAGTGCTGATATGTGTTATCTGGAGTCCTACTGAGCCCTGTGTTTTTCAAGGACTTACAGGGGTGGTTCAGGCCAGGTAGAAACAAATTTGTTGAGCCTTAGGGTATGGTCAGATTGCTGCCCTCTTGTTAAGGGCTCTGTAGTCACTTGACCCCGGCGCTTGAGTCAAAGTGACACAGATGTAGGCTCCAGGTGTTCTGGACTTTATATACATGCTGGAAAACTACCATGCTCTGTGCTTTTGGGACAAGAATTTTTTTGAGTGATCCCGTTCCTTAGCACCAGTTAGGTTCTGGCTGTGTCTTTGGCAAAAATACACTCATAGTTAACTCCCTAGATTTCTGAATCATTGATTGGTCTAGTGTTCTTTTAAAATCTTTGTTGGATTAGTGTTAGAGCTGGGCTGTTTTGTTCTGGATTGCTCGGCCAGAACCATCCTCAATTTTAGCAATTCAAAAGAAAAAATGAGAAGGTAGACACATACACTAATCATAGTATTTCTATACTCATTAAAATTTGTCATAATGTTTTCTTATTGACTTATTTGGCCCCCAAACAATCTGGGTGAAGTAGATGGGGGAAGATATTAATGTCTCCATCCTGTAGCTAGAAAACTAAGGCCTGGGGAAGCTAAGGGACGTGTTCAAGATGGCCTTGGTAGGAAGTAGGAGAGCCGGGAAGAGAACTGAGATATTTTGACCAGAAATTCTACGCTCCACCTTGGTGCCTTATTTATTGACACAGTTGGAAATGTTTCCAAGAAGTTGAAAGAGTTTTCGGTAAATTCTTTTAATGTTCATAATTCTCTGAGGTTTGTTTTTTTTTAACCTCTCTGGGAGGAAAGTGTTTATTTAATTGGTGGAAAGGCCTACTACTGTTATCTTTCATTGATAACATTATGGAAGGTAATAAAACTGGAAGGGCAATGAATGACACTTCTTTTCCTACAAGGTTTTTTAACTACAAGAAATTGGTTTCAGAATCCTTAAAATATCATGAAATTGTGGCTTTCATTATATTTGAATAGGAAATATTTTTTCTTGCTCCTTCTAAGGGGAAGACTTTTAATAGCAGCCATTTACTGACTAGATGGGTTACCACAAAGAGGTATATAGGGACCTCCTTAGAATTTTAAGATTTTTCAAGGAGAGGTGGAAAGAAAGGCTGGAGGGAAGTAGGAATACTTGAAATCTTTATTGCCTCATTTCAGTTATACATGGGCAAGCCTGTTGCTAGGCATTTTTTTTGTCTGAATAGCTTTATATTTGATGAAAATACTTATTTATCACTTTGCTCTCTATTAAGTTGTATATTTGAAATTTCACAGTTCGATGCCTTAACAAGAAAAAAGCATTCTTTCTTTAAGCATTTTGTGTTCTGTGCTCCTTGCTATATAGTTTCCGCTTTTCTACTGAAATTTTATATTTGCTAGTTCCAAGCCATTCCAAATCGTGGCTGATCACAGACTTTGGATGTGAAACAAGTGAATTGACTGTGATTTGGAGTTTAGGCCTTGTGTAGAGAGCTCAGGTGAGGGAGCTAGATGGCTCAGTGGATTGAGTGGCCCAGCCTGGAATCAGGAAGACCTGAGTTCAGATCTGGCCTCAGACACTTATTAGCTGTGTGATCCTGGGCAAGTCACTTAACTTTTGTTTGCCTTAATCCACTAGGAAAGGAAATGGCAAACCACTTCAGTATCTTTGTCAAGAAAACTCCATATGGGGTCATGAAGAGTCGGACATGATTGAAAAACAACTAAGAGGTTGAAATAGAACCTTGTCTCTCAAAGGCTGAATTAATAGTGTCCAGCTGGGGTGGGGTGCAGGGTAGGTTAGAGGGAAGTTTTTCAGGGAAATTGGACCACCCAGTGATTTGGCGACAAATAGAGCACTGTGCTTTTGCTAATCATTCACATCATTGAATGCCTCTCCCTCTCATCTAATCCTCTCTCTATTGCCTTTCTTTCTTTGGTTCTATTCTACAAATATGATATTTTTATGTAAAGAAATTATAAGGAGCATAGGAAATTATAGTAGCCCTTGGAAGGTTTCAAGATGAAAAAGCTTAAGAAGTATCGCAGTAGGAGGCTTTATGAGGTTTGTTGCTGAGGTTTGGCTCCAAATATGTCTTGATTGGACAGGACAGAGGAGAGATTTTGAGTTGAAGGAATTGCTTTGCTGGAAGAAGGTAAGGAAAATAAAGTGTCAGGAAGTTGGATTATAGAAGGAAAAGATAGAGGTAAGTGTGTCCTTCACCCTGTTTTGTTCAATATTTATGTCAATGATTTGGATAAAAATATAGATGAAATGTGTGTGAAATTTATGAATGAAACAAACTAGGAGGCATATTTAATGTATTAGCAGAAGTGAGGGGGCCAAAGATATCTCTTTAATGAGCCTATTTCTGTTCCCTCAATCTATGAAAAATAAATTTAATCCCTTTTTCTGTTTAAATAATTGAAAAAGTGGTATATCTCTCCAAAGTCTTCCATTTTTAAGACCAAACACCCCATGTTCCTTTAGCTGATCTCATTATCGCCTCCTTTAAAGGATGGAGCTTAGGTAACTTGTGTTATGCTATTGTGTATAATGATAATATTATATTATTATTATATTGTATATTAGTATATTATATTGTATATTATAATTATTATGTTATATCATATCCTAAGCTTTGACCAAATATTTAGTGGACATGTGAGCCTAGCCATATATATGTTGTGAGGAATACAGAAAGAGAGTTCTGGGGCAGGTAGGTGGCGCAGTAGATAGCGCACCGGGCCTGAAGTCAGGAGGACCTGAGTTCGAATTTGGCATCAGACCAAACACTTGACACTTACTAGCTGTGTGACCCTGGGCAAGTCACTTTACCCCAATTGCTTTAAGAAAAAAGAGAGAGTTCCCTTGATTTGAGGAATTTGTGCTATAGTTGAGGGAAATGAAACAGGAAGCCATCTTTCCAGGAGCTGAGGTTTGCAATTTTGAGTCATCCTTGAATCTTACTCTCATTCGCTGTCCATACACAATCAGTTGCCAAATCCTTTTGATTTTCCTGCCAAAACAATTGTTGCATCCAGGCCCTCGTTAGTTCTCATCTGCATTGCTCTGATAGTCTTCTAAGTGGTCTTCCTGTTTCAAGCCTCTCTTCCTTCTACAATCCAGCCTTCATGCAATTGAGAAAACAGCTAACTATATCACCCTCTTGCCTAACAAGCTTCAGTGGCCACCTATTATTTGTGTGATCCAGCATTCACAGTCTGACTTCCATCTATTTTTCCAGGCAGATTTCCTAAGGCCTTCTACATTCTAGCCAAACTGTCTGATTTGTTGTTTTCTAAGTGACAGCAGAGGTTGTATGTGCCTTCTACCTGAAATTCTTACCATTGTTATTTAGAATTGATTCCTAAACTTTTAAAAAATTCAGTTCAAGTATCACCAACTACACAAAGCCTTTCCTGGTTCCTCTAGTTTTTAGTGATCATGTTTGCCCCACTAGATGGTAAGGGGGCATGATTTTTTTTTTGGCCTAATATATCTCCAGTGCCTAGCAAATAGTAGACTTGCTGAAGTAATTGAACAGGGAGCGATACAATAGAAAGCAATGTACAAATGTAGTGTAGTACAAATTGTGTAGAAGGATTCTTCAATATGGAGCAAAGGAGGGTAGTGTTGGTATTAGAGGAGGTGAGTATGAGGCAGTTTTAAAAGGGGACACATGGATTAGTGAAGAGAAAGTGAGATGGTATTCTAGATGAAGAAAGTGACAAATGGGAGATGAATAATATTTGAGTGTGGACAAGAACACTGGCTTTTCCAAAGGAGAGGGCCAAGGGTTGGAGCATCAGGACGTGTTCGCTTTTCCTGTGTAATTTTGAAGGAAGGAGCTTTTTATTTCTCCCTTGAAGAGTAAGGCAAACATAAGATAAACAGAATAGTGATGAAAGTATTGTCTAAGATTTAGAATCTAATAAAATTGATAATGTGACATGTTTTAGACGGTTGGTTATGTTTGGCAAAATAGTATCACACGCTTCCCTCTGTACTTACTTTTTTCAAGCAGCTACAGAGACAGTTGTTAGCTCAGGGGTAGAGTGCTGGACCTGGAGTCAAGAAAACCTGACACATTTATTAGCTGTGTAACCCTGGGAAGGACCTCTATTTGCCTGTCTCTTCAACTGCACAATGGGGATAATCATAGCACCTTTTTCTGAGGGTTGTTTTGAAGATCCAGTGAGATAATATTTGTAAAAATGCTTAGTACTGTGCCTGTCACATAGTAGGTACCATATAAAGGCTTAATACTGGTTTTAGCTTAAAATTTATTCAGCAGTTTTGGTTCTTTAATATTGATGACCATTGTCAAGATATCTGTGGGAACAGTTAAAAAACAAACTCCTTTCATTCTACATAATTTGACTTAGCCTAGAGATGTGTTTTGAAGCTGTAATTATTCTTCAAGGTATTTTTAAAGTATGAACTGAATCCTTTATCCCAGTTTCCTCTGCAGTAATTTTAGGATATAAAAATAGTAGAATAAAAATTCTGTTCATTGTCATTAATATAATTAATTTGAACTACCTAATTTGTATCATAACATTTTTAACAGCCATACACAAAATGCTATAATTATTTCAGTTTTAGTTTACTTTTCTGAAAATAAAGTTAGCCACAGGCTGTGAAATGCTGCTCACGAAGAGATTGGGAGTTTAAAGTACTTACACCATACTTAAGTAAACCTTTGCCAGGCAAAAATAGGGCACCTAATTATCCAAACTCTTGCAAACTTTTCTTTTCACAGATTTTCATAGTTTTGGATGTGGCTAGGCTGGCTGTCTTGGAGTCTTCCCCATTTGCTTCAGTTTCCTCATCTGTAAAATGAGCTGGAGAAGGAAATGGCAAACCTCTCCAGCAGACACTGGTTTTCTTTGCCAAGAAAACCCTAAATGGGGTCACGAAGAGTCGGACACAGTTGAAACGACTGAACAGCAACGACGTAGAGTCTTGGCTTTAGAGGAGCCTGCGTCTGGGCTGGGTTTTGTGCCGCTGACCCCGATAGGCCTTTGAAGTGTTTCTCTTTTTCAGACTGCTTTGATTTTCACTGTTCTAGGTAAAACTTGCATTACCAGTCATCAGTTAGTAGAGTTTTCAGTTTGTAGTAGTGATATGTGTAAATAGTATTCTTTCATCCACGGCATTCTATTAACTAAAGGAACTACAGTGAAACAATGGTGAAAATAGCATTCCCCCTTTGAAATAGTTTATAGCTCCCTTAATTTTCAGAAGATAGGTCTTTTTTAATGTGGCATCATATCAAAGACTTGGAGGTTTCTTTTTTATTTTCTATTTAACAAGTTGAGTTCAACGATGTTCATTTAATTTATTTTTTCGGCTTTGAAGTAGCAACTTCTATTGCAAGAACAGACTCCCCTCTTCATAATGTACTTGGCCTTGCCATTCTCAGGCTAATTGCATGCCATTGACTGGGAGTGGTGAAGTGGAAAGTTGGGGAATAGTAAGAGAGAGGAACTCTGGGCACTATTCATTCCCTTAGTCCCATTTGGTAATTTTCCACCTTCTCTACTTAGGATTATCCTGTTACTTTTGATGGGTTAGGGTTAGAGACTTAGTAAACCTTTTTTTTTAAGTCAATTAGTTGTGTCTGACTCTTTATGACCCCATTTGAGATTTTCTTGGCAATGATACTGGAGTGGTTTGCCATTTCCTGCTCCAGCTCATTTTACAGATGAGGAAACTGAGGCAGACAGGGTTAAGTGACTTGCCCAAGGTCATACAGCAACTAATAAGTGTCTGAGGCCAGATTTGAACTCAGGTGCTCCTGACTGTAGGGCTGGCACTCTATCCACTGTGCCATCTAGCTGCCATCTAGCAAACATAGAAAGAACCTTATGAAAAGGTGGGAGTTGGAACTGTGACTGTTGTCAGGTTCATTTCTTATAGTAAAGGTGATTAAAGTGAAAATGAGAAACTTGAAAGGAAAGGAAATTCTTAAGGTTAATATATCACTTTAAGATTTTTTAGTTTTTTGACTTCTCAAATCCTCTCACTGAGTTTTTAACGTAAACATACAATCTTTATAGCTCAAGTAACATTTTTACCCTAAAAATAGAGGAATAGCTTAAAAAAAGAGAAGTATTTGATTTCAGTTCATTTTTATTGCAATATATAATTGAGTAAGCTAGGATTTTGGGGGGCAAATAAACATGAAAATCTAAGAATAGACAACTAATAAAAGCAATGAGAGACCAGAACCCAATTGCTTTTGTAGTTCTGTCTTCCATCTGCTTACTAATGAAAATATAAGGGGTGAGGGGAGGAAGAAGTTAGGCTAGCAGATATGATCATGCCTGTACTGTGGCTTTTTATAGTATTTATTTTTTAATATCTTTAAAAAAGCTTTAATATGCTGTATATTCTTTGGCTACAATCATTTTTTCATGTGATTTGACATTGAGTTCACAAAATTTAGACAAATATTCTTTGGCTACAATCATTTTTTCATGTGATTTGACATTGAGTTCACAAAATTTAGACAAATATTCTTTAATTCTTCAATGTGAAAGCACATTTTTATCACATTGGATTTTAAGCATAACTTTAAACAGTCCATTTTCTCCAAGCATTTGTTTATAGCACATAAATTTTCTTTTTGTTCTTTTAATTGTTTATTTGCATGCATTTATTATCTGTCCCTACCACTGCCCTTCTCCCCAAGTGAACAAAAAAAATGGAAAAAATAGAAGACTCATAAAAAAATATACATAGTCCACTAAAACAAATTCCTATATTGGACATGACTAAAAATACATGCCTCATTCCATAACCTCTCCATCAAGAAGCTGGTTGCTCCTTCAGTCCTTTAACTTCATGCTTTATCATAACTGATCAGTGTTCTAAAATCTTTCAAAGTTATTTTTCTCTGTAATGATAGCTTTGTGTAAACTGTTTTTCTTAATTCTTCTCACTCCATTCTCTATCAATTTATAAAGGCCTCCCCAGTTTCTACCAAACTTGTCCATTTCATTCTTATGATGAAATAACAATATTTCATTACATTCATATACTACAATTTGTTTAGCCATTCCTTAACAGATGGAGCACCCCCTTAGTTTCTAGTTTGGGGCTATTATGAAGAGAGCAGCTATAAATATTTTTGTCATAAGGGGCCTTTTTCTCTTTCTTTGGAGCATCTATTGGGGGTGTAGCCATAGTAGTGGGATTGCAAGGTCAAAGGGCACGGATAATTTAGTGACTTGGGGCATAGTTCAAAATTGCTTTCCAGAATGACTAGACAAATTCACAGCACCATTTGTGCGCATATTTTCCCAAAGACTTTTAAACATTTATCATTTTCTGCTTTTGCCATATTTACCAATCTGATGGATATAAATTATTTAAGAATCTCTTTAAATTTCATCTCTCAATTTATTAGTTATTTGGAGCATTTTTTATGTAGCTATTAATAACTTGTATTTCTTTTTTTGTGATCTTCCTGTTCATATCCTTTGACTATTTATCTATTTGGGAATATCTCAACTTTATTTATCATATTATTTCTCATAGCTTCTTATATTCAGAAAATTACACAATACAGTGACTTTAATAATGTTTTCTCAGTCATACTATAAATTTGCAAATGAGACACCATGATTATAGATAAAGCAAAATTGTAGATGCTTCTAAGGGCAATGGTAAATGTGTGGTAGTGTCGACAGGCAACAGAATATTATCAGTGATGACTTGGATGGGTATGGTATAGTATAAAAGACATGTTAATGGAAATGGAGGTAAAATGGCCATGTAGTGAGACTGTGTTAAGAGTATATGAAAAGCCTGTGTGGTATATTGGTACGCTCAAGAAACTAAAAGACCCTGAGGTCTCCATTGGGCTGCATAGTTTATGTATTTTTCCATTTCCAGTTCTCCCTTTTTGGACTTTGCCGCTATGCCTCAGTTGTTCCCGTCCTTGAACTTCCCCAAGCCCACTGGGCTTTCTTACTCTGGAACGTCCATTTGCCCTTGCACCTTTTCACCTGAGAACATCACTCCACTCTGCTGACTCCTTTCTGTCATAGGTGAGTTTCTTCCGGGAGGCCTCCATTTTGGTGAGGGGCCTAGTGCAGGGGTGGGGAGCCTGCAGCCTTGAGGCCACAGGTAGCCTTCTATGTCCTTGAGTGTGGCTTTTTGACTGAGTCCGAGTTTTACAGAACAAATCCTTTTATTAAAGGGATTTGTTATGTGAAGTTTGGATTCAGTCAAAAGGCTGCATTTGAGGACCTTGAAGGCACATGTGGTGTTGAGGCCACGTTCTCCACCCCTGGGCTAGGCCCCTCACCAAAACAGAGGCCTTCCCGAAGAAACTCACCTATGACAGAAGGGAGTCAGCAAAATTGGCCACCATGCTTTAGCTTCTCACATCGGAACTTCCCTCAGCACCTGGGGCCTCCTCACCTTGAAACATGTATCTACCTCCACACTCTTCTCACCCAAGAAAATAATAATAATAAATAATGATGGTGGTGATGATGATAGTAACAGCAATAACAACATCAATACTGATAACACCAAGAACTTATATAATGCTTTATGGCTTACAAAATGCTTTACAAATATTACTTCATTTTATCCTTACAACAGCCCTGTGAGGTAGGTACTGTTATCATCTCCCATTTTACAGCTGAAGAAACTGAGACTGAGGGAGGTTAAGTGACTTGCCAGGGGTTACATAGTAAGTGTCAAAGTCCAAACTTGATGTCCGGTCTTCTTGACTCTGCCTCTACTATACCCTGCTTTCATTGGTGAATTCTTCCTGGGGAGGAGGATCTCCAATTTGGGGAGGGGCTCAGGCTGGCAGGTAGATGGCTCAATGGATAGAGTGCTGGGCCTGGGGTCAGGAAGTCATGAGTTAAAATCTGGTCTCAGACGCTTACTAACTGTGTGATCTTAGACAAGTCACTTAACTAACTCTGTTTGCCTAGATAGTGGATAGAGCTTAGTGGATAGAGCACTGGGCTTGGAGTCAAGAAGACCTGAGTTCAAATTCAGCCTCAAACACTTACTAGTTGTGTGACCCTGGGCAAATCACTTAATCTCTGTCTGCCTTAATCCAGCACAGAAGGAAATAGCAAACCACTCTAGTATCTTTGCCATGAACAGTATGGTCATGAAGGGTTTCATACAACTGAACAACAACAACAACCAGGCTGGTGAACCTTCATTTCCTTCCCAGCAGTGCTGCTCATTTTCCAGATTTTGGGTACCTCCTCCCGTCTTCCCCCATTAGAATGTAAAGTTCCTTGAGAGCAGTGACTCTCTTTCTTATTGTTTATATTTGTGTCTCTGGTGCTTAATACAGCACTCAGCACGGGGTAAACACTTCATAAATGCTTGTTGCTCCGCATTGCCCCTTTGAAGGTTTTATGGAAGGACGTGGATGAGAATTACAGAAGATGTGAAGGGCTTGTGTTTGCCTCACTTTGTGAAAATATCTTGTGAAAATATCCATACCGTGGGGGCCACAGCATCCATCGAGCTAGACTCATGGCTCTTCTTAAACTGTGGGTCAAGACCCCATCTGGGTCGTGAAAAGTTTGGTAACAGTAAAAGGTTTCTGAACATGCAAAGACCAAAACTAATTAAAAATCAAACGTGTAATGAATCCTAGGTGTTTCTGGCAGCGCTTGCCCAGTATAGCATTGCACAACTTCGTTGCAGCCTTGGGTCTGAACACGAAGTATGTGCAAAATTGTAGGGTTATTATCATAGCTGGAATGGACCTCGGTGGTGCTTTCCTCTGTTCCACCTTCTTAACCAACCACAAATGATTTGATCAGGTCTTTTATGCTGTTTTGTACATACAAAGCTCTTTGGGCAGAATCGGATTTCTCAATTAGTAGGTACAAAGAAATTAGTGGCAAACTTAAATGCAATGTAAACTTAAATCCAGGTTCCTCAATACAATGCTATCCCAAGGAAAGAAGCCAAAAAAAGATATAAAGACTGGGTAGGTGTTGAGGTGTAATCATACCAAAAATTAGAAACATTTACATCTTACTAAAATCTTAAAATATACAAGAACTGACATTTTCTACCAATGTCACTTTAAGATGAAACAATTTTATCTTCAAGTGAAACTGTTAGGAGAAAGTTCTGCTTCGCATTAGGGTCTTGCCCTTCTAAAGCAGAAATGGTTTTTAAACTCTACATACACCAACTTTTAAGAGCATTCTAAACTGAATGATTCTTTTTATAATAATGGAGGGTTTGGGGGTGGGTTTCACTTTTGTGTAATAATTCTTGCTTCCATGCTAAGAGATAAATGAATTGTTATTGTAGTAGAGTTAGACCAGTTGGTATTTAACTGTTATGAGGCCTCTATTTCAAATGCAGGTTCATAAGCTTCATGTTTGCTAAATTAGCAGGTGTTATCGCTTCTCTCTTGCCTGTAATGCGATGATGCTCATTAAAGCTATAACTTTAGTAAGCACAATGTAAATTAGAATCTTTGTCAATATTGCCAGTAAAGCATATAACTTTTGTCATGCTTCCCATGAAAGTTATAATCCTCAACAGGGAGCATACCAGAGCTCACCATATTAAGGAATAGGGCTATGAAAAGTTGAGAAGGAAGCTTTGTTGAACTGGTCCCTGCACTGGTTCCCAGAGAGATCTGATAAAGAAGACTATTTTGAACTATTCCCAGCAGCTGTTTTCGACTTCCTTTTTTTTTCTTCTTGTATGGATAACATCAATTTCTTTAAGCTCCATGACTGAAAAACATATTTCTGATTTACTTCTTCAATGGATTATCCTTTAGCCTAACCCAGATGTGATGTATTTCAAACCAAACCACGAGAGTTCAATGGAATTTGAATTTAGTTTAGGGGAAGTAGTTGCTATTAATCTTAGAAAATGTCTTTTATCCTGGACAGTGAAGTAGTTGCCTTTATTCTATCATATTTCAGTGAATTAATTTATTATCCATATAATCTAGGGATCTCTCTCTTCTCTGAACTCATAGCACTTATTATTCGTGCCATTTATCTGGCACAAAATCATATCCTGTATTTTAACATCATTTTGCATTGTTGTCTTCTTTGATTCTTTAACCGAATCATGTATTGCTTAACTTTATGAATGTGTGCTCCTTTTCTCTCCAGTTAGATTATAAGTCACTGGAGAACAAACACCACCTGTCCTATTTCTGTGTATAACAACAGCTAGTCAGCTGCTATATACATACAAGATATTTAGTAAATATTGATTGAATTAGGCATAGGGACTGGACCTGAGATCTCACTGGTATAGGGAATTCTTACCAATACGGTTAGCACCTTCTCTTCAATTTATAGTCTTGGAGGATTTGCCTTAATTGAAACAAATAATCCAAATGTATGTGAAGGACATTCATCTAAATTAACTTGGCCCTATATTTAAGATGTCTACACTGCTCTGTCATACTTCCATCTTTTTCACTGTATGAATAAGTTTTTTTAAATGTGTTTTTCTGTAAGAAATCAGTTCATATACCATACTGAATTAGACTGAAGGAAATGCTTCAGAAGCACAAACAAGAACTACAAGCCTGCAGTTTGTCCTACTTGGAGCCTAATTCTCAAAACTGTTCTGAAGATATTCGCAACTGATAAAGGGTCCTGAATTCAAGATCCTTTACCAAAATGCTGAATGACCTCTGTCACTAAATCTAATGGACTTCTTTTCAGTACTCATTTTCCTTTATCTCTCTGTGGCAATTGTTACTGATAATTTCTCCTTTTTGGTATTCTCTCCTTCCTTGCATTCTGAGACACTACACTTTCCTGGCTTTCCTCCTCCTTTGTTCATATCTTTTTTTCTTTCTTCTATTGGTTTCTCTTAATCTATCTCCTCCTCCTTTGGAATGAAGATACTCGACAGCATTCTGCCGTTGTCCACCTTTTCATTCTATGCACTCTGACTTGGTGATTTTTTTATCAACTGGCATGGTTTTTAATCATTACTTGGATGCAAATAACTTCCAAATGTTTGTCTTTGCCTATGACTTCTTTTGTGTGTGTTTGTGTGTGTGCATATGTATATTATATTTTCTTACCTGTGTATGTATTGTTTCTCTATCTTCCTCCAATAGAATGTCAAGTTTATTGACAGGAAGGACTGTTTTTTTTTTTTTTTGTGCGTGTGTGTCCCCAAGTCTAGCATAGTGTCTTACAAATGGTTGGCACTTAATAAATGCTTGTTTAATGGGTTATTCTGAAAGCCACTGTAAACATGCTAAAGTACCTGTAGTTCTTTAGTGTTAGAGAGGCAGTGGGATGTATTGGAAAGAGAACACACTTTGAAGCCTGAATAATCTGGGTTCAAATCCTACCACCCGGTTCCTACTGGCTGGTCCAATCACTTAACCTCTCAGTGCTGCAGCAACTCTAAATTGCAGAGAAGAAACCAACCTAGCTTAGTAGAGGGAGTTTCCTCACTTGGGAATTCCATATAGTAAGGAAATTACAAGCCCAGATCCCTATTCTTGATATTAGACAGTTTGCCTGACCTTAAAATAGGACCAGTACTATCTTTCAGTTCTAAATGGATTATTTTTTCCCCTCTTTTCATTTAAGCAAGAATAATCATGAAAGTTATGAAGTTTGAATTTTTTTGTGTGCAGCAAATAAACCAGTGATATGCCAAAATGTGCTGCCTCACAGTCAAATCTTGGCAATTATACCATTACAATCCCATATCTGACCTGTACCTTCCTTACTACCTAATTGTCTCTGGCCTACACAATGTAATAGTTTCTGAAGTGGTCTCCCAGCTTCCAGTTTCTTCCTTCCCTTAATCCACCACTTAAAACATTACTGCCCTAATCTTCCTAATGGGCACATATGATGTCACTCCTCTGGTCATAAAGCTTTAGAGGTTCTCCATTACCTGCCAAAAAAAAGACAAATTCCGGAGCCTGACATTTCAAACCCTGTCTTCTCATCTTTATTTCATATGACTTACTTGCCTATTCATAAACTCCACACTCTGGCTAAACCAGGATGTATATCTTAATCTATTCCTGCCCTCCCCAACCTTTATGCGTTTGCACCAACCATCTCCTATGGTTGAAACGCACTCTCTGATATTTCATTCTCTTTCATCAGTATATCTATATTTTTATGTATATGTGTATACACACAATTTTGTGGGTAGTATTAAGTGCAGGCACTTAATAAATGTGCCAAGATCTGTTGTCAAGACATACACAGTGAGTACATTCTATTAGGAGTAACATGTACACTTATAGAAACAAATCAAAATAATTTCTAGACAATAACAACTTAGTACCTGGAGGAATGAGGATAGTCCTCTTGAAGGAGGCAGAACTTGAACAGAGCTTTAAAGGAAGTTAGGGATTCTGTATTGAAAAGCTGAAGAGGGAGTTAAGGGTAAGACCCAAGATTGGTGATAGGACCAGGGGGTAAACAGATTTGAGTATAAAGAAGTTTGTACAGTTGCGCTATTTCCTTATAGAACTGAAATTGGGAAGTGAAGAAAGTGTGAAGCCAAAGCAGGGGTGATAGCACTGAGAGATGCAGGTCACTTCAAAGGAGAATTTGTTGAGTGATAGTAGCAGTCTGGGAGAGAGTGTGGGGAGCAAGAAGTATGTCTATTCCTCTTTCTGGTCAAATGTATTGGAGGGAGAGAAGGTTGAGAGAAGGTACATTTAGTACTGGAAAGATGTCCTTGGATTCAGTGTCTTCAAAGGAGAATGAGGTTTCAGGGAGGTAGGGTGGTTGAGTAGCAAAAGGAGTGACTGGTGGATTTAGGTGCAAACCCTACTTTTAATGTTGAATACCTGTTTGACGTTGGGCATGCTACATACCCTGCTGGGCCTCAGTTTATTCATAGGTAAAATGAGGGGGACTCTGAGAACCTTTCAGCTCTAAATCTATGATCTTATGATCCAATTCCCATGCTTTCCCAAAGAATATCAGGTGACTGTAGGCATTCAGGATGGAAAAAGGTCTTAGTGGGGGGCAGCTAGGTGGCGCAGTGGATAGAGCACTGGCCCTGAAGTCAGGAAGACCTGAGTTCAAATCTGGCCTCAGACCAAACACTTGACACTTACTAGCTGTATGACCCTGGGCAAGTCACTTAACCCCTGCTGCCTTAAAAAAAAGAAAGAAAGAAAGAAAAAGGTCTTAGTGGGTCAGCATACGATAACTGAAGGGCATTCTAGTCCCAGCACCTGTTTTTGTCCAGACTAAGAATATTTTTACATTTTAAAAGAAAGATGGTATTATATTGAAATATGTAAAAAAACTGGGGTCAGGCTGAATTTGGCCATGGGGCAGTAGGTTGTCAACCTGTGGCTGAGATAAAGGGAAATTTTGTTAATGATAAGAGGGCTTCAGAGGGCATAAAGAAGAGATTGGACATTGGAGGGATAGAGCCACAATAGAGGAGGAGGAGAGACAGTGGTGGGTGTGGTTTTCACTTTGGCATTTGGGGGGATTAGGAGAGAAACAGGTGGAACTTTAGTAGCCTTAGAATGAGAGTAAGAAGTGCTTTTTGACTAGGGCTATGACCTGGTAGAGTATATTATCTTTTAAATCCTGGGCCCTATTTGTGAATGTGGTCCTGAGGGTAAGATCTGGTGCCTCGATCTTTGGACTGAATCCTTGAAGTAAGTGTTTGGCACCTGAACCTTTAGTCCTGAGCTGGATCCTGGTGTCAGGGATTTAATTTCTGTGGCTGAAGTTCTTGGTTAAGAACTCGCAGTATCTGAAGTTCTGGTCCTAGGCTGGGTCCAGTCCAGCAACCCAAGCTTTAGTAGATCCTAACTTGGTTGGAACTGGAGAGCCATTCCATTGTCTAGGCAGAAGAGCAGTACGTTCCAGGGCATTAGATTGGGTAATGGAGGAGAAGCTAGGCTAGGCAAATAACAAACAACTCATTGTCCAGGGAAACACCCCCGGGCTTCCCAATGATGTCTTTCACCCTTGGTATTCATTTTACTTGCTGTTGTGCCTATTTCATGTGTCACACATTTAGTTTCAAAAGTATATTAACTCATTTTCATTTTTAAAATGACACAGTTTTTATTCCAGGCAGCACTGAAGTTTCTTTAGCTCCTTGCAGGTTTCCATCCACATGCCAACTCAGCAGGCAACTTGCAGGCTTGACAGCATCATGAGAATTATTGAACAGCGATCTCCTTTGAATGGCAAGCAGACTTGACGTTATCCCCTTCCATCTGTCTTATTGTTGATCACCATTGTATGGTTTTTCCCCCTTTTTAAACAAAGGAGAGGGTAGAGCAGCTATCAGTCTATATAGAGAGTAATTACGAATTGACCAATTGATCTGCCCTTGGGGATTGTTATCGTTTTTATAAATAGCTTGCCCTCTTAGAAGAAACATAGTTCTGTTCTTAGGAACTCATCTGGAAAGAGGATTTCTTTGAGGATATGGGGACCATGTGTGGAATTCAGCTATGTCGAAAACCTCTGGAGTATAGACAGGCAGAGCAACATTGGGTGGTATAAAGTTCGGAATAGTTTTTTGAAGAAAATGAGTAGATACAAAGATTGAACTTTTGATCTGTGATTTAAAGGAGGAGAAATATGCAGCTTTGATGCCCAGAAAATTGTAAGAGAGTAGTCTTAGGGTTGAGTCTTTCAAAAGCTTCTGACTTTTTTACTCTTGCCAATAATTTTAATTCAATTTTAAAATATTTTCTTATGCATGGTATGGGTCTGAGTGGATACTGATGACCAGAAATGAGTCTGAATCCCTTTAGTGAAGTTTAATTCTTAGATGGATTAGTTTGTATATTTGCATTGAGATGAAAAAAAAAAAAACAAGGTAACTTCATTGAGTCATTTTGAGTTATTCAAGGTTTTAAGGATAATATTTCCATTTCTTTAGTTGGAAATGTAAACCCAAAAGATACTGGAGATAGCATGGTGGAATGGAAGGCATTCTATTCAAATGTAAACAGTTTGAGCGTTTGGATGATTGCTTTGTTGTCTTTGTGTTCTTGTACCTAGTAAGGTGCCTGGCACACAGGAGCTGCATAAGATACATTTATTGATTGATCGGTTGATCCTGAGTTTGAAATCCGAGGAATTGGACCTGAATCCTGTGGCTTTGGGTAGGTCATTTCATTTCCCTTGGCCTCAGTTTTCTATCTGTAAAATGAGAGGACGGATGCCTTCAAAAGTCCTTTTCAACTCTAAATTTATGATCCTATAAATGAATAACTTTAAAAATTAGAAAAATTACAGTTCTAAATTGGGATCACTAGGAAGGTAATTATGTAACTTTTTTTTCTAAAAAAAACCAGTCATTGGAGTGGAGTTTCACTTATGATTAAACGTTCTCCTGGATATGCAGTGGTAGTCTTTGGTGCCCTGAATTAGCACTAGTCTGTACTATTTCTAATGTGTTCAGAAAAGTTAAGGCCCAGCATCCACATAAGCTTATGATTAGAGGAGAAAATGTGGAAAAGTAGCAGAGGAGAAATCTTGAAGGAAACTAGGTAGCACAGTGGATAGAGCAGAGCACTGGACTTTGGATTCAGGAAAATCTGAGTTCAAATGTGGCCTGAGACATTTACTAACTTTGTGACCCTAGGCAAATCACTAACTTCTGTCTGCCTCAGTATCCTCTTCTGTAAAGTGAGAATAATAATAGCCCCTACCTCCCACAGTTGTTTTCAGGATAAAATGAGATTATCTGTAAAGTGCTTTGAAAACCTTAAAGTACTATATACATGCTAGCTAAATGAAAGCTGTTGTTTCTTTCTTGTGTTACTTGGCACAAACATCTTAATTGCCCTGAATATATTAAAATTAAGGTCCAAAGCAACGTTTTACTTGTCTTGAAGGCTGTGCAGTTATAAGTCCTTTGCTGTGTACTTAGACAAAGAAATAAGAATGACATTTTAATATTCTTAGACTTTAGATACACTAATATAATAGTATCTGATATCAGACTGTCTTATGAGTAAGATTACTTTGTAGCAGGTTTCTTTTCATACTTCGGTAATTACATTTCCTGGTGTGGTGGAGGGAGAAGTGTGTGTAAAAGTTGAATTACCCTACATTTTACTTCTTCTCTAGTGACTAATGAGGCTCTGACTACTTTTTGATTTGACGTAAGAATGATGAAGAAAAATTGGGTGATTTTATTTTATTTTGTGATCAAGATTTTATTTTTGATTTTTCTGGGAGAGGAGCTCGTAAGCTATTAATTCATATACTTCTAGGCTGCATTTCCCCAAGCCTTTGATGGACCCATGATTCCATCAGTATGTGTAATTGTTCCCCTGATAGCAGCATGTTTTACCCCGTGCAAATTGTATCCGTTTGGTCCCATAAATCCTCCTTAGAGAATCTACTCTGTGGGAAAGAGGCCTTCCTCCCGTTCCTTTAGTATCTTGGGGCAGAGGAAGGGAACCAAATGGATCCCTCACGCTGTCTATGTGTTGTCTGCTTTGTGGGTGATTGCTCCTACTTCCTTCTCTGGCTCTTAAGTATCCTCCGTAATGCCATTTACTCATCTTCTGCACAGTCATGTAAAATTATAAATAATCCAATTTTTCTCTAGGACAAGTAAGTTTAGTGTTTTATAGTGATTAAATAATATATATTGATTTTTTCCTAAGGCATATATAAATTCTTCATACCTTGTTTCAGTTTTAATTTAGTGACAAAACATATGACAACACCATAAATATTTGTAAAAGTTGTAATGTAGGATTCTATCTCTCCAGCCAGCCCCTGGGACGCCACCAATCCCTGCCTTGACTATCAGGAAGGAATAGTGCTCTGCAACTACATGGGTACTCCTTCCAGTCCTGTCTCCCACTTTTTACCACCTCTTGGTCATGTATTTCAAAATATCATTGTGACTTTTGCTACTATAAAGTCACAACAGTCCTGAAAATCTATTGCTCTTTGACTCCAGTGACTTAGAGTAAAAGGCTGCCCATCCTGAAGCTACCTTCCACGGTCACCATGCCCTCCTTCTTCATACCTTTCCTTCTTAGTCCCATCCCTACTCTGTCCTTATGGAGCACTACCCTCCTTTTCCATTGTGCCCTCTGGAATCCCTGTTCTGTTGTTAACAACTGCCCTCCACCTTAGTCCTGTGCCCTCCCACTAGAAATTGTTTTGTATATATATTGTGTTTAAATTTCTATGGACAAGTTGTTGCTCCTTCATAAAATGTAAGCACATTGAGGGCAGGGACTGCTTCATTTGTGTCCTTTTATGCCCAGTGCACATAGTAGGTACTTAACAAATTTTTATTGAATTCTAAGGTACTGTGTTAGATGTTGGGGACAAAAAAAGATAGGAAAGCTACAGGCCTTGCTCTCAAGGAACTTTGAGTATAGTGAGGGGAATAAAAAGTACATAAATAACTATATTGTGAGGAGTAAGATAATTGCAAAGGAGAAATAAAGGCAAAGTGTCATGAGAAAATTGGCAGTTAGTGGGATAGAATACTAGTTAAGCCTTCACAGAGGAGGTATAGGATCTAAGTTGGGCCTGGAAGGGAAGAAAGGGATGAAAATGGGCAGGGTACAGATTGGAACAGGCCATTTCAGCACCAGGGATGGTGTGAACAACTGCTAGGTGAAGTGATAAGGTAAGATTTAAAAAAAAAAAAAAGGAGCAAGTTGGATTGTTGACCATTTTGACTGGAATCTAGACTGTGAATGAGACTAGTGTGAGATAAGGCTAGACAAGGTGATGGGATCCAGATTGTGGAGGGTGCTGAGTGTCCAGACGTGGAGGTTTTCTTTGTTGGGAAGTGGGGAACCACTGAAGATCCTTTCTTCATGGTACTCATCTACTTCCTAATAATTAAGTAGAGTACAGAGAGTATACTCTGTGACTGGGTCAGTTTCTTTCTTGCTTTTATGCTCTTGCTTTGGTCCAGACCTATGATTTCAGTGGTATGGGGAACTCCTAAAGAAGTAAACCCCATCTGCCAATGCAGATAGACTCCTGCTCAGAAATTTAGTCGTAAAGCATGCCTAGGGGTAGGGCAGGCAGAGGAAGGGAACTGAGAAGTTAAGTGTCTTTCCCAGAGTAACAGCCAATATGTGTCACAGATAGCGGGGCAATATGTGTCCTAACAGTGAAGCCAACCCTCTATCTCCTACACAAAGTGCTCAACACAGTGCTTGGCACAGAGTAGATATTATATAAATACCTTCCTCCCTCTCTTTCCTTCACATCACTTCTTTTTAGCCTCATAACAATGATGATGGTGGTGGTGGTGATAGCTAGCATTTATATAGCATTTGAAAAGATATCTGTGTGTATGTATATATGTATATGTATGTATGTGTATATATATGTATGTATGTGTGTATAAAAGTGTCTTATAAATATTACGTCATTTGACTTAAACCACAACCTTGGGAGGTAGGTGCTGTTATTATCCCCATTTTAGCCCTAAGGAAATGGAGGCAGGCAAAGATTAAATGACTTGCCCAGAGTCAACCAGCTAGGAGATGTCTGATTTGAAATGTCCAGTTTTGAACTCGGGTCTTCCTGACTCCAGGAACAGCACTTTATCCACTGAACCATCATCTATCTCATAAAAGTGATTCTGTAATTGGCTTGAATGCTGAACTTGACTGGGTCCTCATGCCTGCTGCAGGTAAGCAAGTGAATTTAATCTGATTTTGTGCTCTAACATACAAGAAAAAAATATAAAGATATGTTCAGATGCTTCACCAGAACTATTTGAACATTACGAAAACCATAACCAAAACTGCAACAAAACAGAAGAAAACAAATGAACGAACGAAAAAGCCAGAAAGCCGAGAAAGCTAGCACTCACCTTCTCTGAACTACTTTGAATTTGAAGGGAAGGAGAGGAGAATGCCCTCCCTGCTTCTCCCGGCGCCAGTTGTTAGTAAGAATAGGAAGCAGTCACTGCTGATGCTTGTTGACCTCTGGATAAACAGAGTTCTTTAGTCTCCGGAATCCTCTAGGGTTGCTCTTTTTAGCAGCAACAACTTTATTTAAAATAAATAAAGGAAAATGAAAGGGAAAAAAATTACTCTTGCTTCTAGTTGACAATGAAGTGATCAGAGTTTAACTTTTGTTTGAAATTGAGAAATCTTAGGCCTCCTGAGCTAATAATAGTCACCTGAAGGTATGAAGTTCTAAGGGAAGGCATTGCACGAATAAAATGCTGCTTAGCATTTTCAAAGTTCCTTTGGTTATTGATCTCTGGATTTTCTTTCATTATAGTTGGTGGTAATGAAGCTGAAGATGCTAGGTCAGGGGTGGGGAACCTGTGCCCTCAAGGCCACATATGGCCTTCTAGGTCTTCAAGTGCAGCCCTGTGACTGAATCCAAACTTCACAGAATAGATCCTCTTAATAAAAGGATATTTTCTGTAAAACTTGGATTCATCAAAAGGCCGCACCCAAGGACCTAGAAGGTTGCAGGTTTCCCCACCCCTGTGCTAGCTTATGGAACTATTGGGAGCAAGGGTTAGCCTGAATCAAAATATAAAACAGTTACAGGTTTTTAAGAAAGGGGTAAACTCCCCTTTTTGATCTTGTTTGTACTGACCTCACTCAAACAGAAAGGGAAAGTCCTCTGGATTACTCAGTTTTTCTATTGAACTTTGTAACTTTCTCATTTTCCTCATTTTTCATTTTATCAAAGTGAAATATGCAGGAACCCTATCTCTCTTGAGAGATTTTTTTTAACCCTCCTAAAATCAGCTTAAATTCTTCTAATTATTCACAGATGAAATTAGATCCAAGAGAACAAATATTAAAGTTTTTGTTCAACTGTTCTTTTTTCTTCTCCTCTAAGGAATGGTTATCTTTCTCTCTGAAGCTGTTATGTTAATTGATAAGGATTTCAACATATTTCACTATTGCTGTAATCACCTTATTTTAATGTGATAAGTTTTAGATGTGGGCAGATCTGGAAATAATTTAGGTGCCTGCTTTTTAAAAAGATGTATATATTACAAAAATAGCTAAAATCTGCTCTCACTGGACTCTCTAAAGTAGGTTAAAACTGAGAGGTGTTTTAATCTGGAAACCTTTTGAGGCAGAATTTCCTGTTGAAACTCAGTGAAGTTTTCTAACTTTAAGGAAATTGTGCTTTTATGGTGGGATTTCAGTGTAATTAATTTATTAATGGAATGCTTTTGTTTGCTTGTTTTTCCTTTGTATTTATAAAAATAATGAAACCAATAGGTCCTCTGCCCCCCCCATTATGATCATTAAATAATTGTGGTGAAAAGAATATAATCTATAAAATTAATATCCGTTTTTACCAAGATTTAAAGAGTTTCATCTTGAAGGAAGATTTAACTATGGTTAGTGTTGCATATTATAAGATTGTAAAGCATAAAATCACATCATTTCACAGTTAAGAAATATTTTCAGAAATATGGTGTTATCTATACATTCAAAATAATATAGACACAAGTGATTTCTTGTACACCTATTTTTCAGAACATAAAAAAAGAAAGCATTTCTGCCTCTCATATGGTCTACTTCTGTAGTCCTTTTGTGGAAGCTGACATCAATGTTCTCTGGAGGTTTGCAGCAAAATCCTAAACCAGGTGCAGAAAAGATGATGAATATCGAAGAGAGAGGATGTGGTGGCTTAAAACTATTTCTGATATCAGTACACACTTCAGCCAAATGTTGATTCCATGAAAAATTAGCATTAGAAGTGAGGAAAAGGACAGTCCTTCAGTTTCTTGACCCAGGTGTTTGCAAATTCCTTAATAGTCTAGAAATGATTTGAGGGAAATAGTCAGAATCTTAAAGTAAAACCTTCCCATTTCCTTTAGTGAAATGGCTTCTTCATCTTTTGGAGCTCCAGGGAATAGTTAAATGATTTGGATGGAGATCATGACAGATTTGGTGGCTTTCATCTGTAACTAGTTAAATTGTGGTCATTTGATCTCCAGTTCCACCCACAGAGTGAAATTGTCCCTGACTAATTGCAAGAAGGGTAGTGAATTATCTCTGGTTCTAGCCTACCTAAACTGGGAACTTCCTTAATGCTTTATTGGGGAAAAGGGAGAATGTTCCAAATATAGAGAGAAAGTAGAAATTGAAAGTCTTTAGTAAATGAACTAAGGCATAGCTCTTCATGTTTTAATTATCATTAAAGATAAGACCACCTTATTTGAGCTATGTTTCACTGGATGGAGGTGTTAATGAAAGCCGAAGAAGTAAGTCCCTATGTTAGCTTCGGATTTCCTGGAGTCTTTGGTGCCTGAAGCAGTATGTACTAGAAACCCTCTAAGCAGAAAGTTTAGGGCTAGAAAACATTTGAGCCGATTCAGGTGAGTGGACCATGTTCAGGACCATGAAATAAATGCTGATTTCAGATGCTACCATCAGGTACTTTGGAATGAGTCATGCCTGATCTCTCAAAGAATAAAGATAAGGTGACCTGATCACTTTTGTTAATCTAAGAGAATTAACAAGTAAGCATTGCTGTGGTTCAGTGGTGAATTTGGATTTAGGGGCCCTCGGTTCAAATCCTGACTACCATTAATTACCTGTGTGACTTAAGGTAAGTCAGTTAAACTCTCTGGGCCTCTCAGTTTCTTAATTTGTAAAATGAAGAGGTTGAACTCTATGTCTATTGAGTAATTTCCAACACTAAATATATGATTCTATAATCATGTACCAACTAGGATGATCAAATTTTCTTTACAGTTAAAACAGTTAATTTCTAATGGATTCATGTGAAAACGTTTCCAAACACTTCTTCTTTTCCATGATCACTTGTAAGCTCCCAGGAGGGCAGGACATGTTTCATTTTTGTTTTTGTTTTCCTAGCCCTTAAGATAATGCCCCACACAAATATTAAGCCCTTAATAAATGTTTGTTGATTGGTAATTAATATAGAAAACACTTAAGTTCCTTGAGAAAAAGGATAATTTCATTCCTTGTTCTTGTACTAACTGAATATTCCTGGTTACCTTTCCACAAGGTTATTGTGAGGATCAGGTCAGATGATATATAACAAAGTCCTTTGTAAACTCTGGAGTGGTGAACATATGTGAAGTATATCCCATTGTGTCATTTTCATAATATGCAAACAAACATACTTTTAAAACATGTGCATTGGCAAAGAAGGTTTAGATCAGTGTTCCCTCCAGACAAGTTTTCTGCTGACATTGTTGGCCCCCAAATAACGTGGCATGGGAAGGGATACAGATTTTCATTCAAACTTGGATCCTTTCTCCCAACTCACTCTGAGCAAATTATGTCACTGCCCACTTGCACTGGTTTGATGTTAGCTCCCTCATGTGCCCAGATTCCCAGTCATTTTCACCTCAATGTGAAAAGGAAAAAAAAAAAAAGATTCTCAAATTCAGTTGAATGTGTCATGTCCCGGAGGCAGTTGGAGGCCCAGCTCTTTGAGAGCTAAGAGAGCTGTATTTAAAAAAAAATGTTGTATCTCAATTCCCAAGCAAAATTCCTTGAGCCTAGTAGGTGCTTATGAAATGTTGATCATTAATTGAATTTAATCTATCAAATGACAGTTGGAACTACATGACCTGGAGTAACTTCATCATAATATATAATTTAGCTGTCCAAGACTTCCCTACTGGCGGTTTCTTCCTCCTTAAAATGTATTATTGTTATTATTAATTATCATTGGTCTGGTTTAGTGGTTTAATTAGTTTAGGGAGCTCCCAGTAAAGATACCCTCTCGGCAATCATTCTGCCACTTAGCTGGGGGCACTGAGAGATTAGGTGATTTGCCTGGGGTCATTCATTACATCTCAGTATGTGGAAAGGGCTGATTTGAAACTGGGTGGTCCTTATTGGTCCATTATCTCAAACTACCTTAATTTTATATTTTAGAAAAAGCTTTTTTTTCTGAACTTTGTTCCCACTTCCAACTGTACTGTTGCCGTAGGGTAGAGTCCTATTTTCAACTTCTCACTGTTAGCCTCCAGTTTTTGGCATAGATGTTCGTAATATGTCCATAATAATTGATCGGCTGGTTGATTAATTGATATGTCTACACATTTTCAAAAAAGTTCCACGAATCATATTCAATATAATAATTGAGATCTTATACCTTTTACTTTTTCAGTTTTGTATTACTAGGAACTAAATTTATAAACAATGCTATATTGAGCTTCTGTTGAACCTTTATTGAATATAAGAAAGAACCAGAAATAGCCAGAAATAGTTTCTGCTTGTGCTCAGTTTGCATTTAGTGCCTTTGGATTTCAGTTTCTGACCATATCTCTGTGGCTATGAAGGGTAGTTTTAATGTTGATTTTCCATTCATGTCAGCCATCCAGTAATTTTTGACCTTTAGTTTATCTCAGAAAATAAAAGAAAAAAGTTGATTTTTGAATAATTTTTGTATTATTTGTGAGATGATTAAAAATTGATTTAAAAAACCCTGTAAATATTCCTTGGAGAGAATTATACCATGGATTGAAGGACTACTTCCTGTTAGTGCTAAGCTGGAGCAGTCACTAATGGCCTCAATACATGAGTTTATTTCTTCCTTGTAACCCATTAGTTCTATTATAGGCGTCACTCTCCACTGCAGTATATTTAGTATGAAATAATAGATACTAGAATCTGTCCCCAAACCAAAAGTCCTCATGGAATAATTGTTATTGTCCTTTCGGAGTGGAATGTTGAGAAAGTGCTGGTGCCTTCTTCATAAGTTTTCACTGTTATCCGATCTGTAAATTTAGTTCTTTATACTTCCAAACAGAGGTTTTATTCTGGTAAATTTTCTCTGTCAGTTGAATTTTTCACTGGACTTAACATTTTATTTTAATGTCCTTTTAGAACTGTAGGAGACAATGTGGCTGTGTTTTATTTAGTTGCATCCTTGGTGATGTGAACCAGACTCAAATGTGTTATGAAGTAGGGCTCGCTAGTTAATTAAACAAATGAGAGAAGCAAAAATCCTTTCCATTCAGTCTCACCATTCATAGTTGTTCACTCTGTCATGCACCTGAAAAATGTATCTGCAGGTACACAGACATACACATTAGCTTCTTGGCAGTTATTCCAAATAAATAGAGGCTTCTGGAAACCCCTTAAATTAGGCTTCAGACTCTAAACAGTTATATAGATCTATTGTTTGCACTATTTGGAAATTTGAACTTGTGGTCCTTATATTCTGTGGACATAGTCTAATCTATACGTACCTTGAATTTAATATTATTTTATTTTTTAACTTGTGTCTTTTTATTGTGAACTTCAACCCTGAAAAGAACATTTTCATGTGCATAGCAGAACAGAAAAAAAATTTTAAATTAAACTGTGAATCCTTATTTCATGCTACTTGCTTTTTGTCCCTTAATGTATATAATAAATTCAACACTTTCCAAACTGTCCTGTTTTTCTGTGCTTCCTTCTGATTTCTTCTGTGCATTTAAAAAAAAAAGTATTTCACTGATCTTTTTTTTTTTTCTGGTCATCACTAGTGATAACTTTTGCTCTCCCCCTTCAGTTAACCAAGAAAAGGAGGGAAAATTCTTGTAACAAATAAACATAGTCAAGCAAAATTAATCCATGCGATGGTCGTGTCCAAAAATGTATGTTTCTTCAGGTTGTATCCATCACAGTTTGCTCAGAAGTAACACATCGTCATAGGTTCTCTGGAGACATGATTAGCTTTTGCATTGAGTAGAGTTTCTAAATATTTCAAAGTTGTCCTTATTTATAATATTGATGTCTTTGTATAAATTATTTTCCTTCCTCAATTCACTATGCATCAATTCACATGTTATACTAATTGACTTCTTTTAAACATAAGGGTAGAATAAATAAAATGACCTCAAAGGTCTACTTGGTTCCTTCCTCTTTTGCTCTAGGGAGTTTATTTTAGATGAAAAGTTTTGAATTCAGTCACAGTTATTCTGATTCAATTAGGAAAATTCCTAAAACCTAGGCAGAAGTTGGACTTTTTTTCTTACCCTTACATTTATATCTGTTTCTAGTTAACCTATAGCCTCTTGGGGTTTGAGGCAAAATTCAGTTTACTGGAAATATTTGGATAATGAAAAAGTGTGATGGGAAGCAATATATAATTATTTTGGAAAGCTAGGCTAGATCCAGTTTGTGATGGACTTCAAATGCCAAGCAGAGGAGAATGTATTTTTTATCTAAGAGGCAATAGGGGGCCCCTCCTTGGGCAAGGGAGTATCATGTTAAGAGATATGATTTAGGAATATCAACTTGGTAGCTGTGTGGAGAGCATGGATTAGAGTGGTAGGACTGGATACACAGAGACTAATTAGAAGGCTCTTTAAGGCAAGAGGTGATGAAGGCTTACACTAGAGTGGTTTGGTGCCAGTGGAGAGAATGGGGAGCAATGTGAACCAACACACTGGCAACTGATAGGGGAGAGAGGAGAGATGAGTATTACTCCGAGGGTGCAAACTTGACTGACTAGGAGAATTTTGGTTCCCCTGACATAAAGATAGAAGTTAAGAGGTAGGGGCAGGTTTAGGGGCTAAGAAAATGCATTCTCTGGTGATTATGCTGAATTTGAAGTGACATTGGGGGATCCATTTGGAGATATGGAACTGGAATTCAGGAGAGTTGAAGGTTGGATAGCTCTCTTCTTTCTCTTCCTCCTCCTCTTCTTCTTTCTCCTTCTCCTTCATTGAATCTATGAAAGCTAAGGACACTTCCAGGGAGAGCGAATGTAGAGAGAACAGGAGAAGGTCCGTGACAGAGCCTTGATATTGCTCTGAATGTTCAAGAAATGGATGATGGTCTTAAAAAAGAGACTGAAAAGGGTGTGTCCGACATACAGGAAAAAGAAGTAGAACAGATCAGTTTCAGAAACAGACACAAGCTGGGAAGAGAGAGTATCCAAATGTACCAGGGTTAGTCAGTGCAAAAAAAGGTTAAAAAGGCTGAGGCCTAAGAAAAGGTCATTTGATTAAGCAATTAAGAGGTTATTGATAACTTTGGAGGAAAAACAGGTATAGTTGAATGACAGGAACAGAAGTCAGATTGCAATGGCTTGAAGAAGGGTGTGGGAGATCATCGGATCATAGGTTTAGAGCTGGAAGGGACCTTAGGCCAGAGTAAAATCTCCTTTTACATATGAGGAAACTGAGGCACAGAGCAGTTAAGTGACTTGTCCAGCTAGTAAGCACTAAGGCTGGATTGAACCCAGGTCTTCCTTACTCCAAGTTCAGTTGTTTGTCTACTATGCCACGTGTCCTTTCAAGTTAATGTATTACTCTAGCCGTAGCTGCATTTTATTTACATATTTACTTTGTTTCAGCACTAACATATGTCTATTTTATACTAGATTCCCAAGTAGATTTTCCCATCTTATTTTCCCAATAATTGACTTAACAAGAGAACAGAGTACAGAAGTACAAAAAGAATACTTTGAATTTATGCATCATGCATTTTCATATTTATCTTTGATTTAAAATGTAGCTAATTTTTTAAAACTACTGTCATCATGGTTTGGGTTTTCTTGCTGTTTTGCTTTCATGCTATTTTTTTGGAGAAATTGAATAAGAAGTATAATGACATTATTCTTGGCTCAAGAATATGTGTGTATTTTCTAGAGAAAGAATATCCTTCACCTTTGAGAGTTGGCACGTTTTGTCAGGTGCTACTCTATTCTGTTTTTTAAAAACCATGTTATATATGTAAAATGAAAGCAAAAACAAGCTATTATGAGTTGATCATGTTAGTGGTTCATGTTGAGTCTGAACTTTAAGGCCCACCATTTTTGTTATTGGTGACTTGCCCAGGGTCACACAGCTCTGAGGCTAAGTTTAAACTCAGGAAGATGAGTCTTCCCTGACTCCAGGTTCAGCACTCTATCCACTGTGCCACCTTGCTGCCCTAGCCAACACATAAGATATGGAAAAACAGAAACAAAAACAAAACCCTGACATTTCCTTTAGTAAGTTGTGACTAACCAGATATGGATGTCTTGGAGATGCCTGCTAGACTAGAAATTGCTTTTCTGAGGACCTCTTCACTGAGTAGCCGGTGGTTTCATTGTCCAAGTGCATGGTAATGTTCTCCCTCCCAGTATTTGAAAATGGAACCAGACAATGTTCTGAGGATAGGCCTAAAACCAGGAAGGTCAAACTCTCAACTCTGGCTTTAGTGTGACTTTGTTAGCTATGATTTGAGCAAATTGATTAATTTCAGCCCCACCTGTTTGCTTGTGTGTAAGGAAAGGGAGTGGTGAGACAAGTTTGGAAGGTTACTTTAAAAAAATATTTTTCTAACTTTAAGGACAAAAAAATCCCATGTAATTGGCAAAACCCATTAGACTTTCTCTTAAGACATTTAATCATTAATCGTAAGTGATAAGAATCTAGCTTTCATTTCAGAACCTGTCAGATATTTCAGTTTTATCTGTTACTTTTTTCATTAAGTTTTTCCCTCTCTCCCTTTTGTAACTTCTCTCTTCAACTTTATGTCTTTCAGCCCTAAAAGTGCCAAGTGGTTTCTTTAATATCAAAAATCTCTTCCATATTAATAAGTTCAATGGCCCTTTTCTTTTCTTTGAGGCTCTGTTTAAATTATCATATATGGAATTTTAAAGTTTATAGACCTCGAGTAATAAAAAAACTAGAAAAATAGCATTTAATATAATGCTAGTTACTCAGTAGTATCAAATTTAGTCGAACATTGGCAAATTCAATTTTGATGCAGATAATGAGAAATTTTTCGTATGTGGTTGGCCAGTAGTAAAGGCCTAATAAGTGCATATTGACTGACTGATTGTCCATTACATTTTCTGCTTTCCCTTTTAAGATACCGTAGGTCTCTTCAGGTTCAGTTTTGTATTTAGTGTGATCTTCAACATGTTTTTGTCTTCTTCTTTTGGTTTGTGTGTTCTAGGAAATGTTGTAAGGTAATTTCAGATAGTACACTTCTTTTAAACGCATTTGTTGTATTTTGTTTTATTTTGTTTTTCATTTTCATTGTCTGAGTTCCTTTTGCATTTTGTTTTCTTGCTTCTGCTTCATTTTCTCGGCTTTTGATCCCTTCACAAAGTCTTCCTATGCCTCTTTGTATTTGTTTCAAATTTAATTGGAAATAATCTCAGACGGAAGGCTTTAAGATTATGAAGGTAAGGACGTATGGCGGAATGGATTATAAAAACAAAAACACTGACTTAGAAAACGGGAGATACTTGGAGGTTTAAGATTTTATGATTCTTTGTTGTTGTTCAGTCTTCAGTTGTATCTGACTTTTTGTGACTGTATGGGGTTTTCTCGGCAAAGATAATAGAGTGGTTTGCCGTTTCCTTTTCAAGTGGATTAAGGCAGACAGAGGTTAAGTGACTTGCTCAGAGTCATACAGCTTATGAGTGTCTGAGGTCAGATTTGAACTCAGTTCTTCCTGACTCTAGGCCCAGCACTCTATGATTGTACTGAGCCCACTAATGAGATTTGAAACAAATACAAAGAAGCATAGGAAGACTTTGTGAAGTGATCAAAAGCCGAGTAAATGAAGCAGAAGCAAGAAAACAACATGCAAAAGGAACTCAGACAATGAAAATGAAAAACAAAATGTAACAAAAATCCAACCTGAAGGATATAGAATTATAATTACCCTGCTTGGTCCTGTGGGGGAGAGTTAAGAAAATTAATCTCCTCATTCATTCCAGAGATAGAGCCGCTGTCATAGGCTGAGAGGCGCTGACGATGTGTTGGTTAGTTTTGTTCATATACTTTTTTTGTCCTTTCTTATTCTTTCAAGGGATGGCTCACTGGAGAGGAAGGGGAGTGAGTGGAATATATTTGGAAATGAATGTAAAGTAAAAACAACAGGTATCAATAAAATAATATATACATATATATATATATATATATATATATATATAAAATCTATGACTATGATTGAGAGTAAATCAATTAACTCTTCTGTTCTTTAGTGGAGAATGTGACAATGAAGAAAGAATTAAAGACATTGGTTCCGGTGAGATTTTGGAATGATTTCTAGGGTGACAAAGCATTATGGTCCAAGTCATGCTAGGCTGGTACATTTTAAATGACATTTTTTGGATCTCATTTCTGTTTCCCAATGTTTGTGTCCAGTCATGCCAACAATAGCCTGATTTGAAGAGTTATGAAGTACATCAGTGGTAAGGGGAGCTAGTGAGTGCTCATTCTTCTTTCTAGAAGTTTATCAATGAAAGGAATGAAAAAGAGGGTTGTGTACCCCAATATGACAAGTTCCTTCATCTCTATGAGCCTCATTCTCTTCATCTGTAAAATGAGGGTAATTGGACACGATCGTCTCAATTCTAACCCATGATTCTAATGGTCCCAGTATCTCTGATAAAATTTTTATTATAAAAATATAGAGAATTTATCGTGTAATTCATGAGATTCCACATTAAGAGAAGCAGCCCTCATTTTTATAGTGTCATTTTGTGATAGAAATAGCTGCCCATTTTGGCTTACCAAAGGCTTACTTTTATGGACCCAGGGCTACACCACTGTGAATACTATCTGTCCCATTGAATATCAAATAGCTTATGATACTTCATTCTGATCATCTCATTGTTCTACTATAAACCAAAATGGTAGTGAGGGGTGGCTTACTAGCAACTGACCAGGCATGTGGAACCTCTTGAGGTGCACCTGCCAGAGTCATGAGGTAAACCAAGAGGACTGTTGCTTATGCTAGATTGAAGTTGGGTTATAATCACCCGGAGTGGCTAATATCAGGAGCAGAAGGAGAGAAGTTAGAAGATCGTGCTTCATTCGGAGGCTACTAGCAGGGGGTTAGAATGGAGGAGTGTTGGGTGATAATTGTTAAAGTGGTGAGGGTAGGATTTTGTTGGAGACAAACCTTGAGATTGAGTATCTTAGGGAAGATGGGTGGCGCCCATATTCCTATCCTCTGGCTCACTCTGGAGCTTCATCCGGAAACCATTTGGGGCTTGTATACTCCCACTTGGAAGAACACTGCAACTATAACATGTCACGTGGTTCTAATTTCTCTCATATTAACAATTCCACAAATCCAGTGTCTCATTGTATTTTTATATACATTTGAACTATAAAGTTTTATTTTTTAAATTATTTTATATAAATTTAAATTCCTTCTGTCCCATTGTACCCCCTCTCCCCCCAATTGTGCAACAAAAGAAAAATAAAATATTCATAAACATAAATAGTCCATCAAAACAAGCCCCACATTAGCCATACAGGAAAATAGATGTGTCTCTTTGAATTTTAAGTTCATCACCTCTTTTGAAGGATGTGAATGGTGGTGTTTCATCTTTACACCTCTGAACAAATGATTTATCATTGCATTAGCCAAGTTTCTGAAGCCTTTCAAAGTAGTTTTTATCTATAAAGTTGTTGTCATTATGTAAATTGTTCTCCTGGTTTTGTTGATTTCTTTCTGCATCAGTTCATAGGGGTCTTTCTAGTTTCTTCTGAAATTGTCCATTTCATCATTTCCTATGGGATAAAAAAAATTCCATTTTATTTATATGGCATAACATGTTTAGCCATTCTCCATTAGGAGGACAGACAGCCCCTTAGTTTTCAATTTGGGGTACTACAAAAGTAGCTGATATTTACCTTTGTGCATATAGTTCCTTTTTATCTTTCATGGATTTCTTTTAGGAATAAGTTTAATTGTGATTAGCTGGGTCAAAAGGTATGTATAGTTTAGTGACTAGAGGGCATAATTAGGGAATCTTCTCTGCCTTACCTACAGAAACCATTTTCATGGCACCTGGGCTAATAATAAATACACTTATGGGTATTATTGAACTTGAGTGGTTCGGCTATAATATCTCCGTAACTGATCTTGCTGCCATTTTAGACCTTTTACATGCTGCATAAAGAATGGGCAACATAGGTACATTTTATATTCATTTAAAAAACTGTTCAGTGGAAGATAATTTGGACTTTCAAGGGGAAAACATATGCTTCTTCATGCTGTAACACTTTTCTGTAATTTCCATCAATATCTGTGATTGTCTTCTGGTCTGTTCAATTCATTTTCTGAATAGATCTTAAGTATTCTTGATTCCAAGTAGTTTGTTTAATTATCTTAATGTAATCTTTATAATGATTTTAAGCTGTTTCTCTTTGTGAGTAATTGCCCAGAAATCTTGATAATTGGCATTACAGCAGCGAGGCATGTTTCCTGTTACTGGTATTTGGGGCCTTTGCTGCCTCACAAAGGTGCCTTTTTGAAAATGACTCAAAGTCTATCAGTTTTGTATTGGCAGATGGTGGAATATTGGTTAGGAATTTGTTAAATGCATATTTGAATATATTGAAAATAAAATATTTAGAGAAAGTAAAAATCTGAAATCACCCTACAGCTATATCTTTAGTATCTTATAGCTGATTATTTTATGAAAATCCATCTTTGTTCAATTGTTTTTTTTAAACTCCAGAGCAGTATACTTTTAAGATATCTTGACATTATGCCCTGCGACATTTTTTATTAATGGTTTTAAGATGCACATACCAACATAATATTTGTAGAAACATAATTAGATGGCTGCTCTTTTCATTTAATGATATTTCTGTATTATTTCTGTGTCTCTTTAACAACACCTTTTTGCTTGCAGTTTTTTTCATTAAATTCTTTGAGTGCCTAATATTGTTCCAAAAAACCATGTACTCAATAAATTATGATGACTGTCATTCATAAAATATGCTATAATTACTATGTACATTACTCTTCAAAGAACAGCAATTTGAGGACAATGTGATGTCATTTTGATGCAATGGAAAGAATTCTATATCTAGAATTGTTAGGGGAGATGCTGCTTTGTGACATTGGGCAAGTCACCCAACTTTTCTGGGTCTCTTTCTTCCTCTGTAAAATAAGTGAATTGGACTAGATTATGTTGTATTTCCTCTTTATATATCTTATATTTAGTTATTTACCCGTTGTTTCCTGTATTAGCAAGTGCGCTCTTTGAGGCAAGGACTATGTTTGTTTTCCTTTGTATCCTCATTGTTCAACAGAACACCCAGCAAATAGTAAGTACTTAATAAACGCTTCTTGATTGACTCTCTAACGTCCCTTGTAGCTCCAAGTCTGTTATCCTATGTTTGTTAATCACAATTTCATTGGGCAGCTAATATGTAGTATATTATAGGGGAATGTTAGTCTCACTGTATGCCGACCTCGTTAGACATCTCCTGGAGTATTTATTCAGTTTTGGATCCATTATTTTGAGAAAGATATTGCTAAGCTGGTGAATGTCCAGAGGCAGGCAGTTAGATTGGTGAAGATGCATGAGGCCCTATCATGTTCACATCATGTGAAGGAACCGGGAGAAGAGAGGTCTCCGGGGACAGAGAAGAGATGCTGGGTCACTGCCTTGACATAACTGAAGGGCTGCCATGTGGAAGAGGAAGTGTATTTGTTCTATTACGCCTCAGGGGGGGACTCAGGGGCAATGGCTGGAAGTTGCAAAGAGACAAATTTAAGCTTGATTTCAGGAAAAACTTGACAATTAGCGTTATCTAAAAGTTGATTGGGCAGCCTAGAGAGGGGGCGGGTTCCCTCTCCTCGGAAGTCTTCAAGTAGAGGCTGGACGATCACTTGTGTAGTATGTCTAGCATGCCACAGTGGGAATTCCTTTGGTGTATGAGTTGGACTAGAATTGTTGAAGCCTTTTCTAACTCTCAGCCTCAGCGATAAGTAAATGAAACAATTGCTTGGTTTGGTTCCGTGGCATCATGAGGCTGTAGCAGGCAACATTGTATAGTCAAAAGTGGCTTCAGATAGTTGGACTGCGGGGACAGAGGCAGAACAAAAACAACCCATCTCCCCTCTCAGGTCACCATGAAGGCCATCCTCGTGGCTTAGAGTCCTGGAGTAAATTCATTTCTATTGCAAATCTTGCAATTGAGCCAAGAACACTAATATTATGATCCTTATAATTAAAAAATATGAAATGTAAAGATGGCTTGGAGTTCTTCTGAGAGTTTATAAATAGGAAATTCTTCAGGGGAGAAGAATGCATTTCTGGTTCAGTATTCAGCACGCCCAGAAGCTATTTACATATTTTAGATTGCCTTAGTTCATTTTAACCTTCAGTAAACTTATTATGGCAAGGGGGATGGGGGGAGGGAAGGCCGTGCCAGTGGAGTGCAAAGCCAAGCTGGAAAGTCTTTTGAGTATGGACCTGGGGAAGAGCTGCCTAGCTAAAGTCATCATTGGCTGCTAAGGAATTCCCCCTGCCCCAACCCCACACAACATGAAGCAGTCTAGGAAGACATGCAAGGTCTGTCATTTGGGCTGAAGAAGAGAGTACTGCTGTTGATGTAATCATGTGTCTTTTGAATTATTGAAGTAAATTATTCTTTTTTTAATTAATTAATTTAGTTTTAGTTTTCAACATTCATGTCCTAAGCTTTTGTGTTTTAAATTTTCTCCCCCCTCCCTCCCCAAGATGATGTGCAATCTGATATAGGCCCTACATATCCATTCCTGTTAAACATATTTTCACATTAGTCATGTAAAGAAGAATTAGAACCAATAGGAGGAACCACAAGAAAAAAAGAAACAAAACCAAACAGAAGTAGAAAAAAGCAAATAGTATGCTTTGATCTACATTCAAACTTCTTTCTCTTATCCCCATTTTACTAATGGGAAATTTGAGAGTGAGAGGTTAAATGACTTGCCTAGGGTCACACAGCTGCTAAGCAGGAATCAGATCTTCCTGACTCCAAGGCCAGGATTCTATCCATTGTGCCACCTAGTTACTGAATATACCACAATTTGTTCCCTATTTCAGAAACGATGGGTCCCCACTTCTCTCCGTCTCCCAGTATTCTTTGCTACCATTTGCCTACAATTTGCTAGCATTCTTTTGCTAGAAAAAGAGTTGTTTTGATGACATTTGTGTATACGTGGGGACTTTCTCTATGAAAAATCCAACATCTTCAACATTTATCACCAGTATCTTGGAAGATAAAATTATTTTAAAGTTTTGATTACCCTCTAGGAATTCAGCTCTCTAATGGGGGTGGAGGGAGGGAGTGAGAACAAAAGTAAAGTTTAACGGGACTTCCACAGACAGTTGATATGGGTGTCAGTTGTGGGAACGTACACACACACACAGACAGCATTTAACGTGATTGAAAATCCAGTCTACAGTGTTTTAGGCTCTTCATTTTCAGAGTTCTTTGCATCATGAAGGTTAAACATGACTTCATTTCATTCTATTCATTTCATCACAGTTCCCCAAATTGCATGAATTCCTGGCTAATAGAATGTATCCTTTTATTGAATAAGAATATATACCACCTACAGGCCACAGGCTTTTTTAGAGATTTTGTTTTTTGTTGCAGAAAAGTGATTCTATTCCAAAGGGTATGTAGGGTAATAGAAATGTAACAAACAGTAATAATCTGCATTTACTAAGTAGAGTCCTGGGTGAGAGGATAAGATTACACGACACAGTCTCTGCCCACTGCCCACGTCGTAGTTTACTGAGGGGATTAGATACCAAAACAGATAACTCCAAACCCACTGAAGCCCTTTGAATGCCCCCTTCCCACACCTGTAGTCCTCATGATTGCTATTCCGGTTTCAAGGCACTTGGTTCTGTATTCCCCCACTGGTGTGCTTATTTTTTCCTCTAGTCAGTCAGAAGACACTATTAGTTCAGAACAAAAACATTTATAGTTTTATACAGGGTATGCATAGGAAGCATTCATAAGGAGGGCACACATGGGGGGAACATGTATGCCAGGGTCCACATGTAGGGGCAGTTTGTGCCTTTGAAGTTGTTGTTGCTGTTGTTGTATCGTTCAGTCGTGTTCAACTCTTGGCGAACCCATGGACCCATGCCAGACCCTGCTGTCTTCTACTGTCTCCTGAAATCTGTCCATGGTCATGTTTGTTGCTTTGATGATACTATCTGTCCATCTCATCCTCTGCCATTCACTTCTCCTCTTGCCTTCAATCTTTCCCAAATCAGGGTCTTTTCCAATGAATCCTGTCTCTCATTATGTGGCCAATGTATTTAAGCTTTGAAGTTGTAGGATTACCAAAATTCTTCCGGTTTTGTGATCCTGGTTCTATTATTGGGCCCATTCCCTGCTGATCCGTTCTATGTAGTAGCAGCCGAGTTTTGCTTTGCTGATCTCCTGATGGCCACTGTCATTGGGCACGTAGTCTTTAATAGATCTTGCTGTCTGGTACTAGCTTCTGGCCTCAACTCTCTTCAGGATCACTCTCAGCTGTCTCAGCTCTATGCTACAGAAGCTAGAATTGTCTTCTGATAAAAACAAGCTGATAGTTTTTAAGTCATACATAGCCCCCCATTCTCAACTAACCAAAACCAGGTACAATGACCTAAGATAATACTGTCTTTTCTTTTTGGACTTTTTCTTGGGGTAGAGATCTTAGTTCTGTGTTACAAAAACTACCTAATTTAGGGTTAGTCTTTTCCAAGATTCTCTGTTAGCTTAGCATGCAGATAAATATAAGGCAAAAGATAAGGTAAGCTAAGGAGAATGGGTCATCATTCTCTACTCATCTAATCCCATCCATGTCTTTATTCATATTTATTAGCAGCAGAGCACCTTTGCTTTGGTGCTGTGTTTTGACCAGCAAAACACCTTAATGTTTCCATGTTCCAGTTCTAGGGCTCTAAAGGACTTGTTGTAAAAAATGCTGTCCCCCTCCTAAGAGAGAAGTGATGATGTCTGAATACAGACTGAAGCATACTTTTTTTCACTTCCCTTTTTTTTTTTTGGTCCTTTTCTTCCTCAAAATGACTGTTTTACATGATTGTACATGTATAACCAATATCAGACTGCTTATTGTCTCAGGAAGGGGGGGGAAGAGGGAGGAAGGGATACAATTTAGAATTCAAAACAAAAAAAAACAATAGATGTTAAAATTGTTTTTACATGTAATTGAGGAAAATAAAATATTTAAAATAGGGTTCCTACATTTAGAGTTGGAAGGAATCTTAGGGGTCACCTTGATTTATCTCCACAATTTTGTAGGCAGAGCTGGGGTTCAAGGTCAGGTCCTCTAATTCTACCCTAAATGAATATACTAAGAAGTTCTGAATGAAGTAATGTTACTTACAGATAATGTGAAGCAAATTCATGAAGGCGAGAGAGCTCATTTCATATGGGGGAAGGGTGCAGAGGAGAATAATATAGTTTGGTTGAAGTATCAACTGTGTAGATGGGACTAACATGAGAGGAAGAAGAAAAAATAGAGTGTCAGTATATTATAGAAAATCTCAAGTGTCAACCAAGAGGAAATTAACTTTACCTGTTTGTTAGTCAGGAGTCACTGAAGAATTTTGAGGTTTTTGAACCTAACAGTAGATAGTAATGGAAATCACAGTGATTTGGAGTTCAGATCGTGATTTGGAGTTCAGATCATGGTTTGGCCATTGTGACGTTGTGCAAGTCACTTTTCCTCTGTGTATCTCAGTTTTCTCATTTGTAAAATGAGGGGAAAGTGGACAGGATGACTTCTGAGGCCCTTTCTAAATTTAGGTCTTTGACTCTAAGAACTGTGGACCTCTGTTCTAGATCTATGTATTAGAAAGTTCTAGAGGTGATCTATAGAATGAATTGGACAAGGAAGATATGTTTAATAGTCTACATTGGTGCTACTGAGGACCATTACTCCGATATGGGTGACAGTGAAAAGAGAGATGGGAATATAGATTTATGATTAATAGGACTGTCTGGATATGAGAGATGACACATTGGATACGTGTAGATACATTCTAAACAAATGTATATGGCATGGATAACTGTACAAATGCCACCTTTTTTTGTTTTGTTTTGTTTTTCTGTTTTTGGCTAGGCAATGGGGTTAAGTGACTTGCCCAGGGTCACACAGCTAGTAAGTGTCATGTGTCTGAGGCCAGATTTGAACTCAGGTTCTCCTGAATCCAGGGCCGGTACTCTATCCACTGTGCCATCTAGCTGCCCCTGTTTTTTTGGATTGTATACTAAATCTGAGTCCATTCCCATAATGTCAGGGACTTTTTAGGCCTTAATATACTTTCTGCAATCAAGTTGCATCATCAAAATTTGGAAAAGAATTTTAGTTCCCTGGTGCCATCAATATTTGGGTGAAGTCATTCTATCTTATTTCAAGTTTTTCCTCTCAGGCTTTCTAAGACCCCTGACAAATTGCATTATTTTATATTTTCAAATACAATTAGAGATTGGATAGTTAGTCAAATGTCACATTGCTGTGCATTTTATTAGAATGAGGTACTAATGATATGGGAACCGAGAAGCCTCTAAAAGCATCATTGCTTTTCATTTTCTAGCAATCATGGCCAAAAATATGATATCAATAGAAATCTAGGTTTTTAACTATCTCTCATTGCTTTTCTTGCTTTCTATTTTTCAGCAAACAAATGATGAAAAAAATTGCATCAATAGAAATCTAGGTTTTAAAATTCTGTCAGTGTCTGTGGCAACCTCTCAGTTTATGTTTAAAATAAAATACTCAAATATATCCAAAATAAGCCCAAGAGTTTACTCATCAGTGTTTACATCTTTTGGGGAAAATATAGTTGGGGGTTAACTTTGAAACCACATTAGTGTCTGGAATGCCATTATATATCACATTATTTTTTCTCGTGTTTATAAGGTTGATGGACCAGCAAAACATGTGAAGTACTTTATTGTAAATATATTTTCCTCTCACTATTTGGGGAGGCCTAGAAGTTTATGCATAGAAAGAGATCTATTGTTTCCTTCTGTTAAAACATGAACATAAACAGTAACTTCACTTTTTTATTTGCTTACAGGGTAGAATTCAAACTTGTTTTTATTCCTGGAAGTTAAAGAAAAGGAAGGTCATTTTAGTGCCTTACTGATAAAGGTAAGATTACACCTGTTCTTAAAGAGTGAAGAAGGTTTGTTTTATATGCCATTTTTTGTTTTCTTACTAGGTAGTGCTTTGCTATATGTCAAAGTGAACTTGGTGCTAACTTATTTTATACAATGAATGGAATGTGTAATTGTTCCTTTAGTTATCAGTAGGTCCACATGAGATAAGAAAATGGAAGTAAATCAACATGACAAAGTGGTTGTCATTTGTTACATAATTAGAAAGTAAGCCATGCCTTGCATTTGACATACTGGCTTTTACAGCCAACCTATTCAACAAACATTTATGTACTTAACGCCTTTTGCCAAATATAGCCATATTGCTGATATCATCAAGATAACATTGTCCAGGCAAATACAACCTGGATTAAAAAAAACAAAACCTTAAATTTAATCCATTAATCTAATTAGCTATATAATCTTGGGAAAGTCACTTAAATTCTCATTTTCCATATTTGTGCAATGTTTGGTTGGAATAGATCACAGGACCATAGAGCCAGAATGGAACAAGATCTAGATGGAGGTCATTAGGCCAACTCCTCCTTTTACAGATGAAAGTGAAAGAATTTTAGTGACTTGTCCAGGGTCACATACGGGGTCATGGCAGAGCCAGGGTTCAAATGTAGGTTCTTTGACTCTAAATCCAGAACATTTTCCATGGTCCATGTTGCCTCCTAATAATCTTTGTGGCAACTGATGTTTTTTCCTTTCTTTTTTTTTTTTAATGGTAATTTTTTATTTATTTTTTTGTTTTCAACATTTACTTCCACAAGATTTTGAGTTCCAAATTTTCACCCCATCTCGCCCCTCCCCCCACCCCAAGATGGCATGCATTCTGAATACCCCTTCCCCTAGTCTGCCTTCCCTTCTGTCTCTTCCCCCCTTCTCTTATCCCCTTCCCCTTCAATTTTCCTGTAGGGCAGGATGGATTTCTGTACTCCATTTCCTGTATTTCTTATTTCCCAGTTGCATGTGAAAACATTTTTTTTAAACATGTGTTTTTAAACCTTTGGGTTCCAAATTTTCTCCCTTCCTCCCTCCCCACCCACCTTCATGGATAAGGCAAGCAACTAAATATAGGTTATACATGTGCAGTTATGCAAAACACTTCCATAGTGGACATGCTGTGAAAAACTAACTCTATTTGCCTTAATCCTATCCCGCCCACCCATTTATTCTATTCTTTCTTTTGACTCTGATCCTCCTCAGACTCAGAAGTATTTACTTTTGATTACTCCCTTTCCCAATCACCCTCCTCTCTATCATTCCCCTACTCTCTTGTCCCCTTCCCCCCCTCCCCCCCAATTTTCCTGTAGGGGAAGACAGATTTCCACACCGAATTGAGTGTGTATGTTATTCCCTCCGTTAGTCAAATCCTATGAGAATAAGATTCACTCATTCCCTCTCACCTTCCCCTGTTTCCCCTCCACTGTAAGAGCCTTTTCTTTTCTGTTTTTTTTTTTTGTGGGATAATTTACCCCGTTCTACCTCTCCCTTTCTCCTTCTCCTGGTATATTCCTCTCTCACCCCTTAATTTTATTCTCCAGATGTGATCCCTTCATTTTCAACTCACCCTGTGCCTTCTATCTATCTATCTATATCGATATATACGTACATATGATTTTTTCCCCTCCAACTACCCTAATACTGACAAAGGTCTCATGAGTTACAAATATCATCTTTCCACGCAGGAATGTAAACAGTGCAACCTTAATAAGTGTCTTATGATTTTCTCTTTCCTGTTTACCTCTTCATGTTCCACTTGAGTCTTGTATTTGAAAATCAAATTTTCTATTCAACTCAGGTCTTTTCATCAAGAATGCCTGAAAGTCCTCTATTTCACTGAATGACCATTTTTTCTCCTGCAGGATTATGCTCAGTTTTGCTGGGTAGGTGATTCTTAGTTGTAATCCTATCTCCTTTGCTCTCCGGAATATTATATTCTATGCCCTGTGGTCCTGTAATGTAGAAGTAGCTAAATCTTGTGTTATCCTGATTGTGTTTCCACAATACTTGTGGAAACTTTGGCTAATGGTATGGGAACTAGAGAGGTGGTTAGCAGAATCCTTGATGATTGAATGCCATTCCATCACTTCATTTCTTTTCTCGTATTTATATGATGCTTAGTTAGCAGTTAACTGTGCTATTATTTCTTGTGTTACTTCCTGTGGGACATCTGTAACTGTGGTACCATCTTACTTACTGACTATCATGAGTGATCCAAAATACTTAAATCCCTGTAGGTTCAGTACAGATAAAGCGTTCAACAATTGTTGACAAAAAATGAGATTAAAAAATAAGTTTCTTGAAGCAAAAATCAATTAAATGTAAACCAGTTGTATTTGAACCATGCTTATGACCAGATGCGTTTTTCTCCATCAGAAATCTCAATGTACAAATCTAGAAAGTTCCATTTGGTGCCTTTTGGGGTTCATTCTTCTTTCAGGATTAAAATTTTTACTCATTATATTTTCATTGCTCACTGAGATATTGTCACTTGTTTTAAAACTGAATCCTTTATTTTCCTTGAGTTTTTTTTTTTTTGGACTTTCTCTTGTTACCTCTCTTGCTTTATGCTAATTGTCATTACTGTTTTTCAGTCATATATGACACTAATGTTTTTGATTACTCATATTGAGTCATCTTCAAATATTCCTTTTTAAATCTTTTGTCTGCTTAGTCTCCAGAACCTGATTTTCTTCTCTCGTAATAGCATTATTCACATGGACTTCTTCCTTCCTTCATCTGAGTAACTGTATAACAATCCCTAGTATAGATTTTCACTTGACTACATTATTTTCAGGCAGCCAGGTGGTGTAGTGGATAGAGTGCCAGGTCCTGGAGTCAGTTCAGATCTGGCCTTAGACACTTACCATCTGTGTGATCCTGGGCAAATCACTTAATACTGTTTGCCTCAGTTTCCTCATCTGTAAAATGAGTTGGAGAAGGAAATGGCAAACCACTGTAGTATCTTTGCCAAGAAAACCTCAAATGAGGTTACAAAGAGTCAGGTACAACTGAAAAACAACATTATTTTCACTTTCTTTTCTAAGTTACGTTGACATCATATTGATTTCCTTCAGTGTAATAAAATCACAATTCAGACCTTCAGCTGTCAGAGCTCCTAGTGGTATGGCAGCATTAGTTCTGCTCAGTTGAAGAGCCATGGGAAAACATAAAACAAGACAGGCAAAAAGAAATAGACATGCAGGGAGAGTAGTTTTTCGGGGGAGGGGATAAGGCAGCTAGCAGTTGGCATCAGTAAGTCAGCTCTGGTCACTTTGCTGCTCTTTCATTGTTGATAGCAATCCTTTCCTTGTTCAATAGTAGGGAAGAGAGAGCGCTTCCATTTGCTTGTGCACATTTAGTTTCAACTCAGCAATCAATTAAAAAGGCTTTTTCATTACTATGCAGTAATCACTATGTGCTTTTGATAGGGAGCAGTCAGGATAGCTACACATCCTCTGAACCAAGGAGGGAAAGATCCCTAGCACCTGCAGCATGCATTTCTGGAAACAGGCTCAACATACCAACATGTCAATTGGCAGGGGGCAGGGCATATTATGGATGCTGTAAGACTGGGTCCTCATTGGCTAGTTTCCCCCATTATTATTATTATTATTGTTTTTTTTTTTTTGGTGTGAGACAATAGGGGGTAAGTGACTTGCCTCAAGTGTCTGAGGCCGGATTTGAGCTCAAGTCCTCCTGACTCCAGGGCTAGTGCTCTATGTACTACTGTGCCACCTAGCTGTCCCTCCCCCATTATTCTTGAGTAAACTATAGGTCACATGGATAGAAAAAGAAATAGTTAAAGTGTTTGGGAAACATCACAAAGTGGGCATAGAGACATGAAATAGTAGTGATAGGGGAGGTAAATCATCTAGACATATTCTGGATCTCTTTCCCTGTCTTTATCTGCACTCTCTTTCTGTCGGGCAAAATGTGTTTTACCTAACAAGGAGGAGGGAAGGGGAGGGGCTGTATATTTATTAAAGCATTTGAGCTGGGCACTATCCTAAGTGCTTTACAAATCTTATCTCATTTGATTCTGAGAGAAAGGAGGAATTGATTAACTTGTGAGGAAGTGAATGTTCCATCTTAGTGTTTGCAATAGTGAAAAAGAGGAAAGCCAGACATGGCCTCACGTGTGCCCTAGATGTTGGGAGAACAAAGCAAGGGTTTACAGGAAGGACAGGTATGGTCAGATGGACGGAATTCCAAATGGGAAGTCAGCCCAAGAGGACTTTTTAGAATGAAATTCTAAAGACCCAAAAGGAAACAGTTCTGATCGTGAGAAAAAGGAGGGTCTGCCTAAAGGAGTAAATGTGGATATACATGGGATCCAACTTAGATTTTAAATAGAGGCAAGGGAAGTAATGTAGGGTGACTATAAAGGCTCAAGAAATATATATAAATAGCTCAAGAAAAGTGACAGGAATTTTAAAGCTCAAACTGAGCTGAAGTTGACAAGGAAATCCAAAAATATAAGAACTTCCCCCCCCCCTTTTAAAATTTTTTTTTAAGGCAATTGGCATTAAGTGACTCGCCCAGGGTCACGCAGCTAGTAAGTGTCAAGTGTTTAGTCTGAGGCCGGATTTGAACTCAAGTACGACGGACAGCGGGGGGGGGGTCTCTCCCCACCGCCCCCCCAAGGGGGCCCCCCCCCCCCCCCCTTTTAAATATGTGCTGGGGAAGGCAGAGGATGAAAGATAGCACTGGATCACTGCTCAGCACAAATGGGATAATAACTGAACAACAGAATGAAGGCAGTGCCACTCAGTTATAATTTTGTTTGTTTTTCCTCTGCCAAGAAAAAACACAACACTCTTTGGACTGGAAAGGACAGCAGAAAGATGGTTAATAGAGAGTTAGTAAGAGAGAACCTAACAGTTATCTCATTCAGATAATCTGTATCTTTTGGTACTGAAAGAATTGTTCCTATGATTGCCACACTACTGTCCAATTAATTATTAGTAATGATTGTGGGGAATGGCAAAAGTACTGTGGTATGAGGGATGGGTAGATGTACCTATTTTCAAAGACAAAAAGATAACAGATATTGTAAACTATAAGCCAGTGAAAGTGACTTCTATTTCTGGACATTTGAAAAAAAGGGAGCAGTGATAAAGGGCTAACATGGTTTCATCAAAAACAGGTCCATGCCACAAAATCAGTGCATCCAAGACAGGAAAGGATGCCATCAGTTGGAGAAAAGAACTTTACAGCAAATGTTTATGATAAGGTTCTGATATTCAGGATAAATAGGGAACTAAAATATGTCTATGTACTATCTATCTATCTATCTATCTATCTATCTATCTATCTATCTATCTATCTATCTGTCTGTCATGTCTGTCTGTCATCTGTCTATCTGTCTATCTTTCTATCTATCTATCTATCTATCTTTCTGTCTATCTATCTGTCTATCTGTCTATCTATCTATCTATCTATCTATCTATCTATCTATCTATCTATCTATCTATCTTTCTATCTATCTATCTATCTATCTATCTATCTATCTATCTATCTATCTATCTATCTATCTATCTATCTGTCTATCTATCTGTCTATCTATCTGTCTATCTATCTATCTATCTATCTTTCTATCTATCTGTCTATCTATCTATCTATCTTTCTATCTATCTATCTATCTATCTATCTGTTTATCATGTCTGTCTGTCATCTGTCTATCTATCTATCTATCTATCTATCCATCTATTATCAAGATCTGTCTCCAGGATATAAACAAAAAAACTGAAAAGAATTACACGCTACAGATAACCACATGAAAGTTTGTAGCTCCAAATCACTAATAAGTGAAATATGCATAAAACTAACCTGAGGTTTTGACTCCATGCTTATTAAATTGGCAATGATAACAGAAGATGGGACTAGTAAATGATGAAAAAATTATAAAGAGATAGGCAGACTCTTATACATCTTCTGCAGTTGTGAATTCATCCAACCGCAATGGAAAGAAATTTTTGAAAAGTTATCAGAGATAGAGAAACTGTGTCTATCTTACTTAAAGCATGCTTCCCCCCCCCCCCCTGCATTTTTTCTTTTAAGAAAACTTTATCTTTAGTGTTGGAAAAGGATGACCTGATTAAAACTATAGCTACATTCATGTGTTCTGTTTTATATATTTGATCTGCATTGCTTGCATTTCAAAGAGCCTGATTTAAAGTCAGTCTGATCTGATAAACTTCTGTAGGAAAGAAAAGCCAGATAAGTATTCCTTAACTTTTAAATTGAAAGAAGATAGAACAATGCATTGTTTGATTTTAATCCTCTTTGCCAGGAGACTCAAACATACGCAAAAATAGTTAGCACATTGGTTTCAAGGGAAAGAGTGCTTAGGAAGAAAAGACTGATGCAGTAGCCATTCAATGAATTGCTCACAGATACTTTTAAAATCTGGCTTTGAAAGAGGCTTTCAAAGCAGTTGTTTATCATAGGGTCTCACATAAGTTGCATCACTATATAAATAAACTTGCCTGGTGGAAAAAAACAAACATTATATCTGGTAACAGGATTATCGCTGGATATACACTTGCAGTTGAAAGCTTTAAGGTTACATTAAAGTTGAAAGTTGTTTGGAAAATCTCATCTCTTCCAGCTGTGGGATATCAAATAGACACTCCAGGATATAGTAACCTCACAATTTTCATTTCAAGGGTAAATTTACAAAAACAAGAACTACTTTTCTTTCTTTTTTTTTTTAAAGAAATTTTCTATTCTGTTTATGATACTTTTTGGAATATATTTGCATAAAAATTGGTATTGTTGCATAATGAGGCAAATTCTGAAAAACCATTGGATTTGGGTTTGAAGGCCTTTTCCGCTACCACCCTCTGGATGACCTTAGGCAAGTCATTATGGGCCTCAGTGTCTTAAGCTGTACCATATTGAAGTAAAGGTATTGAAATGGACAATGCCCTGCTTTAATGATTCCATATACCTCTGTGATCCTGTTACTTGGGCTGCTGTTCTCTTTATCAGTGCAAAGTGTTCCCGTGCAGACCTTTACTTTCTTGTCCACTTTCTCTGCAGGTCCTCCTGAAAACTTCCCTGATGTGCCAGATGCTTTCCTGTCAACTTTAGTGCATTTCTTCTGCATATCGTACCAATAACCCTAAAATGTTTTCCCTGTTTAACACCATTTATATGAATACCAGCTCTTAGCAGATGATGAAGAAGACTATGGGCCTTCATTTTATGTGATAACATTAGTTTGAAAATCTGATTGATGGAGATGACCTGGTGTTTTAGAAGGCACATATTTGGAGGGTTAGATAAGGCAACCCTTTGGCATGTCCAAATCATTGTTTCCCATTTTCCTCCTTGAGGTGGAAAATATCATTCTCAATCTATTACAATCCAACCTAACAAGTATTTTCTTTTTCTTTTCTTTTTTGTAAATTTTTTATTCATTTTAAACTGAAATACAAAACGAGAAAAGAAAAAAAGCATTTCCACGTACACAACAGAACGTAAGAGAGGATTCAGTATAATAAAATCAATTTCCATTTCAAGAAAACCTATATAATAAATATTATATATACTCCATACATAGAATAAATACTACATAAATATTGTTTTCAAAGCTTCCCAGTTTTTCTTTGCTTCTTTCTAGGTTTTCTTTTGTTCTCTGCTGTGCGCTTTTTACGTTATTTTTTCTCTCTCTCTCCCTCCCCTTCCACCTTAAGAAGGCTACAATTAAATGTGTGTATCTATATGTTTGTGTATATGGCCATATTTGTTATATAACATATGAGGCATGTAAAATAAAATTTGAGGAAGCAGAAAGCATTAAAAACTAGTAAGCTCAAGAAAGGTTTCCTTTAGGAAGTGATGGAGGCTAGGGATTCTAAGAGATGCAGGGGAGGAAGGAATATATTGCAGACATCTTTTAAAAAGACAGAGGCAGGAGATGGAATGCCAATTTTGTGGAGTAATGAATAGGCCAGTTGAACTGAAACGTAGAGTGTGAAGGGAATTGATCTGTAATAAGCCAAAATGAATAACCAGTAACGAAAAGCTTTAATGCTCAAGTTAAAGAATTTATATTTTGGGGCAGTGAGGTGGGGCAGTAGATAGAGCACCAGCCCTGGAGTCAGGAGGACATGAGTTCAAATGTGGCCTCAGACTCTTATCAGCTGTGTGATCCTGGGCAAGTCACTTAACCGCAATTGCCTTAAAAAATTTCACGTTTTATCCCATGGGCAATAGGGGGCCATTGAAGATTCTTAAGCAGGGAAATGCCATGGTCAAAGCTGTGATTTAGGAAGATGATTTTGACAGTTGTGTGGAAGCTGGATTAGCAAGGTGAGGGAGGGAAAAGTGCAGTTTGGAGTCTGTTCCAGTGGTCCAAGTGAGATGTGCTAAGGATCTGAGCTTGGGTGGTGTCCATGTGAATGGAAAGAGAGTGAAGAAAGAAGGGAATGGAAGTGGGGGATGTTGGAAAAGCAGAATCAATAAGACTTGTTATCCAATTGGATATGGAGATGAGGAAGAAGGAAGTCAAGGATGACTCTGAGGAATGATTTAGTGAACCTCATAGTAATATGCTCAATATAAATAGGGAGGTTTGGAGGAGAGGTGGGTTTGGAACAAAAGATAATAAGCTTTGCTATGGGCAAGGTGGGGTTAAGAAGTAGATGGTCTAGGAGGCATTTGGTGACAGACTGGGGTTCAGGTTAGAGACTAGCAATGGGTTTGTAGATGTGGCCCTTATCTTAATTGAAATGAAAATTGAACCATTGAGAACTGATGAGTTCACTGAGAGAGGGTATAGAGCCCGGGTAGGGAGCCTGCTGCCTCAAGGCCACATGTGGCCCTCTAGGTTGTCCAGTGAGGCCGTCTGACTGAATCCAAACTTCACAGAACAAACCCCTATGAAATTCCAAGGGCCACGTGTGGCCTTGAGGCAGCAGGTTCCCCACCCCTGGTATAGAGAAAGAGAGCAAAAGGACTGAGGACAGAGCCATGGGGAAAATTCAGAGAGGAGAGAGTAGAAATAGAGGGAGCCTACAAACAATACTCTTTATATACTTACCAGAGACATGTTAATCCAAGCTGTCTTTGGAAGATATGTAGTGAGAAGGAAGGAAACAATTGTTTATTTAGCACCTATTATGTGTCAAGCACTGTATGAAGTACTTTTCAAATATTTTCTTGTTTCTCCTAATTATCCTAGGACATAGTGCTTTTATTATCCCCATTTTACAGTTAAAGAAACCAAGGCAGACAAAATGATACCGTGACTTAGAGTCATCAAGCTGCTGTCTGAGGCTGGATTTGGATTCAGCTCTTTCTGACTCTAGGCCCAGCACTCTATCCAAATACTTCCGGGGGCACTCCATTCTAGTTTTGAATCATTCAAATTGTTCAGAAGGTCATCGAGCCTAAATTTACCTCTCTTCAGCATTCAACAAATGTTTCTAATACTGCCTCAGGTGCCGAAGACAAAGTCTTATCCATAACTCTTCTATATAAATACTCTTCAAATACTTGAAGTCAGTTATTATATCTCCTGTGTGTCTTGTTTTCTTCAGGCTAAAGTAGGTCCTTCCATCTGTTCCTTGAACAGTAGGATCTTGAGGCCCTTCAACATCCTTGCCACTTTCCTGGTCATTTTTTTTCTGGACATCTTCCAGCCTATAAATGTCTTCCTTCAAATGTAACCCAGAAGTGAACAGGCTACTCCACTGTTCAGACCAGGTCCCCATGAAGAACGACTATTACTCTTCTGGTTCTAGAGGGAGGGGAAGGGAATAAGTATATAGCACCTACTATGGCAACAGTTCTGTGAGGTGGTGCTAGTGTTTCCTCCATTTTTTACAGCTGAGGAAACTGAGACAAAGGTTGAGTGACTTACCCAGGGCACACACAGCTAGCAAGTGCCCAATGTCAAATTTGAACTTAGGGTCTTCCAGAGTCCAGGCCCAGTGTGCCACCTAGCTGTCTATAAAGTAGACATGATTCTTTTCTTAATGTAGCATGAGATTTCATTACTTAATTGGCTGCCCTAACACACCGTTCACTCATATCGAGTTTGCAGTCCCCTAAAACACACATTTTTAGATGAACTTCTGTTTAGCTATCCCCTTTCCCTATCTTTTATTTGTGAATTTATTTATTTGTGAATTCAGCAAGAGTCAACAAACATTTATTAAGCACCTCTTACGTGTCAAGCACCTTGTTGAGAACTGGGAGAGCGTATCAACTTATTTCTGAACATTGGAGAGATGCTCAATCTCTTATGCTCACCCCTTTCCATCTATTAGCAAATGATTTCAAAGGGATGGCTATGTGATAAATTTGCCAACCAACAAGAAACATGGAAAGCAGTCCTCACACAAACCTTAGATATCCTAGCAAGATCTATTGAAGGGAAAAAAGTCTAGAGCCAAGGACCAGAAACACCAGATGCTGAGATTCTTTCAGGTGTTTCTAGGAAGTTCATGTTTCGCTCCTAAGTCAGTGAATTGAGTTTCATACCAGCTATCTGTTCATGCATCATTAGCATTTCCACACTAATTGTTGAAATGCAATAGCATAAATATGGCTTCCTGGATTTGCCTTTATATATAGAATAAGGGCAGGTAGCTGGTGCAGTGGATAGAATGCCAGGCCTGGAGTCAGTTCAAATCTGTCCTCAGATACTTACTAGCTGTGTGACCCTGGGCAAGTCATTGAAACTGTTTGCCTTGGTCTCCTAGTCTATAAAATGAGCTGGAGAAGGAAATGGCAAACCACTCCAGTATCTCTGCCAAGAAAACCCTAAATAGAGTTTGGACATAACTGAAACAACTGAACAACAAACAAAAACAAAATCTCTGAAATGTCACTGGTAACATCATATATTTATATTTATATATAGTAAGTATAGTCGTGTGTGTGTGTATGTCTTTAGCTCCCAGAGATTCTAGGTAATGATCGAGGGGTACACATGGAGTTATTTCTTACCTTTCTCACAAATTCATGTTGTAGAAATTGAATATTTTGATTCATTGTGGAGCCAAAGAATGGAGAAAAAGATGCATGCGCAGGTAGCAAAGGGTCCAAGAAGTGAGTCTTGGTGTCTTACCTTCTCAGTCTTTTCACCCTTAACTCTCCTCCATGTCCTCTGTGTTCTTGTGAAACTGGCCTCCTTGCGGTTCTTGCACGCTGGGCCCCATCTTCCTATGAAAGGTATTTTCCCTGGCTGTCCTCCATATCTGGAATGCTCTCCCTCCTCAGTTCAAGTGCCACTTTGTGTAAGAAGCCTTTCCCAGTCTTCCTTAGCCTGAGTGACTTCTCTCGAGATAACCCATAATTGATGCTGTATGCATCCTTTGTTTATAGTTGTTTGCATTGTTGCCTTCCCCCCCCCCCCCCCATTAGACTGTCAGCTCCTTCAGAGCAGTCTGCTTTATGCTTTGCATCTCCAGGGCTTAGCACACTGCCTAGAACCTAATAGGTGCACAAGAAATGCTAATTGATTGCTTAATCGATGCCTCATCTTCCCACTAGACTACATGAAGACTGGAACTCCCTTATTTATACTATGCAAAGCACTGAGCTAACCACTGGGGGATATAGATATAGGATATTAAACCAATCTGCTCATGCTACAGATGAAGAAACTGAGGCCCAGAGAAGTTAAGTGACTTGTTTAAGGTAACTAGAAACCAAGTCTTTGACTATTTGAGTTGCTTTCAAGTAGACTGTTACACAGTCTTCTCTTATACAGTTTTCAAAGGAAAAACAAGGCAATATCTCCTTCTGCCATTACCTTGAAAGGTGTCTCAGTACTTAGAAGTGTTTGGGAATAGGTTCTATTTTTTTAAATCTTAAAAAAGGTTCATAATTGATTCCTATAAAAAATTTAAAAAAAATCTAGATCATACAGTTTAGAGTTCAAAAGGGTCTTTGAGGGGATCTACCAAACTCCTCATTTTACACTTGTGGAAACTGAGGCCTAAGATATTAAGTGGCTTCCCAAGGTCACACAGGTAATAAGGGGCAAAGCTAGCACTGGAATCCAGGTCCTCACTCAGATCCTCTCCCAGAGCTCTTCCAGCTTCATTATGCTGCCTCTTACTTAGGGTTAGACAATTTCTTAGAGCTCTTATTTAACTTATCATTTAACTCATTTAACCTCCACCCAATATTTTTTGGAGGCTGCCAGAAAAGCCCCCAGACTTCTATGAGCTATATGGAGACAGGCCTGGGAAGCCCACATCTATCTCCAAATTCACTTTAACGGCCATTGTCATTGAGTAGGAACAAAAATTAAGGGAAGAAGGCAAGATTATTGCCTCAGCTTTCTCAGCCCCATCCTTGCTCCTATCATGTCTGTATTTCAGTAACTAACCCCCCCCCCCCCCCCACCGCAAGCTTAGCTTTTGTCCTGCTCCTTTGGAACTGTTTAAGTACACAATACCTTTGTGTGACTGTAGACACATGTAATTTGTACAATTTCAGTACAATGTATAGTACCAAAGATCACACCAGAAAGAGACATTTGGAAACTTACAGAGAAGTTTTTATTGGGGACAATGAAATGAATCACTGAATGAGTAAATGAATGAGTAAAGAGTGGAGGACTTAGAATTGGACTGGTTTAACCTCTTAATGCCCATTCCCCTTACTCTGTTTTCCTGTGCAACTCGGAACCTCAGTGCCTTAGTTTCCTCTCCTGTAAATTGGACGTAATACTTATACTTCCTATTTCATGAGGTTATAGATTATCGAACACAATAGAGATGTGAATTGTTGTGATGATCATGGCAGATCTTTGAAGCACACTGCTATTACTCCACTCTCCTTACAAAGGTACACACTCGGAATTCTACAGATACTCCTGCACACTTTGAAAGTACATCCACATTGGGGATAATAATTGTCGGTTGCTTTGTCAGTTTTCACGTCAGCTCTCATGGTTCATTGCTCACCTCCGCTCCCATCCCCCAGTTTCCGATAGAAAATATTGGAGAGATCGCCTCCTTTCATGAGGTTTTTTGGGCAAGTAAGTAAGTAAATTCCATTGAAGCAGGTTTGAGAGAGGGCTGCCTTAAACTGAATTTTTTCTCTGTAGCATATAGTGGAGGTTCCCAGGTACCAACGTAAAGAGGATCGAGAAGCACTTTGCCAAAAATCCACGTGGCCCCAGAGCTTTGGTGCATCTTAACCCAGGGTGTTCGCCTGTGCTCTGGCAACACTTCTTAATTCCGCACAGTTGAGACTGTGGCCATCCTGAAAACAATAGGGAAGCTTTAATCAGCCTTTGCAGGCACCTAGACCTGGATCTTCCCTAATGGTGCTTCTGCTTGCAGAGAATTTCCCCACTCGAGAGAAACTTAATTATCCCAGTCATGTTAGGGTTCCGAAATTGCAGAAACCCGAGAAGGAGCCGGAGTTTTTCTGCCGGTAACAGATGGTTAGTGTATAAATGCAGACCCTGAATCTCCCTCCTTTGTAACTTTTAGTTATCTCCCACCCACCCACCCACCCTTTTTTTCCTCCTCGAGCAAAGGAATGAGTAGGATGATGGGGGGGGGAGAGGAAAATAAAAGCTGATTCGAGTATTTTCATAAAGTAATTAATCACAGTCACGTGACTACCAGGGAGGTGGGGTTGTAGCATTTCTTTAGCCACTAAACCCAGGGAGAGAGGGAGAGGGAAGGAGGGAGAGAGGGAGAGGGAAGGAGGGAGAGAGGGAGGGAGAAGGAGGGAGAGAGGGAGGGAAGGGGTGGCTGTTGAAATGTGCCCTGTGCCGGAACCCTGCGAGCGAGCGAGCGAGCGAGCTTTACCGTGTGGTAAGTCAGTTTTGCGGCTTGTTTGCTGCCTTAATGAATGGAGCCATTCCAGCCCTGCCAAGCCTGCCCCTGATGCGGTCAAGGGATTTATTATGAAATGTATCAAGTCTTGGCATGGAGCTAATTGCATATAACGAGAAGAGTGCTAGAAACTCGCTCCTGAGAGTGACACATGCAAAAAGTCTCCTCTTCCTGATGTCGCTGAAAGAGGGTTTGTGTGAGGGAATGTCTGCGTGTCTGCACTCATTGCTAATGAGCGCTCGCTCCCGTGCTTAGCTCCGAGTTACTTGTTAAAAGAAAAGCAGGATCCCCCCCCCCATTTTATGAATAATTTATAACTCAGGGACGAATGATTTTCAAATGAAAACAATTCTGATTCTAGAGGTTTTTGTGGAGTTTATGCCACAGTATTATCAGCACATAATATATAATAAAAGTTTAGATTAGGTGGAAATAATCGTCATTTTTAAATATAGTTAAGAAGTTTGACTTGATAATCCAGCCCATAATCAATATAATCATGAGGTGAGGAAGTTACCTTATGAGATGCTAAGGTGACTGCATTTAGAGTCCAGAGACCTGGGTTCAAATTCTACCCCTGCTTCATCCTGATGATCTTGGACAAGTGACTTAAGTTTTCTCGGACTCACTTTCCTCATCTGTAAAATGAAAGGGTTGGGCTAGGTGGCTTCTCAGCCATTAGTCAGCCTCAGCATTAAATATGTGATCTTATAAATATCATGTGTAGTCAGGTTTATCTCTTAGCATGTTCCTTAAAGGAACAAAATGCAAATATTAAAAAGAAAGTAAAAACTCTATCTTTAAAATTCTTACTTTTTTTTTCATTGATGTATTACTTTATTTAAAAGATGTATTCAGCACCTTAAATGTGTAAGACTATGGTGAGGGAGAGTGGAAGATACCAAAAAAAAAAAAAAGATATTTAGTCCCTGTCTTTCTTGCTTGTACAGTTTAATAAAGTACCTAGAACATATCCCATATCCTTATTTGCATACTTGAAGTCATATTCTTTTTATTTTAAAATTATTTCTATCTTTTGTTTTTTGCCACATTTTATTCTAAATGCATTTCACTTCTTCCTGTCCCCAGAGAGGACGTCCCTTGTAACAAAACTTAAGGAAGAGAAGCAAAAGAGAAAGCAGCTCAGCAGTCTTGGCCAACATATGAAGTGATGCTGCCAGTATATATGCAGGGCACCACAGTATTCCATAGGCCCCTAGCTCTCTACTCCCCTGAGGGAGGGAGGGAAGGAAGAAGGTTAGGAGGGAGGGGCATTTAATCATTTTTTATTTAATCATTATAATTTGAGTTCCATTTTGTTTTGATGTTATTCATTTCATTTGGAGAGGCAGCAGGGTAAATACAGGAAGGCCTAGGTTCCAAATCCTGCATATAACAAGTCCTGGTTATGTGACCCCTGGGCAAATCACTAACCTCTCAGTGCATTAGGCAACCTTCTAAGTCTAAAATTGTAAACCAAGTGCTGACCTGCATTGGTATCACAACTTTTGTCTCCTAGACATTGCTTATACCCATGAAATTGTAGGGCTAGTCCCTATTCTATCCTTATCTTTCCATTCACACTGTTTGTAGTCATAGTGTATATTGGCTACCTAGTTCGGACTTTCCCACATACCTGAATTTTCATAGTTTTTTTTTTTTTATGGTGCAGTAATATTCCGTTACTTCGATGTGCCACAGTTTGTTAGCCAATACCCATTTATTTATTTATTTTATTTTTTGCTAGGCAGTGGGGTTAAGTGACTTGCCCAGGGTCACACAGCCAGAAAGTGTTATGTGTCTGAGGCTGCTTTTGAACTCAGGTCCTCCTGAATCCAAGGCCGGTGCTGTATCCACTACGCCACCTAGCTGTCCCAGTTTAAATTTTGAAAGGGCTATTGGTAACAAGTATTGATATTAATTTTATTTTTTTTCTGTTTTGGTGATTCCCCTTTGATTATTTAAGGTAACCACATATTTTCCAAATCTGCAGAAATATTTTTAAAAGCTTTTATGGGATGCCCATAGTATTCCTTTATTTATTCCAAAAGTGGCAAAGAGACATAAAGAGAATTGTGTCACAGAATCGTGAGAGTTTTAGAATGTAACTGGGGAGGACAGAACATTTAAAAATTAAAAAATATAACTAACCATTAATTGCAAGTCTCTCTTTCATTGCTTCAGTTTTGTCATCTGTATATTGTATATATTTTTTTTTTGGAAGAGTGGGAGGGGGGAGGCAATTGGGGTTCAGTGACTTGGTCCCAGAGTCACACGGTATGTCTAAGTAATGTCTGAGGCTGGATTTGAACTTGGGTCCTCTTGACCCCAGGGTGGTGCTCTATCCACTGTGCCACCAAGCTGCCCCTCTTTATATAGTATTAAAAATTATGGAACAGGATTAGCTAATCTGCTGAGTCTCTCCCTTAGTAAGCATCTATGGTTTGAATTAGATAACACTTGCTGATATAAAAAGATGTTTCTATATATGTTTGCGGCTTGTATCTTTGCTGCTAAAATTTGAAGATATTGGTGTGTTAAGGAAAATTAAAAAATGAATTACATTCATTGTCTCATAACTATTAGGAGGAAACATTTTTCCTCTGAAATCCATACTATCCAAGCTGTCTATTACATTGTATATCATGCTTAGTGAGATGTGAAGTTAAATGTTTAAATGTTTCTAATTTGTTTAGAATGGATATTTTCTTTTTTCAAATTTTGAAAGCTAAGAGTGTAATATAAGTCTTTCACATTATTAAGTAGGCTCTTAATGATTACAGAATTGAATCACATTTTAAAAGGCAAAGGAGAGAGTTATTTCCTTTACTCTCCATAAAGATGTTCACGGACCCAGACTATTAGGAGCAGATCTCTTAGGGATCATCAAATCAAATCTCTTGATTTTGCAGAGGAGGAAACAAGACTCTAAGATGTTTAGAAACTTCCCTAAAGTCACATGATTAGAAAATAGATCTGCTTTCTTAACTAGTGCTCTTCATTCAGTGAGCAGATGGGCCAGGGCGTTATCTGGGGGATAGAAATACAGAGAATTAACCAATCCCTACCTTTCAGGAACTTACATTCTTATGAGGAGGTGACTCTCAAACATTTTGGTCTCAGAACTCCTTTATATACTTAAAAATTATTGAGGACCACAAAGAGTTTTTGCTTATGTGGGTTATATCTTTGGACATTTATTGTAATAGGAATTAAAATATCTTAGTGTTCTTAGGGAAATAGTTTTGACCTCAAAGACTTCCTGAAAATCTAAGGGATTTTATACTTTGACAGCTTCTTTACTTATATAAAATACTTTTAAAATGTTTTTATTGATAATTTTTTTACTTCAGTATAGTTTTCCTCAGTATAACTTGCATTCCCAGAAAATCACGTTATATAACAAATATTTTTTTCAGACAAAAAAAAGAAAAATGAGAGAAAATAGTTTGAAAATGTGTGTAATGTCATGGATCTCCTACATCTGCAAAGGGGGATGGTGGGCATATCTTTTCATATTCCTTCTTTGGAGCAATGCTTGTAACCTTTGACATGTGGCAACATTCAATTTTGATTTTTTCATATTGTTGTAGTCATTGTGTGTGTCATTGTCCCTGTACATCAGTTCATGTGGATATTTTCATTCTTCTTTGTATTTATTTTATTTGTTTTCTTATAGCACAGTAGTATTTCATTACATTCATAATACCACAGGCTTTTTTTAATCTGTTCCGCAATTGATGTATATCTACTTTATTTCCAATTTTTTGCTATCACAGAAAGTGCTGCTATAAATATTTTTGTATATATAGAGAATTGCTTCTTATCCATGGCCTACTTGGAGTAGAAAGCCTAAGAGTGGATTTCTGCATCAAAATTTTAATCATGTAATTCCAAATTGCTTTCTAAAATGGTTGCACCAATTCACACCTTCATTAGTGATGTACTAATGTGCTTATCTTCCTCCAAACCCTCCAACATTGACTTTTTTAATCTTTAGTCGTTTTTTTTGCCAATTTTTGGGGTGTGAGGTGAAAATTAGGGTTGTTTTGATTCTAAGTTATCTTTTTATTAGTTTTTGGAGCATTCTCTCATATGCTTAATACGGTTAACAGTTTTCGTTCTTTTGAGAACTTTGTTCATATCCTTTGACCACTTATCTACTGAGGATTGGCTCTTGGTCTTATTTATACCTATTAAATTTTTGTCTATCTTGGATACCAACTCCTTATCTAAAAAATTTTATGCAAAGACTTTTCCCCCTATTCTGACTGTTTCTCTTCTTATCGTAGGTGTATTAAATTCATATATACAGAAGCTTCTGATGTAGTCAAAGTTATGTTCTATATTTTGTAATTGCCTTTATCCTTTGTTTTGTTTGACATGAAATAATTTAAAACTTAAAACAGCAGTGGTTACTAATTGCAGTCATAGAAATAAAAGAGAAAATAATTGCACTGAAATGTTTATAAGAATTGAGAAAATTATTAGCATCAGCCCTTCCTCCAAGAGACAATTGGAGAGTGACCCTAATAGATACTACCACATTTTCCAGTTGTCAGTACAATCTAATGGGTTTACTCAGTCAGAAATATTCTTAAGTAATGGATTTAAACTTTAAGCGGCATAACAGAAGACCTGTGGCTCAACGAATGGTACCTATGTTCTATGACTGCAACTCAGAGGTTCCTATGTCTTGAAGGGCCCAGAGTATGATGGGGTTTTTGTCTTTTGTTTTTGACCAAAGAGTAAGATCCCACCTAGAAACTTGAGGAAAATTCCTATTATGGATAGTTCCTAAAGCTAACACCAACTTTGGAAATTGAAGGAAGGTTTTATGTGAAGAAAAGGAAACCAATGAACATTTTTTTATGAGATAATAGGATTGAGAACTGGGTTAAAACATGGAATCACAGAGTTTGATTTGCAGTGTATTTCAGTGGCCATCTGATCCGGTCTGTAGTTAAAAAGAATCTTCTTTATAACTTATCTAATGAATGATCATCTAGTCTCTTCTTGAAGACTTCTATGGAGAAGGACCCACCCCCCCTTGAGGAAGTTATTTCACATTTGGTCAGTTCTAATTGTTAGGCAGTGTTTCCTGATATTAAGCCCAACTTGACCTTTTTTTGCAATTCCTACCCCATTTCCTGTCTCTTCCCTTCTCTCCCACTACAGCTTTTCAGATACTTTAAGTTAGCTATTGTATTCCCTCTAAGTCCTTTGTTCTGATTTAGCATCCACAGTGTGAGGGCTGAAGGCCTCTTATTGGCCTGCTTGATTTTTTCTAGACCAGGGGTGGGAAACCTTAGGCCTGGAGGCCCCACATGGTCCCACCCCTAGTCTAGACTCTATTTTGTTTATCAACGTTTTTCTTAAATTGTGGTGCCTAAAACAAAACATAGCACTTTAGAGGGCAGAGTACAGAAGGACTGTCACATTCTTATACCTGAAAGCTGTAGCACTATTATTGCTATAAAACCCCTAGCTCTTTTTTCAGATAAACTGCGTTCTTACCATACTCTTCTGCCCTGTACTTGTGAAGTTGGTATTTTTGTATACAACTATAAGACTTTACATTTATATGCCTATGAAATTTCCTCTTAATAGATTAAATTCAGTGTTCAAGCCTGTTGAGTTCTTTTTGGATTCTGACTCTTCCATTCATTCTTTTTAGCTGTGCATCCTTACTCTGATGTTACCTGCAAATCTAATGAGTGTGCAATCTATGCCTTATCGAAGTCACTGATAAAAAATGTGAAATAGCACAGTGTCAAGTACAAATCCTTAGGATGCTCTCATGGAGACTTCTTGCCAACATTGACATTGAACCATTAACAATTACTTTTTGAGTTTGGTCATACAACTAATTTTATTATTTCCTAGTTCACATCTCCCCTTCTTCCCCCCCAAAACAGTAATGTTCTGTTACCCATGGGAAATCATCTACTCTAAACCCCTTGTGGGGATTAAAATTGTCCAGCCTACAATAAAAGAGACTGAGGCAGAATTCTGAGCCAGTGGCACTTTATTAAGGGATTTATAGTCCCCTCTAATGAAGTGGCCCCCAGATCTTCCTCACAATTGGAGGTGCTTGATTCTTCCAGGACCTTGTTCTTACAGGATTTGATATCCAGATATGCAAAAGAAGCATGGTGAAAAACCAGAATCTCATTGGTTGATGGACCTTGTTCTTGAGGGCCAAAAATGACATTTTAGTGGGGGGGCCGGGGGGAAGGGATCACAGGTTGGGTGAAGCATGGGGCATCTCTATTGACAAAGTGGTCATAAGATGGTCACCTGCTTGGTCCAGAGGTACAAAAATAAATTGGAGGATTTTCCAGGTACTTGAGTCACCTCCGCCCCCTGGGCTTGGTCACCATAACAAGGAAAAACAAGGGTGGAAGGTGTCTAGTTAGCTTCCTATGATTAAAGCAGTGATCTTACAATCTGCAACTCACAGTTCTGGGGCCTAATATACAGAACTTATAATCACTGGAATCATATCAAATTGATTGAGGAGAATAGAGTAGGGGTCCAAATGAATTATTTCTCACACTCTCATTTTATAGATGGGCACATTAAGGCCCAGGGAATGTATGAGACTTTTCCAAGGTCACACAGATAATGAGCGGGAGTAAGATTAAACCTCTTTTTTCCTATCCATTGTGGTAGTCTTAGCATAAAGGGTGGTACGTCATCCATGTCTTCAGGGATTTCTTTTGAGTTTGATGTTATTCTTTCTTGAGGTCCCCATTTGTAGCATTTGCTGATGTTTTAGCTATGCCTTATCTTTTGGCTTCTAGTGTTCTCCTTTGATCATTCAGTATGTCTACAGCTCTGTTTTCCCGTGGCTTTGACAATGTGGTGCCAGGCCAAAGATGTCTTCTTATTCAGGCTGATCCTCCTTTTCTGCATTTCACTGACTTATTTTTATGCGTGGCATCACCCATAAGATGATCTTTGTGCTATGTTTGAAGAAGAACACACCTTTCTTCTTTTGGAACTTTGCTTCTGACTTCAGCTTCTTATGGTTCATAGATATGGAGCTGGAAAGAATGCTAGAGGTTATCTTTGCCAGCTCAGCTTCGCCGATGTGACCCTGATATCTAGAGAGGCTAAGAGACTCACGGACAACAGGTAGTGACCAGTGGAGCCATTGTTTGAGCTCCAGTCTTTTGCCTCAAAATTCAGCTCTTTTTGCACAGTACCACCTGTGTTAGAGGGTGGCACGAATCCTGTTTGCAGGTAGGATGATGGGACTGTTACTCAAATGGTGATTTATTTCTAGGTCTCAGTTTTAGAGGTGGGTATCTCGTCTCTTAAGGATTATTCACTACTTGTATGAAGACTAACCAGCTACCAAAATTATCCTTCAATTTTCCTCTTCTGTTGTTTCTTTTTTTTTTAAAGAAATAGCTAAATGGTATGTGTTCTGCCCCCTCTCCCCCGAGAAAAATAAAGCAAAACAAAACCACAGCACAAAAACGTTCACAATTTTCCTTTTCTCCCCATAAGTAGCTAAAACTAGTCTGGCTACCTATGTTCCAAGTCCTGGCTCTGTCCTTGGGCAAGGGCCAACCTGAGCCTTAATTTCCACATCTGTAAAATGAAAAGGTAACTTCAGGTGTAAAATTCTCTAACTATATGAATGGATATCATAAAGAATAAATTGTTTAAAGATCTCCTAGATAGAACCTTATCCTCAACTGCCATTTGCCAAGTTTTGCAGGACCTAGTTATTGAAGGCACCATGTGGAAGCTTTGTTGGAAAATAACCATACTTCTGGTTCTATATGTGTGGCCATATTTTGACTTTTGGAAGAGAGCCTTGAGCACATGGATGTAGAAATTGTCATGATTTTACTGAAGAATCATGAGTAAAAATATTATTACTTGAGAATGTTCAAATTTTCTATTTAGTTTAACTGAAAAATCAGTTGATATATTTAGTAAAAGGGATGCAGTTAAATCACTCCTCCTGCCCAAAGTAAGACACTTCAGTACTCATTCTAAATAAGTCTAAGAGATAAAAAGATGAAACTAAGAACTGCCAGCTAAAAGAGGAAAATATGTAAAGCAAACTTCTCTTTTGGCTCTCATCCCCATGCTCTAGTTTTTATAGTCAGGACTAGGACAGTTCCTCTCTGTCTGTAGGGACGGACCATTTAGACCCTTCCTAATGAGGCTTCCTCCCAGTGCTTTTTAAATATTTGACTAGTGAATTTGCGTAAAGTGGACTCTCAAGTATGTTGTGTGTGGGCTGACCAAAGAACTTTCTTCTTCTTCTTTTTTTAAATGTGTCTAGTCCCACATGGGATACTGCTAAAAGCATTCTCAGATAGACTCCTGTAACAAACAGGTATTATGTGCCATGCTTTTTATATGATGATGATGATGATTTCATCCTCATTATTTTTATGGGGTTCAGATAAAAAAATCCTGTGACAAGTTGTAATCTTTCTATTGCTATTTTATTTAATATTCCATAATATCCCATGGTTTTTCAATGGATTTTTTCTTCCTTATTTTAACAGTTCTGTCTTATAAAGTGAAGCAGTACATGGCATTAATCCTAAACAGGAGAATATAGGTAAAACAGAAAATACATCTTGTCCACGTGACTCAGGCCTTGTTTGGTGCTTTATTTTGAGTTCAGAAAACTGACAGGAAAACAATGTCTTATTTACCATCAAGAATTTTATGTAATTTAGAACAAACAGGAAGCAAAGAAAGCAACAATTGAAATTTGTTTTCTTTTAGACAGTAGAGAGCTGCAGTTTTTGCTCCTGATTTTGCCACTATTTTAAATCATGACATTTCTTCAAAATGGTAAAAATATATACTACTGGGGAATACTATGCAGTTTTAGAGATATCTGTGGAAACTGAAATGCAAATAGAAGATATTAATTTGAGGAAAGATAAGAAGAGTAGAAAGAATCACCTTCTCTGTGGCAGCATGTAACTGAATAGAAATGGACAGCAGTGTGAAGTGAGATACCCTACAAAGGACCATTTCCCCTGGGAAACCTACTGCTCCTGGCAGACAGACTTGCTATGTTTACATTGGCAGACCTTGCCACTGTCATGTTAAAAGTTCTTATTTAAATTGAATTTGAAAATGATAACTCAACTTCAGTGTTTCACTTAATCAATGTTGCTAGACTCCCAACTCTGATGAGATCATATGTGCCTCCCAAACCCAACACACAACTTTTTCAGAAATCTCACAGGAGGGATCATGGAAAGAAAAGAAATAAAAATAGGCACCCAATGTTTTACTTTCCTGGAGTTGTTTGCAGTGGGATGCATAGTGTACATTAACCCTACTCCTCAACTTTGTTCTAAATTACACAAATGGCACTTTTTGTGTGCAGTGGATCACCCTGGGTCTCCATGACCTTGGCACCATTTCAGGGTCACATTTGCACATGGATCAACTGTTCTAGAACAATTTCTCCAATGTATGAGGCACAAACAAGCTTTTCTTCAACAGCAGGCACATATACCTTTCCCCCTCCACTTTTCCCCTAACAGACACGGTCGTTATTGCCTTTGCTAAACAACAAAATAGCCTAACTCCAAGTCCTGTAAAAAGTTTCCATATAGTCATAAATCAGTATTGTGATACCTGATCTTGTTAGGCATTCCTCTTGTCCCTCATTATTATTTAAAAAAAATATTTTGAAGGATTGTACCTTTAAAAGTTTTTCTTTAGTAAAAAGTAGTTACCTTCATTTTGAAGAGATTTTAAAATGATAATTCAGCTTGACTTTTTCAGTGCTCGTATTATTAAGATTATTATCTTACTCGTCTCATCTTTTAAAATGAAGTTCAGATTAAAACGGTCCTGAGACAAGCCACTAGCTTTTCTTTTTTTTTTTTTTGTATTTGATATTTTGTAGATGTGTTGCATAGGTGGATAAATTATTACTTTTCCTGATTTGATTGAATAATAATTTTGGAATGTAGCACAACTTCTGTAACCTCACAGAAAGCATTCTCCAAACAACTCCTGTAGCAGACAGTAATTATGTGCCTCATACTTTTCACTTACTATTATTATTCTTTGGTCTTTCTCATTATTTTGGGAGGGAGTTCAGATAGAAATAGTCTTGGAACAGTTTCATTACTCTTATTATTATTTAATATTCCATAAACTATGATGCAGGTGGATAAAATACCTGCTGATTATAGTTTAATACAACTATCAGGTTTTAAGTTCATTCTCTTAGTAAGTCTGCTCACTGAAAGCAACTTTGCCACAAAGAAATGGTAGAAACTATGCAACACATCACTCCAGCGTGTAAGAATTTAGTATATGACAAATAACTTAGCAAGGTGACTTGATGTCTAGAATTATACCTCAGAAGCTTGCTATCTTTCATGGACTGATAGAAGACAACATCTCCCTATTACAAATATAGTAGCAGACAAGCCAACAAGAATGTATTTTATTCTATCCTCCCATGATTTTGATATCCTTTGCAAGGTTTCTGTATGCTGAAAACTCTGGGTTCCACGTAGCTTGGATGTTATTGGGTTTGGTGACATCTATGAAAAGCATTGTTCTCAAGTTTTTATGGATCAGTGTTCTGCCGTGACAATTGTTGGCAACAGTTTGGTCTATGCTAGTTGTTTAATTTTGGCAGTTTATTAGTTGAGTTCTCCAGGATATTTTGAGGTCTATTTATAATGTGGGGATTTGTCATCTATTAGTCTCTGCAACATAGCAGGCTTCTGATGTATGTCTAACCACCAGATCATGTCTTGCTAAGTTATTTGGCACATGGAATACTCCCAGCTCATGGCCTTGGAAGCCCTTTTCTTTTCCTTTGTGGAGTCCTTGTGAAATTCCCATCTGGAGTAGATCATTACTGGGCAGGTCAACTGCTCTTGAACCATAGTGGTCAATAGCTTCTTGTCTGAGCAGCTGCTCAGCTGCTGACCTTCAGTCTCTCCAGACCTTGCCATCCCCCCAAGGTTGTTGCCTAGGAATGTCTGTCTACCTCAAGGTTGCCTTTCCAACTACCTGCTTTGGTTGCTGGTAGGAATTCTTGACATCAGGTGAATATCTACTAAGTGTTCCTTCTTAGATCCTCTTCCCCTGGCCCATCACATGAAAACTCAGAAGTTGGTACTACTAAATACTGAAAAATCTAACCATGTAGGTTGGACTAGTTCTTTACCTAAAAGGCGTGGAAGTTCGCCCTAAGACTTAGCTGGTTTAGGATACCAGGACTTAAGAATCGCCATTGATGCAGCTTCTTAATGGCATCAGTCCTCAGTCTTGTCCACTGTATCAAGCACATCATCATCGTCATCATCATCATCATCATCATCATCAATCAGTTTCCATTTCTGAGTAGGACTATTTTTCAACTCTATATGCCCCTCTGTATTTCTTATTCATCTATTAGTACAGTTAGTTTACACTGGATGGGCTGCTAAGCAAATCAGTGTCACCAGAGCTCCACTAAACACAGGTTTCTGCTAGGTCTCCACATGTGCTATAGCAGTGGCATCTCACTGGCATTCCATTCCATTCTGGTTGCTTCCCCCCACACTGGTTGTGGTATGACCAATAAGTTGGCTTTTGAGGGGGCTATTTTCATGATTATTATTGAATGATATTGTAATTATTGTGATTGCTACTGGCTAATATTATAATTCTTTTGGAAAGGAAGAGACATTAAAGAAAAAGACATTTTGCAACAGTAGAAATTTGTTTAAATGTATTTTCTCTTGAAAAATAATATGGTGTAGAAGAGACCCAGCTTTGGTGTTTGGGAGACGCCAAGTTGAAGTTCTGTCCCTGGCAGCATCACCCTGGACAAGTCGCTCAACCCCAGAGTGCATCAAGCTGCTCTGTAAGACTGCATAATTCAATCAGTCAGCCAGTAAACATTTATTAAGTGCCTACTATGTGTCAGGTACTGTGCTAAGCCACAGAACAGATGCCAGTGTGTTGGTAGAGGGAGTTTCCTCACTTGGAATTCCCTATGCTAATGAAATTCTAGGTCTTGTGCCAAGTACAAAATGATTCCTCATATTTGCCCAAGCCAGAACACTGAAAGCTGTATGTGGAAAGCAATCTACAAGGTGGTCCATATATTTTAACTTATTTTCTTATGTTCAAAACAAAACAAAACAAAACAGATTTCTTGGCTCATCTTTGAAACTCATCTTCCCTTTTTTTATTTTAAAATCAGCATAGGGTTATACTTCCACTCAGAAATTTTAGATAATCTTGAGATTAGTCATTTCATAAATCCACAATCTTGTGAATATTATTTTATAAACCCATACTGCAGAGTAAATTTAAGTTTAAAAAAAATCGCACAGGTCTGTGTGATAGAGTAGGTTAACAAGAGACACGTTGGTGTGGCTGCTCATTCATGAAATTTGCATGTACTATGTCCAACTTTTAAGTTAAATGGTGCAAAATATTTTTGTAGGAGATTAGCACTTTGTGGAATTATATTGTTACTCTAACTTTTGCATTTGCTCACACAATAAAAAAAATCTATCAGATCAATGTTGTCTCAAGAAATGGCTGTTTTCTAGATGGGTACAAGGAGGCTAGTGCCCTGCAGTCTTAAGAATTGTTGTCTTCTATAGGTATATATTTAGCCAATGTACTGTTGATACAACAGCCTTCAAATTTTGTAGATTGATGAAATGTTTTTTCAGAGTATCAAATTTTAATTAAGTAGATGTTTTATTTCAAAAATTATGTGATGAACAAGGTCAGTTTTCTCATAATAGAGTCAATGAATATTAAAGTAGAATAGATCTTAGGGAATGTCCATTCTAACTCAACCCTTTTTTTTGTTAGTTCATTTTTGCTGTCAGAGTTGTTAAAGATTCCTTTTGACAGCTACTGCAAAGAACATTATATTGATTACCGCCCTGGAGGCGTCATCAGTCACATACGTAGCCTGTTAGATTTGTTTTGACCATATGGTACCTCATACATGTTAGTGGAGAGATAGACACTATGGTGTTTATAAGGTGTGTGACATGTGTCTTCTATGACGTGTTTGGGAAAAAAAAGTCCTATATCGCTCTACCTTTTTAATAAATCAGTATCAATCTGTCTAAACTATTTATTATTCTTCACTTCTATTTCATTTATTCTATCAATGATCCTCTAAATATTCTTAAATAGGCAAGAGTGAATAGATTGTATTGTTTAAACTTTAAGAAAAAATGACAAAAGCACAAATCATAGAATAAAGGAAATTACCTTAGCTATATGCTGGGTGCAGGGTGATGATGCTGGTCCTAGATGCTAGCTTCTTACTTATTTTTGGGTTTGAGGAATAGAGAAGTAACATATCTATGTTGTCTGTGTTGCACAATTAACATGAGACCCCTCTGGATTTCTGACTTTTGAGAATGTATTTATCTTTTCTGGAAGCATACTCCAATTTCTTACTAATACTAGTTCACGGAATGGGTATATAATTTTATTTTGGGATTTTCTTATTGTTAATGATTTAATTTTAAAAAAATCATCTGTATTGTATATGAAATAAATAGTTTTGTGTAATACACAATTAGGCTTAATGAACAAACCTTCGACATTTCCAAAACCAATTAAAAGAAATACTGGAAATGGAGTTAGAGATATTTTAATGTGTGGAATTTGCCAAAGTGATAATGTGTATGTTAAAGAAATTACCGTTGGAAAGAAAGACTGACAAAAAAATTTATCCTGGTCTGAAAATATCTCCTTTTCTTCTCACAAGTAGGAATGCTACTTCGTCCGTTTGATATACTCTGGAGGAATTCTGTCATTAAGATGTTTGTGTCCCACCAAAGAAGGAGTAGAGTCAAAAAGAAACAGATCCCAGCAGACCTCACACTTATTGGCTTAGAAAACCACAGATTAATATATTTATGTTGTATTTGGAGTTTTATTTTGTTAAATCTCTCCCAAGTACATTTTAATCTGTTTTGGGCGGAGAGTTTGACACCTCTACTAGACACTAGATACCTAGTGTACCTAGATAACTAGATCTGCTGGATATCTAAGATTAAAAGCTGCAGAGGTGGTGCTAACCTACGTTGATGGAAAGTGTTTCCCCACCTAAGAATTCCCTGTATGAATGAAGTCACTGGCCTGATCCCTGTCACCTATCCCCATGAAAGTCCTGAGAAATTCCTTGAGCAGAATCACAAATACATGTGTCTTCAATTGACAGTATCTTTATAATTTAATAATTTGTTCTTGGAAACTTTGAAAAGTATTTAAATTTGTATGAAAAGCAATACTGAATTACTAGGGTTTAAAAAAAGTTTTCCCCTCAAACTAGCTCTTGAGATTTATCATTACATTTCTGTTCTAAATTTTATTTGGCCTTTAAAATTTGTATTTTTGTATTTACTTTTGTTTTGGTCTCTACTTTTAAAAATATATTGTATTCCTACTTTTTAAAAAAAATTGTATACTCAACTCACTTATCTCATTATTCTCTCTATTATGAACAAGTATTTAGGGTATATAATTTCTCCTCAGGACTGCTTTAGCTACATACCAAATGTTTCGGTATTTTGTTCTCATTGTTATTATTTACCTTAACAAAATTATTGTTTCTTGCATTTCTTCTATCACTCATTCTTTACATTATTCAACCTCAATTTAATCTTTAAGCTCTTTAAATTTCACTTTTTGATTAAAATTTTGTGTTATATTAAGCTCTATAAAGGGTATATTTACTGTTTCTACCTGTATTTATGATTTCTTTTTGTCCTGGCATTAGTTTTTGTAAAGATTCTACAAAAGATGGCTATCATGTCTATTTTTTCCCCTAAAATTTCATTCTTGGCTTTCTTTCTTGTTTATCTTTCTATTAGAAATACAGTTCTATATTTCTATCTTATTTATCTTTCTATCCATCTAGGTCTGAAAGGCAGACATGTTGAAGACCCCCATAATTATTGTTTTCTGTCTTTTTCTCCTTCTGGTTCAGATAATTTTTCATTTAAGTTCTTAGATGCTATATCATTTTAAGTCATGTATATTTAGTAATGACATTCTTTATCTATGGTACTTTTAAATATAGTGTAGATTCCCTGCTTATCCCTTATGCTTTAACCATATCCATTTTATTGTTGCCTAAGATCATTAATCAGTCAACTAGCATTTGTTAAGTGCCTGCTAGATCATGATTAGCATTTCTCTGATGTATTTGAGAAGTCTGTAACATATAACAAATTAATAAACTTAGAAAAAACTTAATTATGTCATTGAGGAAATGAATGACTTAAAAAAAAAGAGGATGGGCTGATCACATGGCAAGGACAAAAGATATCAGGTGGATGACCCTCTTGTTTTACTGATACCTTCACTATGTCAAGAGAAAACAAGGAATATTTCCGGTACATTAAATTGGAATCCTTGTGGTGAACTTATGGATGAGAATTGCACAGTGGCATTAGATGCCTTATTTGCATCATTGCACAGAATGTCTAAGGCAGTTGAATCATCCATTTGAGTATTCTTGAAATTAACATATTGTTGGCTATTACTTTTTGATTCTTTCTGCCACTCTCTTTGATTTTGTGGGTGAATGTATATCATTTGTATTTGCGGTTGTGATTTTTAGGTTTGTTTTCCTCTCCATAGTAGCATACTGGCTCTTTTTCCTCTTGCCTTATGATATTTAAAAGCAACAAGAATGGGGTGGGGGAAAGGGGAATTAAAGAAAAATTAGTACCAAAATGTTCTCAACCTTTTGGTTTCAAGACCCTAGCTCTTGAAAATTATTGACTACCCAAAGAACCTTTTATGTATGTTATGTCTATTGATATTTATTGTTGTGTAAATTAAAATGGCTTAGCATTATTATGAAAATAGTTTTGACCTTATGAACTGAAACTGAAGTATTGGGGACACCTGGAGGGGCCTTGGAACATATTTTGAGAACTGCTGTTGGATCATATAGTTATTTATTGGATCTAATTCCTCTTTTCTCCTCCCCCTCTTTACTGAGCCTAGATACACATCATTACATTTTGCCCTTTCTTGTTCTCTTTTCTCATCGCCATAATCAACTCTTTGTAGTTATCTTTGTTTTGCTTGTAATTCCTCCCAAATTTTATCTTTTCTTTTAAACTTTTCTCTTCCTTCTTTCAGTCCTTACCCAGTTTCCTATTTCTTTTATTTCATTTCTATACTACGTCCTCCCCTCACCAACTTCCCTTACCTTGCTGAGATAAGAATATATTTTATGAGATGTCCACTTGTCCCACCCTGACACTTGCATGTTGGTAGTATCTCCTATCATGCTGAAGTAATATTTCTAAAAATAGTAAATTCTTCCCTTCTCTTCCTCCTTATTTTTTTCCTAGCTATTCTTTTCTCTCTTTCTCTTCATTGTCCTCGTCATCTTCATCGTTGTCGTCTTCTTCTTAGTCTCCTCTCTGTCTCTGTCTTTCTGTGTCTCTGTCTCTCACTTCTTTCTCTCTCTGTCTGTCTCTTTCTCTCTCTGTCTCTCTCTCAACACACCTTGGCCTGAAGTTTGTCTTTCATCCCTAAAGGTGAGATTCTAGTCACTTCTCTCCTTTTTAGAATATAAGAACTTGATCATCATTTAGCTCTTTCAATTTCTCAAATTTGCTTTTCTTTTAGGTTTCCCTTTCTCATTCATTTGAATTTCAAATATTGCATCTATGTCTGGTTTTCTTAAGAGGAGTACTTATAATTCATATGTTTTAAAGGTCTTTTTTCTCCCGCTTCCCACTACAATACCCTTGTAGAGCTATGCTTAGGTTTGTAGGCTATTATTCTTGGTTGTAGGCTTTTTTTTTTTTTTTTTGGCCATACGCAGTTTATTACATTTTCCCCTTTCTTTTCCCATATACATTTCCCATAATTTTGTGTTGTCCTTACTGTGACCTGTTTCTTCCAGTCTACTTTTGGCATCTTTTTCTTTGACTTTGAATATCTAGAGTTTGGCTATCATTTTTTTTATATGTTAAATTTAGGGTTTCTTTCATATGCTGATTGATCTTGAGTCCATCCTTGCATATTGCCCTCTGGTACCACTTGTCCTAAAGAATTTCTTTGATAAATTCTTGAAATATGGCATGCAGGCTTGTTTTTTTTGGGGGGGGAGGTTGTTTCATTGTAGTTTTCAGGAAGCTTAAAGACTATTGCATTGTATACTATTTTCCAGGTCTTTTGTTAAAATGTTAGTAGATACCTTACATTTTTACTTGAACTTGAAATAATTTCCCATTCTTTTGACTTTGATCTAACACATCTTATTGTATTACTGAATTTTTGGGTTGTATTTGTGCTGATCTCAGGTTAAGAGGACAGTAAGGTTTTCCAGTTACTCTTCTCTTCCCCTGTTTTTCCTTATGAGCTCTAATTTAATTCTTGATTTCTTCCTGAATTTCTTTTAGTAGTCCTCTTGTCCATTATGGGAGACCTTATGGTCTATGTAGAATTTTTTTTTCCTACAGAACTAATTACAATTCTTAAAAAATTTATTTTCTCCTTATGAAATTTTATCCTGGGGCTTTCTTAACCTGTCTGGCACACACAGGAAGGATTTGTCATCCTGGGTGGTTCATCTCATTTTAGAATCCTTTCGTTATGCTCTGTCCTCTCCCACAGTGTGGGGTGAATCACCCAAGTTTTTATACTGGTAGTCTTCCCTCACCCATTGTTTGGGACTGAAATGTCGAGGCAGGGCTGCGTCCCTAACCCTTTGATCACTTTGAATGGGGTTATTGAGTCCCACGTGAGATGGATTGGAAAAGTGGAGGTCAAGGTCTACTAGATTAGGACCTTAAAAGGAGGAATCTTGGCCCCTGGTCCTTACTCTTTCCCACATTTCTAGATAGAGATCCAGAAGGTTCACTTGCCTCAAATCTAGAGCTTATCGAGTGGTCTTTTGTTGTTTTCTCGTTTCTGAACTAAACTTGTGTTACTTATAGCTCATATCTACTGTTTATTCACTCCTCTGCTTCATTTGGCACCATTTCCCCCCTGTTCCTGAATTGGTTCTAGAGGGAGCTGGCCTTGGCTGGAATCAATCATGGGACCACCTTTCCAGGAAGCTGAAGTAACATGAATTTTCCAGTTTTAAATTAGCCGAGCCACGATCAGGGTAATTTATTGTAAATACTATTGAGGTAAAGTTAAGTCAAGTTTTGAGACTGTTTCTTTTGGAAACTGAATGATGGTGCAGGAACTCAATTTGTCATTCTTCCTTATAAATGTGCTCTTGATGGTGATTTAACAATCTCACTGCCCACCCACCGGGTATGAGACCGACAGTCTATAGCAGGCACATAGCTTTGCTGCTCTGCTTGCTACTGTATGACTCCAGAGCCGACAGGTTGTCACGTATAGGCTGGAAGGGCAGCTAGAGACTGCAGCGGGGGGGGAAAGGTAGGAGAAAAGGCAGGAGTTAGAAATAACCTGCTAGTTGTAATCTTCAGAACCTTTACATAAACAAGACTGGAATGAAAACATGGGTTTTATTTGGAAACCTGTAACACGTCCAATCATAACATTCCGTGCTGGACTCCATGCACAGTTTTAGAAAGACACTACAGTGTAATGTACCAGGTCCCCCAATCTACTTCAGTACTGGCTTTGTGTACGACTTGAAAAGTCTACGTCAGTTGGCTAGATGGCATATTTTTACATTTCAGCCATTTAAGAAAGAAAGGAAGCGAGAGGGGAGTGAAACACACCAGCAACAGTTGAGGGAATAGTGAGTTGGAACACAGCAAGTGAATACAAATTATATAACCTTTTTTATAGTGTATACTCCGAAAGATGTACTTTCCTAGATTTATAGAAGTAGAAGGTAAAGACTTAATAAATATTCTTTAGTAAGGAAGAATTGTGTTCAGAATATGTGCTGGGAACTAATAGGAATGAAAGATAACCTAAGAAAGGGTTTTATTTTTTTCACATCAATTTTATTTGTTGTGGAGTATTATAGACTGTTATTCTTGTAGTGGACTTGGAGGGGAAAAGTACCAGGGTGTGGCAGAGTAGAGAGCATGATGAGGTAAAAGTAAAAATATGTAGGTTCCCATTTGGCTTCTGATACTGACTATGTGACCGTATCTATTGACCTTTCTAAACTTCTTGTTCATTATCTATAAAATTGGGTTGTAATAATATCTTTGATACCTATCTCACAGATACTATCAGGCTCCAGTGAGGTAACATATGTAAAAGATTTTTGAAACGTTAGTACATGATAAGTATTAGCTAGTTATTATTTGTTCAAATGAGTAGGGGAATATTTTTTAAATTATCTTCTAGGGCACAAAAATAGTCTTGTCATGACTAATGTTGTAACTAAAATCCCAGCTTATTCAATATATCTAGCAACATTGCATGTCCAGTCTCGGTTACTGGGAAATGTCCCTGGCTTGTACTTTTGCAGTATGGTGATGCTATCATTGTATGGTTATTTTTGATGTGAGTATCAGCAGTGGTTTGCGCCTCACTGATGACTCACTGGTTTGATATTGTCTTTAAAAGTGCAGTCTGGACCACCAGAGTTCATGACTAAACTCACTATTATCCTGCAAGTAACTTACTGGGAAGGATGATGGAGTCAGTCATACTCAATTGAGTCTATAGATTACTCAGGCAGTGATCAGAACCAAGAAAAATTGTGCTACTCCGATAATTCAGGGACTCGTGTGCTAGAATGTACTTTCAGATCCAGAGGTTGGACATGCTTAAATTAGGTGGGATGAGTGGTTGTTATGAAGGTAATGGATAGGACTAGATCACATGCAACATTGACAGCTTCATTAAATTACAGTTCTAGGAGAAGAGGACAGTAGAATGTTGCCCCACCACTACTGAGACCTAGAAACTAACAAAGGAAAATAGGAAAGGGAGGATGGATTGATACTTAGAACAAGACATCTTTAGATCAAGGCAGCTAAATGGTGCATTGGATAGAGCACTGGGCCTATGGTCAAAAAGACCCGAGGTAAAATATGACATCAGACTTTACTAGCTTTGTGACCGTGGGCAAGTCATTTAAGTTCTGTCTGCCTTAGTTTTCTCAATTGTAGGATGTAAAACTGTAAAATAGTAGTACCTACCTCTAAGGGTTGTTATGAGAATCAAATGAAATAGTATTTATAAAACACTTAGCACAGTGCCTGGTACATACATGGGAGGCACTTAATAAAGCGGTGCATTTTAAAGAATTTTTGTTTCTCTAAAGAGTAATAATAAAATATGATCTACCAATGTTGTAATCCTCTTCCTTTTAACCCTTGATCAGATTTTTAAAACAGTAGTGTAGTCGTGCTATGGATATATGAAAAAAAAACTGAATTGTTTAGTTTTTTCTTGATCATTGTACTTATTTACCATTCTTGTCTTTCTTTTGCTTGATTAGGTCTGTATATAGATAAAGATGTAGATATTTATACGTATGTTTATCTATATGTATATAGATACAGATATATCTATAGATATAGATACAGATATCTATCTCTCTATCTATTGATGAATAGGCTTAGATTTATAGGATAAGATGCATTGGATTTCACCCTCACCTCAAGGCAGCATCATGAGGAGGATTGATTTTGGTGTCACAAGGCCTGAAGCTGAGTCTTGACTTTGTTACTTTTTTGGTTACCTTGGCCTAATCTTTTGAAATCTCTGGGTAGAAGTCTTTTCATCTTTTGTATGAGCTGCTTCTAATAGATTAGCTGACCTTTAGTGTGCCATTTATGATTCTTTGCTTTTGGGGATATCATATGCAAGCTCTTCTCTGGTTTCTTGTAGATATAGAATAATTTTATGCTCTTCTAACTGCCTTTCCTTTTTAGCTAGAGGCATTTCTCATGGCCTCTTGCAGAATTTGTTTTTCACTGATCTTTTTTTCTTTTTCATATTTTATTTATTTTTAGTTTTCAACATTCACTTTTGTAAGATTTTGCATTCCAAATTTTCCCCTCCCTCAGACGGCATGCAATCTGATGTAGGCTATACATATATAATCATATTAAACATATTTCCACATGAGTTATGTTGTGAGAGAAGAATCAGAACAAAAGGAAAAGACAAGAAGAAAGAAAAAAAAGAAACTTTTACGTAGTTAATTTCTGCATGTCTTAGAGTTTTGAGAATGGGGTTTTCTGTTTTCATCAGTGGATTCTATCAAATAGTATGTTGTTGTCTGTTTTCTGATTTTCTGCGTGGAATGTTTAGCATCATTTCCTACAGTGTGACATTCAGGCTTTTAAATTTATCATATTTTTCATGAAGACCTGTGGTACTTAAATTGTTTCTTTGCCTCCTGTCTTTGATGTCATTCACTTCAGCTAGTAAAAAATTCACGTTTTTTTATTTTTTTTTTGAGCAGTTGGGGTTAAGTGACTTGCCCAGGGTCACACAGCTAGTAAGTGTCAAGTGTTTGGTCTGAGGTCACATTTGAACTCAGGTCCTCCTGACTTCAGGGCTGGTGCTGTATCTACTGTACCACCTAGCTGCTCCCACATGTTCTTTTAGAGTTGTTTTCCTCTGTTTATTTTTAAGCCTTCTGTTTTGTATTTTGTGAGTTCCAAATCTGCCATTCTCAATCCTTAAAGCCTCTACTTTGGGGAAAAGATTCTCTATTTTGTGTTTCAAATAATGGTGGTTGTTGTTGTTGTATATTTCTTCTTTCAGGGCCTGAATTTTCCATCAGATTTCCACTCTAATATCTTCTTTTAAAAGTTCTATTTCCCTTTTGAACTGTTTGTACTTTCTGGCTTTTGTTACTTGATCTGCAGAAACTGCATAATTTATTTTCTTGTTCTCTTTTTCATCAGGAGTTTCCATTCCTTTTCCTTTAGGGAATACCTATTTGTTGTGTCCTTTTAAAAAATTCGTACTCTTTTTTTCTTTTGTCTTTGTGAGTCTCACCATTGGTTTATCTGTTTGGGATTAAGACACATAACAAATTTTTTTCTCATAAAGATTTTCATTTTTCAGCCTTTTTTTCCCCTGTATTTCCAAATAGATTGTCTCACACTTCCTCCTTGCTTTTGTCTAATCCTCATTTCATTTTTATGGAAACATTTTCTCTTACACAGACCCCTAAAAGTGGGCAAAATCATTCTTGTAGATTTGGAGGTGTGTAGGGGCCTGGTATAAGGTACTTGCATTGTTTAAAATCTGCCAGGAGAGGATTGCCTGAAGCTAGGTTTCTAAGTTAATTTCCTTTGGACTTAATAGCCCCTTTTCCTTCAACCAGCTCTGTACTACCACATTTTCTTCCCCCCTCCCCAATTCTACTTCCTTTCTTTTTATGGCTGGGGAAGATCAAAGTTTCCCATGTATTATGGGATGTGTTCAGGCTAAGTCATTGTTTTGAAAGGACTGGATAGAGACCACCAGCCAGATGGTGTAGCATGAGATTGTCAGCTTTGCGCTGGCCGCTTTACACAGTTGGAGAAAGACTAGGGTTACGTAGGGTTAGTGAGGATTTTTAATTAATTTAGCTCCCAGTGTTATTTCAGAATGCTTTTACTATGTACAGCGTTTCTGTCTCACATCTAGAGCTAAAGAGACCCAGAGGTCATCCAGTCCTACCCCCCATTTTATAGGTGACATGACATAGGCACGGGGAAATGGTGACTTGTCCAAGGTCTTCTCATCTTTCTGTTGCATATTTAATTACTATAAATTCATTGAATTTATTTTTGTTTGTTTTGAGGTTATTGGCTTAAGGGAATAATACTAAAACAGAACTGCCATCTTACCAGCCATGTGTAACTTGTATGATTGGTTCTGGTTCTTAATTTGGATTCCATAGAGGGCCTCACCTCACAGTTCTGGATACCATTTTAAATCCCTGAAAGGCAGTCACTCTATTGTATAGTGAATATACATCACTTGCTATGATCTAAACTGATAGTTTATGATACCAGAGCTAACTTTGGCTCTATGAATTTGGATAGGGATTTCTAAAGGCATAGTCCATGTCTAGAAAAATAAAAAAGATTCCCTTTCAAAATATTTTAACAGGGTTATGTGGCACTCATGATTCTGCTTTAACCATTAAATTGACATACAACAAGATCTTATGGTACTTATTTTCTCTGGAAAGATGGGGTGATTGATATCCTCAACCTCACAGCAATTAAAGTAGGTAATAAGAAACTGAACCAATCATTGTCAGTCATAGGCTTAGACTAAGTTTGAAAAGTCTTTCAAGCTAAAATGATTTTGCATAAGAATCAGTATTCAGATTGGCTGAGGAAACTTGGTGTCACTTGGGAGCTATCAATAAATATCATGCATGTTGAGAAGAGATTCATTTGAAAGTTTGGAGCAAGTGTGGTATTCAGCTAAAACCTGTGGGAAGGAATGGATTGTGGAGAAGCAAAGGACTACCCTTTACTCTCAGCCTAGGACTTCTCCCTTCTTCCCCTTTGGTTTTAACTCTTGGGAGACTCTTCTGGAAGATTTTGTACTTCCCATCTTAACATTAGTGTTCAAGTTGCTTCCCCTGGAAATGGAAAGCATCTGGAGCCAATGGTAGATGGACTCAGATTCACCTTGCTTAAGGGAAAGTTCTTGAGGCCCCCCTCCCCCAATGGGAGGAAAAGATTTCCAACAGGCAGCAGCCACATTTTGCCACATGTGTTCTCTAACCTTGGAATTACTCTACTCTAGACTTTGTACATGTGGGAGAATGGGTCACAGACTTGTAGGGGATGTTTTGTACCAAGCTTAATGTACCACCTTATAAATAAATGTTCCCTTCGACAAGTTATTTAAAAATGGCTGATTAAATGATTCTCAACTGATAATCTTGGTGCTTAAGCTGGGATAAATCTAGAACTGAGGGGCAGAAATAGCCTTACTTTGGAATCTGAGAGTCATGGAGGCTATTGTGAGCTGGGGTAAGAATCTTTAGAACTTACATGGATTACATATAAAACTTAGACTCATAGATTTGAAAAAGTAGAATTTCAAAGATGGCTTAGGTCTAACCCATTCATTTTACAAATAAGAAGGTCAAAACTTTTTATCGTGGAAATTCAGAATTGGAGGAGACTTCATAATCTATCACATCTAATGCATACCTTCGCTGATTATTCAGATTTTGCTACCTCCGCTGACAGTTTTTTCCCCATACAGAGTTGAAATGTTTTTATCTTCTGCTGCCAAATATAACAAGTCTTTTTCTGCAGGTATTGGAAGATAGTGATCATGCATCTATTCCTGCCTAGATCCTGCTCCCTCTTGCTCCTGGTCTTCCCCCATTTCATATATAGTATAGAAGCAGGTATTGTATCTGTGATTTCAGTGGTACAGTGAACCCTCCAGTGGTGAGGAAACTCCTCCTATCTGTTCAGGTCAGTACCTTCTCTGCAATTTAGGTCTTAGAGCGTTGCCTAGAGCACTGAAACATGAATTAATTTGCCCAAGGTCACGTGGCCAGGATGTTTCAGAGGTGACATTTGAACTAGGTTTTCCTGGCTTCAAGGCAGGCCCTCTATCAACCATATCACACTGTCTTTCACTTTTCATTTAAAATAAACTTAAATTTGAAATAGCTAGTGATCATCTAATTTACTGATAATAATCTCATTCTACCCCTATGTATCAGTAGATCATACTACTGAGTAATAAAATAATCTAGAATGTTTAGATTTGAGTGTGTGACAACAAGCATTTATTCTTTGCCTGGAACTGTGCCAAGTTCTGGGGATATAAACACAAGCAAAAAGAAAGTCAATCCCTGTCCTCAAAGTGATTACGCTTTAATGGGAGAAGACAACAAATAAAAAGGAAACCAAAATGCAGTGGAAAATGATGGTGGTGAAGGGATGAGAGGGAAAATCACCTAAAGGCAAGGTATGGTGATAAATGTGAGAGCATTGGAAGCAGAACCAGGAGAGGAAGGAAGGATGGCTGGTCCAGGCTCTTCATCAAAATGAACATTCTAGGAAGGGAATATTGTACCAATGGGAGAAGGGATCTACAGCCGTGGGAATATTCCAGGAAAGGTCAGAAGTGATAAGGGAACTTCCAGGGTGAGAAGGCAGCTTTGGCATGGCGGTGAAGTCCAGAGAGTCTGTGTGTGTGTGTGTATACACTCATCTATTTTTAATAAGAAACATGCAGATAACAGGGGAAACTGTTGAAAAGTGTGATTTAATAATAATAATGATAAAAAAAGTGTAGGATGGGAAATCAGAAAACCTGGGTTATAATTCTGGCCCAAGTCGTCTACTTACTAGTTGTGTAAATTTTAACTAGTAACTTAATCTCTTTGAGCCTCACATTTCCTTATTTTAAAATGGGGGTCATGATGAGCCCTTGGCATTACCATTCCCCCCTGCGTTGTGGAGGATCAAATAAGAAAATGGATGTGAAAGTACCTTGAAAAGAGTAAAGGGCTCTACAAATATAATTATTATTCCCCTGAAATGAACAGTCATCAGGGATTTCTTTTTAAGAATTGATTTTTAGTGAGTGTCATACTTCAAAATATCTTTAGTTCAGTCTCCTACAGCATCTATATCTAAAGTACTATTCAATGATAATTGATATTTCCTAATACTGATCCTAAGACATGTCTTGAAGAGCTTTTTAAATTATCGAAGGTTAGCTTGTTGGCTTTATTGCATTTTGAGTATAGTGTTTGGTGTGTTTCATTGTTCTTTATTTCTTTGAAAATTATAAGCCATCTGTGGCTTAGTGCATGCTTATTTAACTAGAATGTCTTATTCTCAGGCCCTCGTAGGTAAATAGGATCACAGGATCCAGTTTGCTTAAAGCTAGGCAGATGTTCTAGGCTGCAATTGTACTACCTTTAGCTAGCTTTCAGTTACCAAAAAACATGTGCTGGGTTGAAGAAGTTTTGTTATATTGTTAAAAGAACTACGCTATTTCAACGATTTATAATTTTGTTTGGGCCCTTTCACTGATTCACAGTATAACCTTTCTCTAATGCTTTTTGAGAGTTACTTGGCCAAAAATTTCATCACGTTGTGTTCAACCTGAAGATGAGCTGCTATAAACTTAACTATGATGGTCCTTCTACGCCAGAGATACATGTCTGTCAGTGGGCTTGTACGCAGCTTTCCAGCTGGACACACTCTGACAGAGCTTGTCCCCAGCGGGTGCACCATGAATCACCACCATTCCAGCATGAGGCATTGGATTGGAGGAGCATCTTAATACAGCTTTTAAGACCCAGTGTGAGGTAAATAAGGTAAAATTACAATTTTGTTTATTTATAGGAAGGAGTGAGGAATTTTTAGGAATTAAGGTCACTAAACAAAAACTCAGATTTGGAAGAGTGAAATCTTTAAAGACTATGACAATGAAATGTTAAGTTTGCAGCTATAGTCATACTTTTTTCAGTATTAGCTTGGTTTTCTTTCACAGCTTTACACTTAATACCTCTGGGCCAAATTTCAAGAAAAGCCATTTTGGAAATACTATACTTGTCTCTTACTTTTAAAAAAAATATACAGAACAACTCTTTGTATATAGCTAAATGCCATGCGAAGGGAATAGTTTAAGTTAAATAATCCATCGTGATATTTGGACTTACTATATTCTATCTTAAATACTTTTTTAAAGCTGTAGTCTTTAAATAATAGGTTTTTTTTTTAGCATGAAGCATGAACATTGTTTTAGTTAACTAGATTTAAAAGAAAGCCCCCCTCATTTCCATTAAGCTTTATGAAACTGTATATACTTTTAAAAAATGATCTAAAGAAAAATTCACTTGGCAAGAGATGCTTTGGAATTGCTTTTTCAATTGCTTTTGGGTCTTGTAGAGGCAGCCTCCTAGTGGATGGGGTGGGGTGCTAAGCTTGGAGTCAGGAATGCCAGGGATTATATACTGCCTCTGGCACTATCTGTGTATTCTAGATAAGTCACTCGTCTTTGTCTTTGTGTGTCTCAGGCAGCTGCCTAAGATTTATCAACATTGACATTTACCATTTGCATAAGTGGAGGGAATTCCCTCACAAGGAATTACTCACACTGATGAAATCAGAGATACTTCTCATATTTAATCCAAAAGCATGAGAGACGTGACATTTCCTTAATCTTCCTGCAATAACAAAATTCTGTCTTCATCACCAAATAAAATAATTTAGGCCAACATAATATCACATATCCTAACTAGTAGCAAGCAGGTATGATAATGAGTTGTTTGAAACCACTTTTAGTAATAATTTAAAAATGCTTATTTACAGGGTAATCAGATGAAAGTGGACCTATCTAGACATTTGGGTATTGGAAGAACCAGACTTCTTTTTTATTTAATCAGTTGAGTATTTTTCTTCATTTTTTTTAAGCTAAATCTTTGGTGTATACAGAAAAACACATTTGTTTTGATTAGTTACAAAAATAATATTTATCAGAGTGTCTGTTCTGATAAATTATAGATGAAGTAACACTGTATTAAATCTGAATGACCATCATTCTCCTAAAGTAACACAAGTTAAATTATAGAAGCTACTGCAGAAAAAAATAATTTATTTTAAATGTGCTTATAAATCACAGTTTTTGTTGTTCAGTCATTTCAGTTCTGTCCTACTCTTTGTGACTCCATTTGCCGTTTCTTGGCAGGGATACAGGAGTGGTTTGCCATTTCCTTCTTCAGCTCATTTTATAGATGAGGAAACTGAGGCAAAGAGAGTCTAGTGTCTTGTGTTATTTATGTGACTGGTTAGATTTCTTTCTTTCTTTCTTTTTTTTTTTTTTGGTGAGGCAATTGGGGTTAAGTGACTTGCCTAGGGTCACACAGCTAGTTCAGTGTCGAGTATCTGAGTCCATATTTGAATTCAGATCTTCCTGAATCCAGGGCCGGTATTCTATCCATTGTGCCACCTAGCTGCCCCTGATTTGAATTATTTTAGATTAAGAAAGTTTCCATTTGTTGACTTAAATTTTCCAAAGGATGATGCTTACATAATAATTTTTTGTGCAATTAAAAATAAATTTCTTGATCATCTTTTTTTTGTAAGTCAAATCATGAATTTTTAGAACTGGAATAGATCATGGAGAGATGGGTCTCAACCTATTGACTTTATGTCTGATTAAATTGAAGCTTTGAGAAGAGAAGTGACTTGCTTAGAGTCATGTAGCAATTTGGTGACAAAGCTGAGACCCAACTTCTACCACATTACACTGCCTCAATCAGAAAAAAAAAAGTTTCTCTTTCTGACCATTTCTCAGTCTTTGGTGCTTAAGTTTTAAACAGAGCTAAATATTTTTTGGTAGACTTCTATTTCTATGTTAACGAAGCTGGTGTGTGTACTGAAAAAGGACTTAGTTTTAGTGGACTCCTGGTTCAGTGTGAGCCAATAGTTTAATAATTCAGGGACCTGTGATTCCCTTCCCCATCTATAATGTATCATCATAGAAAGTTGACTGAGGATCACAGGACTTAAGTGACCTGCCTATGGGAATAGAGCTAGAAAGTATCAGAGGTGAGCTTTAGCCTTGGGTCTTTGAGATTCCAAGTCCCTAGCTCTAGCCACTAGAGCAGTGTGCTGTGAAAGTCACAAAGCTAATGTGATCTTGTGTTCACTCTGTTGATAGTGTTCAATGAATGCGAAGTGGTAAGCCCTGTGTGTTCTTTCCTGGTCAGAGAATATCTGGAGTGTATGTTCAGTTCTGAGTGCCATGCATTGGGAAGGACATTGAAAAAAGCTGGTGTGTATTTAGGAAAAGGCAAACAGGATGGAATGTTTGGAAGGAACTATCTGGAGAGAGATGATTTAGAAGGGACATAATCATTGTCCTCAAGTATTTGAAGACAAATATATGGAAGAGGAATTTCACTTTTTAATATAAATGTATATGCCTGTAATTTTTATATAGTATATAGTATACATATAGTATATATGTAAGTAGCTAGGTGGTGTAGTGGATAGGGCATGGGAACTGGAGTCAGGAAGACTTGAGTTCAAATCTTGCCTCAGGTGCTTGCTAGCTATGTGAGGGCAAAGTCATTTAACTACTTTCTGCCTCAGTTTCCTTAGATGTAAAATGGAGATAATAATAGCACCTACCTTCCAGGATTGTTGTAAGGATCAAATGGAATAATGCATATAAAACACATAGCCAACCTTAAAGCATGCTATGCAAATGATAACCATTGCTATTATTGTTAGTATTATTATTAGTGAATATCCCTTGTTTTTAGACGGCGTTACTGTTCCTTCTTCCCACATTTTTTTTTCAGTCCAGGAGGTAATTTCACAAAAGAAAGTTAGTGCTTTGAACACAGTTATTTCAACGCTAGAGGCATAGACCTGGAAATAACATTTTTATGATATAAAACTGTCATTCTGATTATGTTAATTTTTAAAGTTCTATAAAGAAGAAAGTCCAAGAAATATACAACTTAAGTCTTTTAAAATATTTTTAAAAATTTATTTATTCATTTTTAGTTTTTAACATTCACTTTTATAAGATTTTGAGTACTATTTTTATTTGTGTGAGTTTGAGGTGATGATATTTCTGTCTATATGGAATAAACTTGTTCTTAAAGCATTTGTGAAGTTAGTTTAGGTGTAGAATTCTGTTTTCTCTTACTCCGTATGTTATGAATTATGGATGTATTAACATCCTTAGCGTGTCCATCTACTTTTATGCAATGTTGCAATCCATTTTTGCATGGCTGTTGCTGCTTCTGCTAACCTTATCTCACCAAAATCTGGGTTTTTATAGTTGGTAACTTCCTAGCTCCTTCTGGAGTGAAGGGGTTCCAGATTTTCCCATCATCAGATGATCATTTCCAAGACAGTCCTCCTACTGTGTCCTCGGGAGGGAGGTGTATATTCATAACACCGATACTTGAGCCTTGAATTCAGTTTAGGTTGTAGCTACAGAGGTAAGAAAATTTCCCCAGTTCATTGCCATATTCTCAAAGGGAAAGATGGCAGTTGTAGAATTTTTTGGTTCATTCTTTCTACTGTGTGCACAGGTAAGTGTATAATAATACCTTGATTCAGAGAAAACTACTCTTTAAATATAGCAGTTGTGGAAATGATTGTGTTCAGCCCTGAGGCCCACAGGCCAATTCAGAGGCCATTTATCCTATTTGGCAGTAGGTCCACAGGGAATATATTGGTATGTAGGCGTGGAGAGGTGATTGGTGGTTAGACAAGGTTTACTGAAAAATAAATAGGGGAACTTGATCCATTCCATTCCAACAGGAGACTGCAAAACAAGGTCCATCAATGCAGCACCCTGTGGCATAAATGAACCAATGTGGCCAGGGTTCTCGGTTCCCTGAGGCATAATCAAATAGAATGTATGTAGTTTGCATGATGATTAATCCTCCATGTTTATTTTTTGTATTCGCTGTGTCTTGAAAGATTGCTCTACTCTGAAAACCATAAATAAGCTTTACATGGGTTTATTTCTAGATTTTCAATGGAGTCAAACTTATCAAACAAAAGGCTGAATTTGTGTTGTTTTCTGGGATGTATTTTTTCCCTAGATTGTTAAAAAAAAATACAATGAGGATTTATATTTGAGAATATGCTGTCACCAGATACGTTAACTAGATAGAGGATAAAAATGACGTGCTTTGTAATATGATTATTAGAAAGTATCTAAAGATATTAAAAGTTATGTAGATTAAAAAGATAATGAAACTTAAAGCCTAATGAAAAGATGACTTAAAAATACCATGGTTACAACTATGACAGTAGAAAACTTTATATGGTAATTTGATCTGACATTTATTAAAAATAGTTCAGCATATAATATTCCTTGTCTTTTATTTAAAATTATAAACCACTTTCATGATGAACTTTAATTTCCTGAATATATATAAGTGCATTCCTAAGTGACTTTAATACTTTTACTTATTTGTGATTCATTATAGATAAAGATTTTTGGAAGAAATCTAAGAGAATTAGGTTAGTATTTTGAGATAGTTTTCACTTTGAAGAAAGCTAGATTTCTTTTTAGGGGAAATAATGTTTAATTTAAAACAAAAATAACAAAATGTTTTCTGGAGTCTTGGTATCAACATCTATCTAAAAGTTACATATTTTGAAAAGTTAATTAGTAAAGGAATGTAAGGGAGTAGTTGACCTCTTGGTGACCCAGTTACTTGAAATGCCATGTAATTAATCAGTTACATGGTAGCCTACCAGTGACTTCAGATCTCTTTCCCGGTAGTTATTTAATTGGGAAGTGTTTTGCTCATTGGAGCATTTGACATGTGAAGTAGAAGATGTCAGCTTTGCTGGTAGTAGAAATGCTAATATCAAAGGCATTTTCTTTTCCGTGCCAAAGGGGCCTCATGCTCTAACAAATGCTTTTCCAAGACTAAATTTATCCCTTTATGGTAGATGGTAAGTCATCATATAATAGAGGGATATTTTTTAAAAGAAATTATTAATTGATTAATTTACGTATTTTTAGTTTTCAACATTCACTTCCATAAGATTTTGAGTTCCAAATTTTCTCTTCATGTCTCCCCTCCCCCCACCCCAAGATGGCATGCAGTTTGATATAGGCTCCACATATACATTCATAGTGAACCTATTTTCACATTAGTTACATTGTAAAGAAGAATTAGAACCAAAGGGAGAAACCAGGAGAAAGAAGAAACAGAAAAAGAAAGAGAGAGCAGATAATGTGCTTTGATCCGCATTCAGACTCCCTAGTTCGTTTTCTGGATGTGGACAGCATTTTCCATCATGAGTCCTTTGGAGTTGTCTTGGATCCTTGCATTGCTAAGAAGAGATGAGTATCAAAGTTAGTCATCGCACATTGTGACTGTTAACTATGTACAACGTTCTCCTGGTTCTGCTTACTTGACTCAGCATCAGTTCATATGAGTCTTTCCAGGTTTTTCTGAAGTCCATCTACTCATCATTTCTCATAGCGCAATAGTATTCCATTACATTCATATACTACAACTTGTTCAGCCATTCTCCAACTGATGGGCATCCCCATAGAGAGATCATTTGATGGACATTTGAAGTGGCTCATTAACTTTTTCCTCTCTTTGGTTGTCTTCCACTCATGACACTCCTTAGCAGATTGGGCCCTGCAGGAGGATAAGCATGGGCATTTCTTTTAGGAAGGAGATTTTATTTAAATAAATGGAGGATCATAGGCTTAGGGCCAGACGACTTTAAAGGCCAATTCTTTCATTGTATTGATGAGTAAACACGTATGTTCCCAAGCTCAGAACGAATGTGCTCTTTCCATTGTACTGTATTTACTCTCACTGAGGAGACCAATTCACCTTAGAGGTATTTGTGGTATGGACTAGGCACAGGGGTGGGGAACCAGCAGCCTTGAGGCCACATGTGGCCCTCTAGGTCCTCAGCCCTCTGACTGAATCCAATCTTCAAGGAACAACTCCCCTTAATAAAAGGATTTGTTCTGTAAAAATGAGACTCAGTCAAAAGGCCACACCCGAGGACCTAAGAGGCCACAGGTTCCCCACCCCTGGACTAGGGAGACCTGGCCGTGGGGCAGTAGAGAGGGTAGAGAGCTCGGCAGGGGAAGAAGTTCCAGGGAGTAGTTCACGGAAGGTAAAATTTTTCCAGGGAGACTTTTTGTGCCTAGAGTAGGGAGAGACCTGAGGCTTGAGGGAACATGTTTCTTGTCTTAGTTGGGGTAGTGGCTTTGCTGGATCCATTTTACCTAGAGCCGTCCTTCACAAGCTCTGATAGCATCCTCAGGATAACTGTTTAACTCCTCAAGGGTGGAGAGCTCACCTTGGCAGGGGAGAGCTCCATGGCTTGCCCCTACATGCCACAGCAGTTGAGGCCTCCAAGAAATTAGTTCTCCCAGGCAGACCTGTTTCCTCCCTGGAGCTCTCTGAACCTTTCTGAGCAATCATCAGGCTTCCCCAGCATGATGGGTCGATGGGAGGCTGGACATTGTGACTGACCACCTGCACTTGCAAGCCAATTAACTTTTTATGCTCACTGTCTCCTCTCTTCTGTCATGTGCCTTAATCTTGATTATTACTTACTACCCTTTCCTTTTACCTTCTTTTTTGTCCTTATGTGTATCTGCATGTTTTCCCTAACACTTTAAGTCCAATCAATATGACTTTCCTCCCTTCCTCTCTGCTACCTCATACTATTTTTTTTTGTCTTTTCAGCTTTCTTCTGCTCCCACTTCCTTTGGGCTGTGTTCAAAGTACAGCATTAGTCAACATTACCTACGTCTTCCTTTAATCATCTTGTAAAAGTCACACGTAAATTCCCAGATTATAGCAGTTGTAACTGTACTATGCTTAGAGGATCATTTCAAGATGTACTTGTCCCTGACCTTTCTCGTCTTGGCAGACAGGCTCAGGCATCTGCATAACCAGACAGGATTGAACTAAAAGTACCTCTTAGCAAGCAAGAGGCTACCATATTATCTCTTTAAGGTGACCTTAATGCTGACTACTATTTTTAAAAATGCTTTGTATTCTATGTCAGAAGCTACAGATGGGGGCAATAAAGCCACATTCTAATCAATTGGGCAGTGAGGTGGCACAGTGGATACAGTGTTGGGCCTGGGGTCCTAAGACTCATCTTTCTTAATTCAAATCTGGCCTTAAGCACTTCCTAGCTGTGTGACCCTGGGCAAGTCATTTAACCTTGTTTGCCTCAGTTTCCTTATCGATCAGCTGGAGAAGGAGAGAAACCCCCAAATGAGGTCATCAAGAGTTGGACATGATTGGAAATGACTGAACAGCTAGCAATTTGGAGTTCGATTGAAGAAATCCTTGAATCTAAGGGATAAGGGAAGGAGATCTTATAATGTTTTTAGGAGTTTTTTTGGAATGTTGCTAAAAATTATGTGTTTCAAATTGCATCCTAGGGGCCTATTTATAATATATATGTGTGTATATACATATATATGTGTGTGTGTACGTGTGTATATGTATATATATAAAAACATTTACATGTACACACACACTTGTGTGTGTGTGTGTGTGTGCGTGCTATATGGGAGGCTATATGGGAGAAGAGAATAGGCCAAATATCATACGTTTTCCCATATAATTTGGATATTCGCATAGTGTGATGGTTTGATTGTGTCTACACAGTAAAAATGGCAAGTTAAAGGAGCTGTCTAGAAACAGCTAGTAGGAGTTTGGATCTGTAGTCTTGCCAACGGAAGTACTTCTTCCATGTGAGTAGAGAGCAAATCCATCATTGCCTTCTTATCTTGTGCCAATTTTGTCCATGTCTTTGTGTAAATTCTTTGTAACCCTGGGGTGTTGGGAGCCTGCCTCTGGTCTGGCTCTTTACTATCTTTTGGACACCGTGGAACACTTGGGTTTTCCATTGGGCTTTCAATTAGGAGGAGTTTATGGTTATAGTCTAGATGAGAGACAGTGAGTGTAGACCGTGTGAGTAGACGGGAGGATTATGTAGAGATTTTTGCTATAGCCAAATCATGCTGATGTAAATGTTGAAAGTATATAGGAGAAATGAGGTAGACCATGACTTAGAATCTAGAGCTGGAAGGGAATATCTTATTCCTCACCCCACGTTATTTTAAAAGTAAGGAAACTAAGGCCAAGTGAGATGAAGTGAATTGCCCCCCAATAGACTCCAAGTCTAGCCTTCTTCCTACTTCCCACTTCTTGCTTCCTTTCATCTCTGTCACAAACTTGCAGCATGATCTGAAGGAAATCATCTCATGTCTTTGGCCTTCAGTTTCTTCAACTTTAAAATGAAGGGATTGGTTTAAATTACCTCAACTGCTTCGTAGTTTTAAGATTTTCCATCTTAGGTGAAGACATATAATAATCCTTTAAAATGAAAGGAAAAGGTAATTGCATTTTGATACGTGCTACTTTTAATAGGTTAGATGTTGGATATAGGAAAAATGAGCCTAATGGTGAATGGGCAAATCCACCTCCCCCCCCCTTTTTTTTGTTGTTGGAAGAAGTATTCAAAACCCCGATGTAGAAGAAAGGATTCCATATCACTGGAAGTAGAAGTTGAATGACTGAAGGATTTTCCATTTAGTTCATTTGTTGAGTAGGAAGATGTAGGATCATAGAATTTAGAGTAGATTGAATCTTAGAGACCATTTGATCCTACTATTTTACACTTGTGGAAACTGAGGACTGCAGTAGCAAAATGATTTGACCAATGTCATAGAAGTAGGAAGTAAGTGTAGCTATGTATCATATTGGTTGGAGTACTTGGAATCAGATATGAGATAAAATCTCAACTCAGTCACTTTAAAAATGTGACCCAAGGCAAATCATTTCAGCCTCAGTTTCTTTATCTGTAAAATGCAAATAATAATATCACCTTTTTCTCAGAGTTGTGAGGATCAAATGATATGATGTATGTAGATTGCTTTGCAAAACCTAAAGTATTAAAGTTAACAATTACTACTACTACTACCACCACTACCACAACTACCACTACCACTGCTACTACTATCACCACCACTGCTACTACCACCACCACTACTACAACTATTACCACTACCGCTACCACTACCACTATCCCTACCACCACCACCACCATCACCACCACCTCTGTCACCAACAAGAAGTAGGAATTGTTTGAACTCAGGCCTTCGGGCTCCAGTTCTTCCTTTTTTTCTCTCCTTATACATTCCTGTCTCAAGAAAGTACTCTCCTTAGAATAAGCCTGTGAGATAGATGGGGCAGTACAATATATTGCAAATTGTATTACAAATGAAGAAACTGATGATCAAAAAAATGAAGGGACCTGCTCAAGCCACATAGGTTATCAAGTGTCTCAAACTCTGACTTTCTACCTGTAAGACCTGAGATTTTTCCATCATGGCATGCTGTCCCTGAGGTGATTTCCTACTCTAAGATTATGTGATTCTCTGAAAAATCTGTCAGTAATTTAGATGTACCAGGTGGTATCATTTTACATGAGAGAAAAGCTTATTGTTTCCATAGAGGGCTCTTTTGGACTCATTTCACTAAATCCATTAATTACTGAGCAAGCATCTTTGTACCCCATGTATGGTAATGAAATATTCTTCCATTATTACACATAGACTAACACAAGTATACTTGTGATTTAGCACCAGAAGGACATTACTGCATCCTTTGTGCATTTTAGACTTTCATAACCTTTTCAAAGTTTGCTCTCGTACATTACCTACCTACCACCTTTTGAAAATAACATCTTTTGCTTTAGAGGCTTATGGTCATAGGTTAAAAGATCTTGAAATCAGAGTTTAAAAGCTAGGCATTTATATGTTTGTTGTTTAACAAGAATATGCTGCCTGCTAATCATGCATTTGCATATGGATATATTTGTATAATTAAGGTTTTAGGGGGGTATGGTTGGGAAGTTGATTTTATTAAGAATCACTTTTTATTCCATATGAATATAAGTCATCAATAAGCTGACAAAAGTTTATGTCATAATCCTTTTATAGGTAGGAAAACTATACATACGTACATACACACACACACACACACACACACACACACACACACACATATTTTCTGTGCCCCCGAATTCTTCCTATTCAGAATCATAACTCCATCCAGATTCTTGTGGCCATTATCTGTTGACACCAGGACCTCATCCTTCCTTCCTCAGTTAATTATTTTAATGCCTTGCTCACAGTCTCTCTCCACTCTCCAACTCCTGATCTCAAATTAGGAGACTTTAAACACTAATTTCCTCATTCCCTAGTCTACTCATTTCCTGTGACTTACTCCTTCATTACACATCAGTTACACACAGAGATTGCCATACTCTTGATTTTGCCTTCCCCCATAACTGTCTCACCCCATGCTCTTGATCTTTGAAATTATTTTATCTGATCGTAACCTTTTATTTTTCCATCTTTCCATATGTCTTATTACTTGCTAACCATGACATCCAAGACTTTCACTTCCTCAGTTACTTCCTAGGCCATCACCCTGTACTTCCTCTCACTTCTCTTCCCTATATCAATCCTTTCATGAAAGAGTTAAATTTTACAGAATCTTCTACATTTGAATCCCTTAACTCTTCATCCTTTCACCAATTATGCCTTGCCAGATCCCATCCTTATATTATCCATCATTTGTCACCTTCAAGCTGCTGAACAGAGTTAGAGAAAGTCACAGAACTATGCCATTTGGGTCTATTACATAATTTTATTTATTTATTTATATTCTATATTTATTTATAGTCTCTTGTGTATATTACATTTATATTATATGAGTCCTCACTACAACAAGATAATTCTGTCTCCCCTTAGTACAGTATCCTAAACTTTTTCGTCCCTCCTTATGCCTTCATCCATCCTATCAGCTGAGAACATTGCCTCTTTCCTCAGGATATTTGACCAGAGCTCCTTCTTCTTCTCCCTCAATAATCTTTGAGCAGTAGTAGCTGCCCCACTGGGGACCCAGCTGGCCAGTTCCAGTTGGGCAATGCTCGCTCCTTCCTTCCTTCCTTCCTTCCTTCCTTCCTTCCTTCCTTCCTTCCTTCCTTCCTTCCTTCCTTCCTTCC